>NC_056747.1:1363930979-1364246604 GCF_019279795.1 Protopterus annectens
CCCTGATGAATGTTATGGAGATAGATAATATGCCCTGTGAGTCACCTCTGTGTAACCGTTTCACAGGAGCAAGTAAAATCATATTACATGTGTCCCAAAGGGCAGGGTAGCATATGGCTAGGCTGACCTAGGCCCAGGGCCAATAGCATAGTACCTACCTATGACACAATGCACACACACATGTACAGCTATGTGAGGTTGAATGAGTTTGACACTGACTGCGTGCAAGGTCTGTAAAGGTGTGATAGCTTAGCGTAAGTTTGTGTCTGTCATGGTAGTTTGTGTCGTAGGTGTGAGGCCAGAGAAAGATGTGTCAGTTATCGGGATGCAAACATAGTAGATTGGCATATGTTGTGCTGTAGTTCCCTCTGTACGACTGCGGTGTCCCATCATAGGCAGAAGCAATACATGTATGCTCAGTAAGTGGTACTGCTGTTGAATCCAGCTCACATATGAACTGTTGTACTACCTGAAGTTGTAGGCCTAAACACTACAGTATTGTGTATGTTCACATTCCCTGGTAACACTGTCTGGTGTGTTTCCTGTAGTCTGCACAGATTACATACCTCATGCATAGGTATCTGTAAGTAGGGGCACACAGTACTATAAGGTACACAGTTAATGCTCATCTTTGTCATCATACATTTGTGTGTTGTATGTATGTGTAATGTGTGTGTAATGATGCCTGTACCATGGCCGCAATCACATGTGTGTTACTGGGTATGTGTGTGTACCTGGCAGCATGTATACTCTGTGACAGCAGTATGCTGGCTATATTAACAACTGTGCACATATGTCAGGTAGGGGTATGGCATCAAAGACTAGGGTGGATTACCATTGAAACTATATATGTGCATTGCATTCATTGCATAGGATGACAATATTCTTCATCCATTAGCTTGATACATACCCCCAGTGTGAGGTTGTGCATTGTATCCCAAACAGTGTGCCGAGTGCTGGTGTATACTAGTTTGTTGTATGTAGTGTGGCAGGCACTGTAAGACAGTTGTGGGCTGAGCACTGATATGTGGTATCAAACATGTGTATCCCCTGATAGACAGACAGATGCTATATATGGCAGTTAAGTGATATCAGTACATTAGAATATTAAGTGTGCCACATGACTTGCTCACATATTTTTCTTTTCCTTCCAGGGTGATGGTGCATCAGCGTAACCCTCCTTATATAGCAGCAGAGGATCAGGAGATCTCTGTGCTGTTTTCCAGGACCAGCCAGAACCAGCATGAGAGGGCTGCACTGTGGCAAGATCTTGTCCGTCAGGTAAATGACATAGGCATGCATAACCGGACATATGAGCAGGTACGCCGTCACTGCAGTGATTTAATTAGACATGTCCGGCAGCGTGCATCTGATATCCACAGACAACAGCTTGCCACAGGTGGTGGGGTACCTATCCACCCCCCCCCCTCACCAGTGTGGAGGAGCACCTCCTAAGTGTTGTGGCTCCAGGCCAACAACAACAACATCTACAAACATGTGTCATCATGGAGGCCGGAGCCACCCAGCATGTTGAAATGGAGTGTGCAGGCAACATGCCATATCTGTAGTTGACTGGTCTCTGTACTGGTAGTTTATTCATGTGTGAGATATGTACTGTGTGTGTAGCTGTTAACCTGCCTATTCTTCTGCAAGATTGATCAGTGGCACAGTTGTGGCCACTGGCAATCAGTGTCATATTTTTGCAGGTCCCTCTGGAGTGACAGCAAGGCAGCCAATCCATGCTGGTGAGTGTGTAATAACAATACTATTGCTAATGACATGTGCATGTCATATGGAGGTGTAGTGTGTGCACATGTAACACCTACGCATAATGCATGCTGTGCATGTTTGCTGTGAGACTATGCATATCCCATTATTCTCAGTAGCTGCCTCACTCACATGCAATACACAGAGCATGACACACATGTGTGGCAACACAGTACTGGACATTGTATAGTCATATCTGATACACATGTACACAACACACACATGTTTGGCATACACACTACACCTTAGCCTGCTACACATGCCCAATTATGACACCTGCTGTATGGCCACCCTTCAGTATCCCACTTATCCCACTTATCCTCTATGCAGCACACATAATATACCTGAGGGGTAGAGGCCTACCATGTCTTTGAGCAACAGTCTTGAACAAATAATACATTCATGTTAGGCAATGCTCACTATTGGCCACCTTACACACCCATGTAACAAGTGGCTGTGTAATTGTGGATGTAGTCATGTTACTGCACTTCAGGTACAGCATGTTAGCTGCCTGTCTGGCTCACATTATTATTGTTGACTGACCACAAGAAGCATGTTGATCATGGCTCACATTACTACACCACATCCAGTTCCACTGACCACAAAAGTACACATAGCAGTTATTGCATAGCACCGTCATGTGTTTTGTGTGTGTGTGTGTGTGTGTGTGTGTGTGTGTGTGTGTGTGTGTGTGTGTGTGTGTGCAAATATATGCACCCACAGCTTGTAACACTTGCACAACATTGTTATGTCCTTGTACACATTGTGTCCCAGGGTGGAGACAATCACTGAACAACTACACACAACCATCAAGTACATGTATACTGTTATTAACAAGGGCTGTCTACACTTGCACTGCATGTTCCTGTGCAACACATAATCTGCATGCTGACACGTGTGCAGTGATGTTTTTTCTTGTGATACTGTCACCCACCCTCAAACAGTATTGTGTATGTGTTGGATTTCAGGTGTGTCTGTATTTGTATCTGCTGTACTGAGGAGTGTGCCTGTGTGCATGTGTGCATGTGTACATGTGCACCTGTGTGCATGTGTGCATGTGCACCTGTGCACATGTGTGCATGTGCACCTGTGTGCATGTGCGCCTGTGTGCATGTGTGCATGTGCACCTGTGTGCATGTGTACCTGTATGCATGTGTGCATGTGTGCCTGTGTGCATGTGCGCCTGTGTGCGTGTGCATGTGCACCTGTGTGCATGTGTGCATGTGCACCTGTGTGCATGTGTGCTAACATCGTGTACACATTTGTAAACTGTGTTTCCTATCTTCCTCTCACAGGTTCTGATGTTGCTCTGGTGGAGTGCAGCAGGGAACCTGAAGCCACTGCTGGGGATAGTGATAATGATGATACATGTGTAATGGCACAGGGAGGTGTGATAGGGTCTGTCATTGGTCAGCCAATCGACACTACACAGCAGTCAACCCCATCAATGTGCACAGTCATCCTGCTGATACATCCATTGT
Organism: Protopterus annectens; assembly: GCF_019279795.1. NCBI lineage: Eukaryota > Metazoa > Chordata > Ceratodontiformes > Protopteridae > Protopterus > Protopterus annectens. The sequence goes on from NC_056747.1 coordinate 1,363,934,228, forward strand.
CACCAATGTCCTTAGCTGAGGGACAGCATACAGTGGGCATTGACCAGGGTAGTGTGGTATCATTGGCACATGCATCCCCTCACAGCAGCCTTGGCCAGATTCCTGACATGGTACCACACAGGCAGATGTCCAGGGGTTCTCGTGGGGGCATCCGTGGTCGTACTGCCCCTGTCAGACGTGTCCACAGAGGTCTTTCAACCTCAGCTATGTTCCGGGCTGTAATGCAGGTACAGGCACGTATGGAACAGTACACCAGACAGGGTCTGAGGGAGCTTAGAGCACATCGCACTGCTATGAATGACACTATGCGTGACGTTGCGGCTGCCATCCGTAATTTCAGCGAGGTCATTGATAGACGTTGGGGGGACACATTAGATCTTTTCCACAACTACATGTCCAGGAGCCAGGACAGTGCAGGACGGTTGAGGCGTCGACGTGGACATATGCCAGCAACATTGTCAGCTGGCAGTCGTCGCGGACGACAACAAACCCGCAGCCACTCCCATAGTGCCAGTACCAGCCTCAGCAATGCTGGGTCTGTGCTGTCATTACACCGTCTTAGAAGACCACGTGCACATTGCTCTGGACAGTCCCAGCAGGGACATGTGTCCAGTCAACAACCCACTGCTTCTGATGACAGTACCCAGTCTGGCTTATTACCTGATACTGTCCGTAGCACCCCTGCCAGGCACAGGTACATTGTCCGTGGCCGGAGACAGTGATCTGTATGACCTGGCAGGTACAGTCTGTGGCTGTCCACAAACACCCATATATGGCAGCCCCATAGTGGAACTGTGTGCAAGCATACACACACACATAATGCTAACACCTAGGGCTAACACATACACACACACATCTCATCAACATTGTCCCATGTTGTACTGTTGTCCCTCAATAACACACACATACATACATGTCGATTGGATGTGTCAATGGCAGACTCTGGCAAACCAAGTACACACCCTGTGCATATGATGAAACTGTGCCACCTCCTGCCATCTGTAACATTGATGCAGGAACAGGATAGCATGGTGCTAATGCACAGGGTGACTACATAGCACTGTAGTAATAATATCATGTTGTTAACAGTACAGTGTAATGATATCGTTGTGGGTATATTCGAGCATACATGATGCATTAACTATAATTGTCATTGTAGTTTTGTATACACCAGTGTTAATTCCCAAAGTGTACTGTCTGCACATGTGCCAGATGGCTGTTGTGTGTACCTGTGCCTGCATGTGTTGGGGTGTGGACAGTACATGTGTGATGTTTGCAGCACAGAATTGCAGGTGTACATTTGTGAACATGGTTAGCATGGTACATGACATGGTTTGACAGTATGCTGTGGGTGATACGGTTTCCATATGTCAATGGTCTGCATTCTGGTACTATACACAGCCTACATAGCCTGACATTCCGTGGTCATTACATGCTGTCTCCTCAACTGATACACAGATGTAGGAACCTGGTGTCAGTGATATCCCTGCAGTACTACACTATACCATTAGCCATTCTTACTGAGCCCCACACATCCCTAGGAACAATACTCTTTGGCATATAGCAGTCTCACGTACATGTCAACACACTATGGATATGTCCATCCATGACTGCAAATGCATACAGTGGCCTACAATGCATTCTACACATGACACACCTAACCACCACAAGGGTATCATACAGACAGATACCTGTTGTCCAAGCCATGCTGTATTGCTGTATTGCAACTGTAGCATTGTTATCGGCATGTAGTTAACATAGTATTCCAACAGTACCATGTAGGTGGTAGCACCCATCATGTAGAACGGGTAATGGTGTGTACATGTGGACAAGTGTTATCTTGTCTATCCTGTGATATTCACATTTCCAAAGGTATTCTGCAGTCCTTCGGTGTATCACCTAAGCAAGACGGTGTCTGTATGCATATCGGCAAAAGTTGCCATACACCTACACTGGATGTCCATCACTCACAGACTTTGCTGTGTTTTAACATGCCTGACCTATACTCCAGACATGAACCCTCACCCACATTAATCTATCAAAGCTTTCATGGGTGTGTGTCACATAGTTGGCCTAGGACACAGATCATTGCAGTAGCCTGCATTGTCACCAACATACATGTATGGCCTAAGGTCTGGTAAGCTGTGGCACATGCTGGCAAAGGTAACAACTGTAATCATATGAGGCAGGCTTCACACATAGTAACTATTAAAGGTCACAGGTACATATCTGTATGTGCCACACACATACCTGATGTGTGCATTGAAATTACTGTTATAATAATATGTCATACAATAATAAAAGCAAAACACACAACGCATTGACAAACTGTGTGATAAACACACACATGTCATTTGTAGGATTCAAACCCCTACCTAACTATGTTATGATACTTGAAAGAACCGCATTAGCACAGTGCGCTATTCACATTACTGGATGATTTTCCTTCTCCTGCTGTATTTATAAGGTGCTGACATCATCAGTCTTTTGAAAGAGGAATGTACATCTTTTAGTGTGTTATCCCAGTCTTCAAAAAGACCATTCCTTTCACAGAGACTTGCATACATACACACGCCGCTGCCACCACACACACACAGCATTCGAACCCCTACCTAACTATGTTATGATACTTGAGAGAGAGACGCATTAGCGCAGTGCGCTATTCACATTACTGGATGATTTCCTTTCTCCTGCTGTATTTATAGGGTGCTGACATCATCAGTCTTTCGAAAGAGGAATGTACATCTTTTAGTGTGTTATCAAAGTCTTCAAAAAGGCCATTCCTTTCACAGAGACTTGCATACATACACACCCCCCTGCCACCCCACACACCCACAGCATTTGCAGGATTCGAACCCCTACCTAACTTTGTTATGATACTTGAGAGAGACACATTAGCGCACCATGCTATTCGCATTACTGGATCATTTCCCTTCTCCTGCTGTATTTATAGGGTGCAGACATCATCAGTCTTTCCAAACAGGAATGTACATCTTTTACTATCCCTCAGTATGGGGGATAACAATATCTGTGCATTAACAGACGCCTAGTTCATGGTCACATATGCACACTGGCACTGCCAGGTTATGTTCTATACCATGCTTCGTGACCACAGGACTTGTAACACACAACACAAGTAGGGGGTGTATCCATATACATCACAGATACACACACCTCTGGGTTGGTACCACTGCACTAAGCATGACAGGCCATACATATACAACTACCATTGTGCAAAACCGCCTTTTGGTTTGGTGTGTAGTTCAGACCCCCCCCCCCCATACCCAGGAACCGCACCTGGCTTTCCTGGGAACAGTGTAGGATATGAAGGTCTTCACACACACCATTATAGTGGTTGACTTCAGGTACACAAATATTGATTGGGGATACTACTCAGGCCCTCAACAACATCACCCTACAGCCACTACAATTTGTGGATCCATGTGCTATGGCACAACCAGTCACCACACCCACAAGGGGGAATACATATTGGACCTGATCATCACTAACATGGGGGCTCTATGTTCCACACCAGAGGTAGAACCCTCATTGTTAAGATCAGACCATAAACAACTTTCTCTGGACATCCATATCCTGTCCCCACCCCCAGCCAAGGAAATCACTGTAAAGAATTTCTCAAAAGCAGACTTTGCACTTGTGAAGACTGGGGTGGAATACTTCAAAGGCCCTGTGCTGGAGGATAATACAGCCCAATCTGCAGAATCCTTTACAAATGCATTGTATGAGCACTTGCAGGTATGCATTGATCATGCTATCCCAAATAAAACCATGACTCCTCCAAAACAGACCTGTCTGGTTAACCCCGGCCATATATAAGCTGTACAACAGAAGGAGGAGGAAGCTACTACATAACAGAGCAATATCCCACAGAGGGAGGACATCTCTGAACAGTATTGGCAAGACACTTCAATCCCTCATATAATCATCACTTGCACATTTTGACAGTGAAATTGACCAGACACTATAGATAATCACAAGGCCTTCTTTAGTTATGTCAGGAATATGTGTGGAAACAACACAGATATGCTCTGAATTGTTGCATAAGAGCACAAAATATGCCAAACCTACGGACATAGCCTATACCCTGGCAGACAGAGTCTGCACAAACGCCCCCCCCCCTTACCCCCCCAAGGGTACAGATGCCCATCCCAAATGAATGTAACCTCCCTGACATCACAGATGCACAGGTGACAGGTGCCCTCTCCACAGCAAATAACACAGCATATGTATGGGACCGGACGGTGTCCCAGGCTGTGTCCTACACGAGCTCTGAGTAGAACTGAACACTCACATTAAGTCACTGTTCCAACTTAGCCTTACTACAGGATATGTACCCTGAGAATGGCATACAGATACAGTGCTCCCACTCCACAAAGGTGGTGCCACAACGGATCACAGGAACTATCACCCCATAAGCCTGACTAGTGTTGTAGAAAAAGCTATGGAGCGTATTATCATGAAAGTCATAATCAAAAACATTGTGAGCCTCCAGACAGTGGATCATACACAATTCAGCTTTGTTAAGGGCAGATCTTTCCTCTTACACATAGTTCGTATCTTTGAAGCGGTTATTGAAGCCATGGATGAGGGCAAGGTAGTTCACACAGTCTACCTGTACCTTGCAGAAGCCTGCAACACAATACCCCACTCAGGCATCATACATATGCTTACCAGCTTAAATATCAACCCCTATATCACTAGATGTGTTGCTATCTGCCTCAGGGATGGAGCCCATATGGTCAGAATTGCAGGTGCCATGTCCATTTCCAGACAAGGTACAACTGGTGTCTCACTGGGCTCAGTTGTCGGACCTGTCCTGTTCGGTATGTACTTCTCTGAGGTTCAGACTAACACGGGGGGGATTATGTCTAACAAACGTCACAGATGACTGCTAACCAGGGGCCATAAGCAACACTGCAGCTGACACATGCTTCCTCCATAAGGGTCTCACAGAGATGGATGCTTGTTGCCAGAGCCATGGCCTCATGCTAAATGCTAAGACATGCATAGTCATCCCCTTTGGGGAAAACAAGGTGCACACAAATCACCATATAAGTGGTGATCCATTAAGTACATAAGATGTATTTACAGATTTAGGAACCAACATAGATTGTAACCTCTCCTTTGCTAATCACATTGACAGAGTCATTGCAAAGACCTTTATATAGCCCTCCTTATCACATGGGGGTTTGCATGTAGATCATGGGAGGTCATTGTGGCCCTCTACTAGTCACTCATCGGGCCCATATTTGACTACAATGGCCCTTTTGGGGTGTACCTTACCCAACACCTGCAGCAACTACAGTGTCCACAACAGTACCTCCCCAAGAGGATCATGGGCTACACACAGATGTCCTATGCAGCTCAACTAACGGATCTCCAACTCTACTCAGTTGCTTAATGCCTACTCAGAGGTAATCTATGCCTGACGTACACAACCATGTCAAACCGAGAAGTAATGGACATGCTCCATCTCATAACATCCAAGACCCTTAGAGCTACACACTCCAGGGACTTAAACCTCAGCACAAAACTAAATAGGACATGCTGCAGGGACAGATTCATTACCCAGAGGCTCCCCTCACTCTGGAATTGAATCCCAGTTAAAGTTAGACATAGCCCCTCGCCAACCCTCTTCCAGCAAAATCCAGCCGCATGGATGGGAAATTGCATATTCACCCCTGGGATCTCCACTGTGTCCCTGTTTGACAGAGGCACAGCAAACTAGCCTTGAAGGGTGCCTTCGGTGACCTACTTTACAGAGGCACAGTAGGCTACTCTACTGGGGGGGGGCGGATGCCAAATACACTCTGTGTAGGCTTATGAATTCCCTAGGGCAGACAGCCTAGCATCGACCTCTGCACCTATGTTTATGTTGGGGATGCACAATATTTGTTGCTGATACTGTTTGCAGGTCTTTATTGCCGTAGCTTTCCCAGTTTCTATGAACAACTTGTGCATCTGCGTAACATATTTGATCATGACAGGGTTCCAGTATATTAATATATGTGTCTGATGTCATTTAACTGTGTGTACAGGGCAGATTGCTGGATCGTGGGAGGTTCCTGGCTTAACACATACAACTGCCAGATATGTGTGGCCGACTGCTATACTCAGACATGGCCTAAATGTGTGAGCATGCCCAGTTCAGGCTTTCCATGGTTTGTTGCCTGACATATGTCTCATTTATCCAAGTGTATGAGCATGCCCAGTGTGACCTTTCCATATGTTGTGATCTGAAGTCCACTACATTTGTGGCTGTGTGTGAACATGACCAATATTGACATTTATACTGTGTGTGTTGGAAGTCATGTTGTGTTCTTACTGCCAGACTCCTTTGTGTCATAACTCAACAGGGATTGTGCTGTGCCTGCAGGGTTTCCATGGGATAGTTTGCAAAGACTTGTCAGCATTCTTTCATACTGGCTGAACACTGCAATACTGTCATGGTGTAGTGGTTCAATACTTTCACTATGGTGCACAGTATCATGGGTTTGAGTCACATCACTGCTTTAAATGTTCATACTGAACAGACCAGACTGGTTAAGGGCCAGTTGGGCAACTATGAGCATGTTGCATTTTGTTCAGCTATGGCTTACTTAAACTAGGCTTGTCCGACTTTCACCAACTTGGGTGGACATTGCCATACATTACTCCACATTGATCACAGTTGTACTAGTTGGTGTGTGTGATTCTGTTCATAGGTTCATACTACGCTATCTGCCCTAGGGCATTTATAATCCTAGCCAGAGTGTGTTTGGCTTTCAACACACATTTTAAGTGGAGTTTGCCATGACATTTTTCAAGGTTAGTATACTGTGCCTCTGTCTAACCTACAATCTCCCATCCACTCATCCAGATTCCTCTTGAAGAGAGTCAATGAGGAACTCTGGCTAACCTGGAGTGGGAGTTTACTCAAGAGTGGAGGGAGACTCTGGGTTACGAATCTGTCACTCCAGCATGTTCTATTTATTTCAGTCCTGAGGTTCAGGTCTCTTGAGCACGTAGCTTGATGGGATTCTGATTTTCCAAGGTGCAGCATGTCCATTGATTCCAGGTTGGACATGGCTTTATGCATTAGGCACAGATCACCTCTGGGCAGGCGGTATGCCACTGAGTGGAGCTGCAGTTTCTTTAACCGGGCTTCAAATGGCATGTGCCTGAGCCCTTTGATCCTCCTGGTGAGGTACTTTTGTGGTCTTTCCAGCTGCTGCAGGTGTCTGATAAGGTACATCCCACAAGGGGCATTGTACTCAATTAGGGGCCTGATGAGGGATGAGTAAAGAGGCACGATGACCTCCCCTGATCTAGATGTGAATACCTTCATGATTAGGTGGGCTATATGAAATGTTTTTCTAAACACTTTGGACACGTGGTTGTCAAATGAGAGATTGCTATCAACTTGGGTCCTCAAGTCCCTTATCACGTCTTCCATACTTAATGGGTTACCACCTATGTGGTAATTTGTGGGCACTTAGTTTTTGCCAAAGTGGATGACTATACACTTTTTAGCGTTTAGCTTGAGGACATGGCTCTGGCACCAGTTGTCTGTTTCTATGAGGCCCTTTTGTAGGATGCTTGTGTCAGCTGGAGGGTCAATTATGGTGCCCAGTTTGCAGTCATCTGCAAACTTGTTCAGCCACAGTCCTTCTGTGTTGGCCTGTACCTCCGAGAAATATATACCAAACAAGGGAGGTCCCAGGACTGAGCCTTGTGAGATGCCACTTGTAGCTGGTTTGGGGTCTGACATGGCTCCAGCATTTCTGACCATGTGGGTTCTGTCCATGAGCCAGTTTGCAACCGATCTAGTGACATAGGGGTTTATATTGAAGCTGGTGAGCTTATCTATAATGACCAAGTGGGGTATTGTATGGAAGGCTTTTGCGAGGTCCAGGTAGGTTGTGTGGACCACCTTCCCCTCGTCAATGGCCTTGGTGACTGTTTCAAATGACTCAACCAGGTTTAAGAGGCAGGATCTGCCCTTAACATAGCCAAACTGGGTAGGATCCAGTGTCTGTAGGTCCCCAATATCTTTATTTATGAGGTCCATGATGATCCTTTCCATAGCTTTGCAGACCAAGCTAGTCAGGCTTCTGGTCCAATAGTCTGCAGTATCCATTGAGGCACCACCTTTGTGGAAAGGGACCACTGTTGCTGTACACTGCTCTTTGGGTACATATCCTGTGGTAAGGCTGAGATTGAACAGTGGTTTTATGTTTGTGTTCAATTCTTCTTGGGGTTCATGTTGGACACAGCCCAGGACACTGTCTGGTCCCAGTGATGCTGTGTGATTTGCTTTGGAGAGGCTGGCTGTTACCTGGGCATCTAAGATGTCAGGGGGCCAGTACTCTGCTGGGATAGATGTTTGCCCTTTTGGTGGGGAGGTGGGGGAGTTTGCACTGAACCTGTCAGCTCAGAAGTTGGCAATGTCTGTGGGTTTGGTGTATTGTTTGTCATTTTGGACTAATTCTGAGCATATCTGGGAATTCCCATCTAGGTTCCTACCATAACTAAAGAAAGCCTTGTGATTATCCTTATTGTCCTGTACAATTTTTATCTCAATGATGGCCTTAGACGATTTTATGTGTGGCCGTAGTTTTTCAATAATACTGATCAGAGATGCCTTCCCTTTTTGGGATTTTGCTCTATCATATAGTAGCTTCCTCCTTGTATTGTATGTTTTTTTATGGCTGGGGTCCACCAGACAGGATGCATGCCTTTGGAGGATTGGATCTTGGTTTTATTTGGGATTGCATGATCCATGGATTCCTGAAGGTGTTCATAGAATGTGTTTATAATGGGTTCTGAGGTCTGGGCTGTATTTTCTACAGGCACAGGGTCTGTGAAGGATTCCACCTCGGTTTTGAGGAGTGTGACATTTGCTTTAGTGTAATTTTTCACTGTGGTTTTCTGGCCATGGGCTGGGGTCGGGATGTGAATATCCAGTGAGATTACTCTATGGTCTGATCTTACCAGTGAGGGATACACTTCTGGTCTTGGGCATACAGTCCCCATGTTGGTGATGATCAGGTCCAGTATGTTTTCCCCTCTTGTGGGAGTGGTAGCAAGTTGTTCCATAGCATTTGAGTTTATAAATTCTAGGGACCTTTGGGCTAGGGTGTTGCAGCTAGGGTAATGCTTCCAGTCTATGTTTGGGTAGTTGAAGTTGCCCAATATAATGGTGTTTGGGAAGACCTTCATATTTTCATGTGTTCTCCAGTCAGCCAAGTGTGGTTCCAAGTGAGGCTATGAACTGGAAGGCGGTTTTACCCACTGTTAGTTGCACATGGATAGTCTCTGATGCTTCATGCCACCAACCTGGGGGTGTGGGTATCTTTGACAAATATTGATACTCACCCTCCTTTTGTAGTTTTTTCCATGTTTTGCGGCTGTATAGCATGGTATGAGGTGTAACCTGTTAGTGCTAGGGTGCTCTTGGGAGCCTTGAACCAGGTTTCTGTTACTGCACAGATATCAGCATTCTCCGTGCTGTGGAGAGTTTGGAGTGTGTGCATCTTGCAGTTTAGACTTCTGGCATTGAGTAGCATTACTTCTTGTTTCTTATCCCTTGTTATACCTATGGAGGTGGGTTTGTCTTTTGAGCCTTACCTAAAAAAGGCACTATGAGGGTGACAAGAGCCTTTGGCAATATCCAAAAGGTCACAGGTGACAGGTGAAAGCCATCCCTAGCAAAGCATCATGTCTTGTCACACATGTCATCCCAGGCTGACAGGCATTGGATGCCCTTTCACTGACACCAATACTTAAGACAATTGTTGTAATTGATCATCTTGTCTTCATATTCTGGCATCATGTTTGGTGGAGGGTAGGATGATACTCAAGGTCATCAAGTTTGCATATACTACATGGTGGTAAATGCTGTTTAACACTACCTTACATTGTTTAACACATGGCCATCATGCCTCAGGTGGTGCTGCAGGGCTGCCTATGTCAGATGCACATACTACACTCCCTGCACATGTTTGAAAGCAGGTTGTGTCAACTTAGGCATCCCTTTCACTATATGTGGGAGTCAGAGAGAGGTATCATTTCCAGGGTTCTTACTGAGCCAGTGTATGTGCTATGCGCTGCCTCTTTGCCAAGGCCAAAGCATACTGGACACACCTCCTTCTGCCTACTGGGGCAGGCTCAGGTTGTTCCTCCTCCGAGTCACGCTCTACCTGTGATGGCCTTGGCAATAGTGGGGGGCTGTTTGGCGCAGGCCTATGCTGGTCCTGCTGCAGCTGTTTTTGCAGAATCATATTATGTAGCATAGCATATACCATGACAATTTGGGTACATGTAGTTGGTGAGTATTGCAAGGCTCCACCAGATGTGTCCAGGCACTGGAACCGTGACTTGAGCAACCCAAACACACGCTCAATTACATTTCATGTTTGTGCATGTGCCTCATTATGGCGTTCCTGTTCAGGTGTGTGTGTGTTTCAGATGGGTGTCATCAGCCACGGCTCCAGTGCATAGCCAGCATCCCCCACTAAGTGACCATGTGGGATGTCCCCACTGGCAAATGTCTGGTACAGCTGCATCAGATGCCAGATATGGGAATCATGGTAGCTTGCAGGGCAGCCAGCACACACATTCATTATTATGCCCTGGGCATTACACGCAACCTGGCAGTTGATGGAGGGGAATCACTTGCAGTTAATGTAGGCCCTACCCCGCTCACCGGCTGGTGCTTTGATGTGTATATGCGTGCAGTCTATTGCACCCACTACCTCAGGGTATTCTGCTATTTGCTGGAAGAGACGCATATTGCTGGCCAATACCTCACAGGAATTGGGGAAATATACATGATCACCCACATGTGCTGACATGGCATCCAGGAACTAGTGCAGTACCATGGATGCTGATGCCTGTGATATCCCCATCATATCACCAGTTGGTCTCTGGAAGGTACCTGTTGCTAGTATTCATAGGCCAACACATACCTTGGTTTCCACTGGGATGGGTTCCCTTCTGTTTGTTCTGTGTGAGGCATGGCCTGCACAGCTCAACAATTTGCTGCAGGAGGTCTCTGTCCACTCTATAGTGCTCCACTATCTCCAGCTCATGTAACCCCTGGTAGGTGACCCTGGGCCTGTACACTCTTCTCGTCTCCTCACTGTGGGTTGTCTGGCAGCATTTGCATTGTCACCACCCTCAGCATGTTGCATATGTTGCCTTATAACAGCAATGGCAGCCCCTAGCATTTTCTGTCTGAGTGAAGCTTTTTCAGTTTTCACTTTAGTAGCTTACTCCAGTGTTGCAGTGTCTCTTGAGAGAAACAAACTGCACTGTTGTTTGCAGAGTTTTAAGTGCTGGGCTGGGCTAGTGTTCTGCCTGTGTAATTGCCTGATTCTGATTGTTTTCACCTGCTAGCTCTACTAGTATTCCCTGGTAGCTTCCTACTATTTGTTGTGCTTCCTTTTTCCTTTTTGTTTCCTCAGGGGGGAGCGACGCACATACAAGCGCAAACATGCTCACAGCAGCTCACACGCATGCTTAGACAGACTAAAACTTGCTTATTCGGGTTAAAACGCACGCACACCAGCGCAAACGCGCTTACAGGTCTTTAAACAGCCTTATACATGCTTACTCCGGCTTACACGTGCGCATTCTGTCTTACTCAATTTTACAGGCACGCACACGCGAGCATACCCGCTCAGCAAGAAACTTTGGTGTTATCTACAGTATACACCTTCCATTTCTTGGCTTTCCCTGGCCTACCTGTTGACACACCTCTTTCCATGATGTCTAACTGACAGCTGACACATGCCACTCTGCTCCTATGAGCTTCACTACTTTCATACATACCCCCCTTGTGATGTCACCTATCTCCTACTCTGTAACTCCCCATATCCTACTCCTACACTCCACTGACTGTGCTCATTTGCTATGTAAAAGTGCGATTCACTATCCTAGCACTCATTTACACAGGATTGCCTACTAATGCTTGGTTACATGTCTTAGACTGGGCTTCTCCCCTTAGCAACCCCTACTCGGTGGCCATGTTGTCTTCAGCCTGCTATTCCCTTACATTGTAATTTAACAGTTTTCATAGATTCCACGTTTGTGGCTTTTATTTTCTTATTTTATGATTTTTTTAGCACACCTCATTTGCGCGGTGCTGCGCTATGCTTAAACATCGGAAATCACAGAAAAAAAAGTATTTTTATTTTAATTTTGCATCTGGGAACATTTCCAATGGCCATATATTTGGCCATTGGCATGCTTCCTCAACCATATGCAACCTTTATTTGGAGATGACAAGGCTCCATTGTGCTATTTGCAGAACGGTACTCAGTTGTCAACTGAGTACATTTCTGCAGCTAACACGGCTCCTACTCGGACAGATTTGTGCTTCCTGGATCGCAAATTTACCTCATTTGCATGCCTTTCGGCTGCAAGTGAGGTAATTTGCATATCCCAGCCCTGTCCGTGTAGGAGACATTTTAGGAGCTCTCTTACACGCCCCTACAAGCTGTTCCTGGATCGCTCGTCGGACATGATGGCTGCATGGAGTCTTACTCTACTAGTACACTCCGTGCAAGCCATCGTGAATCCGGCCCTATGTCTGTATGTAAAGCATTGTATACTTGCTACTGTCTAAAACTGTGTATGTTGTAAATTTTGTATTCAAATCTTTGTTAACCATATATGTGTTATTTTATTTATTTTATTTATTTATTTATATTTGTTGACCGGGAGTGTCCAACTGGACGTAGGTCCATTTTCAGTGGAGGCCCGGGGAGAAAAGTTCCACAGTTAAAATAAACAAACAGTAGTTACATTGGATTACATAGCAATTAACAATTTACATAGCAATTACTTACAACATATTTACAGATGAAGAACATAGTACATCAGTAGACAACTAGAATCTTTATCTGTGAAGTACATAACAGATATTAACAAATGTTAAAATAAGAAGTTCCTGCTGTATAAGTACTAGGCTTATGAGTATCTGAGCTTGCTATAATCAAGGTAGTTAGTGGAGTGGAAAGAAAGGTGGTGGTTGGATGGGGTGGGTGATATTAGAGTGGGAGTTGCAAGGGCATAGCCAGCATGTTTTTAGGTGCGCTTTTAGTAAAGTTTTGAAGTGGGTGCATGATGGTACGGAGGTAATTGTAGGTGGGAGGGAGTTCCATAATTTGGCTATGGTGCAAGAGAATAGTGCTTCACCAGCAGAGTTATTGGCTTTAGTGATCTGCAAGTGATTTTTGTTGCTGGATCTTAGTGATCTGGTGGTGTGATAGGGTTGGAGTAGATTCTGTTGGGATGGGACATTTAGTGGATGGTTTATTAGTTTGTGGGCGAGTGAGAGTTGATACCATTGAAGAAGGTGAGGGAGTTCAAGCCAGCCCAGTCCAGCAAGTGAGAGACAGTGGTGACTACGATAGGATGCCCCTGTGGCGAATTTGGCAATTTTGTTGTAGCAGGTCTCTAGCTTGTTTAGATCGCATTGCCTTAGGTTGGTATATATTGGAGAGGCATAAAGTAGGGTGGAGATAAGGTGGGAATTTGCTATTGAAATCTTTGCTGCTTTGGTGAGAAGATGCTTATTTCTGTATAACGCTCCTATTTTTTTGTGGACTTTTTTTATGGTCATGGATATGTGAATGTCAAATTTTAGTTTATTGTCTATTTCCACTCCTTAGCAATTTGATGTGTTCAGTTGGGTATATAGTGGTGTTGTCTTTTGCTGTGATGTTAAAGTGAGAGTTGTTTTGAGTATGTTTGGTGGATTGGAAGATGAGCAGTTTAGTTTTGTTTGGGTCGAGTATTAATTGGGCATCGGATAACCAAGTTTCAACAGAGGAAAATGCTTCCTGTGTGACTTTTTGCAGTTTGGGTAGGGACTGGGCTGAGCAGATGATGGTCGAGTCATCTGCATATTGTATGAGTGTGCCATATGTGGTGGCAGAGGCTAGATTATTTGTGAAAAGAGTGAAGAGTAGGGGTCCAAGGATGGATCCTTGGGGAACCCCTGTGGAGACAGGTAGTTGGGGAGATATGTCATTCTGCCATACAACAGATTGCTGGCGGTCAGACAGGTAACTCTAAAACCAGTTGGTGACTGATTGAGAGAAGGATAGGTTATTGAGGACAGAGATAAGTTGTTTGTGCGGGACCATGTCAAATGCTTTAGATAGGTCAAGGAAAGTAGCAGAGGAGAGATAGCCATTGTTCTTATGCTGAAGGATAGTGTTAGTAAAGAGAGTAAGGCAGTGGTGGTGCTATGGTTTGGTCGGAAACCATGCTGAGTATTGGAAAGGAGGTTGTTAGTAAGGAGGTAGTCTGAGACCTGAGAGTGTATGCATCTCTCTAGTATTTTGGAGAGTGGAGAGAGAATAGCTATGGGGCGGCAATTGGTTAGTTCTATGGAGGGTCTGCCTTTGTGGAGGGAAATTATACGTGATACTTTCCACAGTGTGGGAACACAACTTTCTGACAGAGATTGGTTAATCAAGATAGATACTGCGTAGGCCAGATAATCAGCTGTGATTTGTAGGTATTCACTTGGGAGGTTGTCTGCTGCTAATTTGGTGGGTTTAAGTTTAGTTAAGTATTTTTTTATGTTGTAGGTAGGTACAGGAGAAAAAGAGAAGGCAGTGGGGAGATTAGTAGTTGAAGGTGTGGGTTGGAGGGGAGGGGGGTTGTGTAGTTTAGCTAGTGATAGTATGGTTTGTGTGAAGTGTGTGTTGGATGAGGTAGCAATATTTTCTGAGGAGTGAGGGATGTTAGGAGGAGGGGTACTGACTTTACCTGGGTGGAGGATGGAATTTATGGAGGACCAGAATTGTTTGGGGCTGTGTTCGGAGGAGTCTAGGGCAGACTGGTAGTATCGGAATTTGTCCTGTTTTATTAGCTTTTTGACTCTATTGCGTAGTTCTAGGATTTTTTGTCTAGTTGAGGGGGGTCTTGGTTTTGCGCCAGTGCTCCCAGGCTTTATCCCTGTTTTTCATTTCTGACTTAGTGGTTTTCTGTAGCCATGGGGAGGGTTATGCTTTGATTCTGGAAAGTCTTATGGGGGCATGGTAATTAAGGATGCTCAGGAAGGTAGTATTAAAAAATTCAACTGCGTCATCAAGACTGAGGTACTTTAGAGGATGCCAGTTACATTCTTTGAGGGATGAGATGAATGTGAGTGGGTTAAAGTTTATTTTTTACATATCTGACGGTAGACGACAGGTTTAGTTTGGTATAGGTATTTTTTCAGTAGGAATGTTGGGGAGTGATCACTGAGGCTATCTGATAAGCAGCCTGTTATATATGACTGGGGGCTCTTACTGACTAGTATCCAATCCAGGGTAGTGTGCTTGCTGGAGTTTTTATTTATCCTGGTTGGCAACTGGACTAGTTGGATGAAGCCATGAAGGTTTACATGATGGGTTGGATGGTTGCCAAAACAGGATTGCCAGTCAATATTGAAATCACCTAAAATGATAGTTTCTTGGGGGAGATGGTGGGTAGACCAGCTGAGGAGGTTTTCTAGTGGAGGGATGTTTTGGCCAGGTGGGAAGTAGCATCCAATTATGTTGATGGTTTTGTTTTGGTTTATTTTGAGGTTAGTATATATTATTTCTTCATTGCCTATTTGTGGAGCTGATGATTTTATAGGTTCATAGGTTGGTACTAGGCTATCAGCCCTAGGGCCTATACAAGCCTAGCCATAACAATTCCCTGGCTATTTCTTCCCACATTATTTACTTTCCTGGACCCCTGTCTAGCAGGGTGACTGACGTGATCCCTGGGGTGAATTTCCTTTCTCCTATCCAATCGTCAAGGTTCCTCTTGAAGAGGTCCAAAGAGGCACTCTGCTTGACATGTATGGGCAATCTATTCCAGAGTCTGGGGAGTCTCTGGGTCAGGAACCTATCCCTCCAGCATGTTTTGTTTATTGTGATGACAAGGTTTAGATCCCTGGAGCGTGTAGCTCTGAGGGATTGGGATTTCTTTAAGTGTAGCATGTCCAACAGCTCTGGGTTTGACATGGCCTTGTATGTTAAGCAGAGATCGCCTCTGAGTAGACCTGGATGTTTAGATGCTGTTTAAATATTATAGCTACACCGCCTCTTTTCTTGTTTAGCCGGTCTACTCTTAGTATGCCATAACCTGTAGGGAGTATTTGCTCACTGGTAATGTGTTTCTGGCAGGATGACTATATCTGGGGTGTACAAGTCTATGGTGGCATGGAGTTCATGGACTTTGTTGGATATACTTCTAATATTTAGGCTTAGTAGAAGGAAATCATTTGTCTTCCTGTTGGCTGTAATATGGGAAAAGTTGTGGTTTCTAGTCTGATTATGAGGACTGAGGTTGGAGATGGTAGGGCCAGGGTTGGGGTGGATATCTCCACTTAGGGCTAGTTTTGATATGCATGAGGTTATTAGTTTTCTCAGTTTTTGAATGTGTTTGTTTATAAGGAAAACTTTATGATTGTGCTCTTTGGGTAATAGGTATGGTGGGAGGGTTACTATGTTAAGTTGTAGGGATGCTTTATGTTTGAGTAATATAGATGGTAGAATGTGTGGGGTGTGCATAGGGATGGTTCTTGAGTTGGTGGGAGGGGAGCTGAGTGAGGGTGAGACCTGAGTGGTGGTGTGAGTAGTAGTACAGTGGTAGTGGTTGAGTGCAGGAATGATAGAGCTTTGGTAGGATGTAAGATATGCAAGGAGAGTGCATGCAGTGAGCATAGGTAAGGTATGCTTGTACATGTTAGTTGAGGAGGGGTGATAGTAGTGGGAAGATGGAGGAGGTAGTTTTGGGTTAGTGCTGTGGTTGGCTACTGGAAAGATGGGAGGGGTTTGTGAGTGTAATAAATGTGGGACCACTGGGGGCGTGAGGGAATAGGGGGCAGGGTGGGGATCGAAGTGGGTAGAGACCCTGTTAGTTGCTCTTATGAGGGAGCTGGAAACAATCAGGTAACAGAGTTAACTGATGAATGAACATGTGATAGTGACAAGGGTGGTTGTAGTTTTAAAAATGGTGCCTGCCACAGGTAATATTTATTAACTTTGGGATTGTCTTAAGGTAATAAACAGGGAAGGGGGAGGGGAGAACTAGGGTGTGGAGCTTTTCTCCCCAGGCCTCCGCTGAAAAAAAGGACCTGTGTCCAATTAGACGTTCCCAGTTAAAAAATGTAAAATAAACAATAAAAATAATAAATAAATACAATTTTAAATTTTACCATGTTTTGCTGCCTGTTTTACATGGAAAAGAGGCACCATTTTCAGCCTGACCATGGAACAAATTATCAGTCCCATGGTCAGTCCTTCTTGCAGGCACAAAAAGAAAAAGTTAAGCAAACAGCCTTTGCTACTACAGAGACTAGCAATCTACCTCAGCCACAGGTGGTTGACTCTGCTATGGCAATTGTTTTTTTCTCAGACCACTCATCTTTTATCACAGATCCCTATGGCGTAACAACTACACCCACTATGGACTGTGGGTTAGCCACTTCTTGCATGACTGTTGGGGTCCCCTCAGTGGGCAAGGGAGAATCAGTCTTGTTAGTCCTGGGACAGGGAATAGGGAATACTTCCCTATTTGGTCAGAATGTTGTGCCCATTCCTGGGCTGCTGCTGCCATTAATAACATGGTTGACCCCATTTTAACTGCCAAAAAGAAACAGAAAACTAAACATGAATCAACTACTCCTCAAATTTACTTAGACAGGAGTAGTTTACTGGGTTTGGCTTAGGGTTTAATTCACACTGTTGATCCTTCTTGTAAATTGGTTTCTTGTAAAAGAAAGAGGGATACCATTTTTCCTGAAGAGATTCAAGATTATGAATCTGGACAAGAAGATGAAGAGATAGATATTGGGATTTCTACTTGGTTTTCTGATTCAGACTCAGAGAACAGCTCAGTTTCTTATTATACTGATGAGGGTTTCTCTTTCTCTGAGATTATTTCCAGAATGTGCCAGTGTTTTCAGTGGGAGAACACTGAGGTTTCTCAGTCCCTCAGAAAATATTATGAGAAACAATGCAACCATCAATAAGACAGACTGTTCCTAATTTCATAGAACATATATCATTAATGAATTAATCCATTAATGGAAAGGGATACTTATCATATATTTATAAAACAAATAAAAAAATAAAAACCTATAATAATAACAAAATATGGGACTATTATAGATCAGTTAATGGGCAAGTACTAAATGACAGAGATAAAAAATTAATTCTTCACTCTCCAAAGCAGACATCACTTTCATTACACTGGAAATTCTTTGCATGGTAATTCATAGACAGATCTTATGTAACCCCTCATAAAATGGAACTTATGTTTAAAAAAAATGTTGGCTGTTGGAGATGTGATTTAATAATAAAAACAGACTGGCAACATATGTTCTACGAATGCCGTTTGATTAAACCATACTGGGATAAAATAAATTATCTACAAATGGTATCAATGACAAATATCAGATTTCTAAATCTCTTATTTTGTTTAATGCACCTGTACCTGACTGTGTACCAGGAACAAAATATGTAATCTTGTGTACTCTCCTAGCCATTGCACGAAAGAACATTACATCAAAATGGAAATCCAAAGCTTCTCCAACTTTTAAGCAATGCTGGAATATGGTGTCAGCAGTATCGCAATTGGAAATGAACACTATTAAAGGAAGAACTGAAAGAACTACATCATGATATATAGCATGGCAGCAATGTAACTACATCATTATATATAGCATGGCAACAATGTAACTACATAATTATATATGTATATATATATATATATATATATATAGCATGGCAACAATGTAACTACATCATTATATATATATATATATATATATATATATATATATATATATATATATATATATATAGCATGGCAACGATGTAACTACATCATTATATATAGCATGGCAACAATGTAACTACATCATTATATATATATATATATATATATATATATATATATATAGAGAGAGAGAGAGAGAGAGAGCATGGCAACGATGTAACTACATCATTATATATAGCATGGCAACAATGTAACTGCATCATTATATATAGCATGGCAAAATGTAACTGAAATGTCAGAGAGTAATGAATGTAGCAAATTATAATCAGGAAACAAATGTATAGAAAGTTTATTATATATCAACAATAGACACCCTTATAAATACTTTATTTTGGTTTTAATGTTGATATCTTTTTACTGCTTTTAGATAACCTTTATAAATAATTTGTAAATACTTCACTGTCATAAATAACCTGTTTACATGTTTTTCTTTTTGAAAATTAATAAAAATATTTTCAAATAAGAAAATACTATGAGAGCTGTTACAGAAGGAATTTCCAGAACCTCCACCCATTCCTCCAGTTCAGTCAGCTTTCAAGGATGTGTATGTCACTGCTTGCAATTTTCCTGATATCCAGCTGCCCCTAAAATAGTAGATAGAATGTATAAAAAGTTCCTCAATGTTTTAAGTTTTGATACACTCTTCACAAACCTGACCCAGCAGCTATAGCTTTAGTTAATCCTACTTCTGCTAAAAACTGAGATCTGAAGTAGTTAACTCCATTTGTCCATCAACCTGTGGGTATCAGATCCATATCGGATCCGAGCCGGCAGCTTCAAACAGCTAAGATCCGAGCTCCAAGCTC
Organism: Protopterus annectens; assembly: GCF_019279795.1. Lineage (NCBI taxonomy): Eukaryota > Metazoa > Chordata > Ceratodontiformes > Protopteridae > Protopterus > Protopterus annectens. The sequence goes on from NC_056747.1 coordinate 1,363,953,871, forward strand.
CTCCCTCTTGCCCATAATCCCCTGCTATCCCTTTCTGACCTCAGATCCCATTTGCCACGTTTCAGTCAGCAGCTCTGAATGAGTTCCAGGTGTGGGAGTAGATCGTTTTTGTGAGAAAAATCCTTTTCTTTTTCTATTATAGCAATAAAAATGTGTGTGTGTGTGTTGCTCCTTAGTTAGTTTCCAGTTGTTAACTGTTTTTATAGTTAATTTTAGTTAAATTACTTCCCCCTATGTGTATGAAGGCATGTCTGTCTTTGGGCCTAGTGTAATTTTGTTCCTAGTCATGTCTGAGGCCCCTAAAGCCTTCTTTTCTAAATGCACCGAGTGTGGCCATAAGCTGTGTTATCTGCCTTGGGGTTGACCACCTCTCCTCAGGCTGCGCCATTTGTGCAGCCTTCAACCCCAGGGCTTTGAAGGACAGGAGGTTGAAGTTGATTCTGGCGGGACTGTTGCCCCCCGGACTCGACTTCATCCTCCTCTCCCTCCGTGGCACCTGCCACGGCAGTGCCACCTTCCATCCCTGCTCCCCTAGCCGGGACTCACCCCCACCTCAGGCCAGGAGGAGAGGGAAGCTAGGAGGGAGAGGAGAAAAGAGAAGCACCACAAGCGGCGGGCCGAGTCTTCCTCCTTGGCCCCGCCGGCCAAGCAAGCAGCTTCTCCTAGGGTTTCCGGGCCTTCTCCTTCCCGGCTCCATTCACCCCGTTTTTCCCCGGAGCCGGAGGAGACCCGGCTGCCTTTGAGGTCATTGAGGAGGCACTCCTGGCCCACCTTAGTGGCCTCCTCTAGGTCAACCCGAAGCTTGTCCAATGCAGACATGGACCGGATGATGAGTAGGTTCCTCCAGGCCCAGCTGCAGATGGGAGTGCTCCTGCCCCCCCCCCCCTCCAGGGGGGAGCTCGACCCCTTTTTCGCCCTGATTGCTCCTTCTCCGACCCATTTCCGGGGCTCAGAGCCTTCGGAGCTGGGTAGCATGGGAGCCAGGGGAGTGTCTGTGCCAATAGTACCTCGTACTTCGGCACCGACGGCACCCTTGAGTTTGTCGGGTCCATTTTTGGATCCGAGCTCTTGGAGCCGAGAGCTGAGCTTCGGATCTGGAGGTGTCAGTGTGTCTTCGGCTCCATCTCGGTTGGAGCATACTGGCCCTTCAGATCCAATTACTTCAGTGCCGGCTCCGATCCACACATCGGACCCGAGGGGACTGCTGTCGGTTCCCAGAGAGAGCTGATCTCCTTCAGCGTTCGATGTCGTGGAGAGGGTATTGTCGAGGGATTCGAGGCCCCAGGCTCCTGCTATGGTTCCACCCTGCACTCCCTCTCAGATGGGCCTACCTTCCATCACCCGGCCCCAGGGACAGCCTGTGCCTATGTCTCAGATAGTTCCCTTGGAGGAACAGGATGTGGTTGGTGAGGCCTCTTTGGACAGCCCCCCGAGGAGGTTCCCCACAAACGTAAGTGCAAGAGGAGGCACTTGGACTCACCTGAGACCTTGCAGAAGACACAGACTTAGAGGAAGGGGAAGGTTCCCCAAGGTCACCTCCCGAAGACGTCTCCTTCGGAGACATCATGGAAATGCTTTGAATTAGAGGGGGGTGGTCAGCCCAAAAACCTTCCGCTGATGAGTCTGTGTTTCTGGAGGCATTTGACGCAGGCCCCATCTACCTCTTGGGTGTCCCCTCCCGCCGATCCCCTGGTAGACCTGATTACTACCAGGGCATGGAAGGAGCCGGACACTGTAGAGCCCATTCCAAAGAGACCAGATAAAATTCTCAGCCCCCCTTCTGATAGGACGTGTTGGAGCAAGGTGCTCCTGTAGATGCCATGTTGGTGGCGGCTGCCACCAGAAAGGAACTAGCCCAGGAGAGTTCCTCGATCCATCCTCCAGACAAGGAGTCTTGGACGATGGACCGCCTGGGGAAGCAGATGTTTGCTTCAGCCACCTTCTCTGTAAGGTCACTGAATTATATGGCACATGTGATATAACTCCAGCGGGATCTCATCATCAAAGAATATGCTGGGTCTCCCCGAGAGTCCATGTCGGCCGAGGATAAGAAAGTATTCTCAACCCGAATGGCCACTCTCAGATCCATTACAAACACCTCTATGCGGCTCCTCTCCCATGCTATGGAAGGAGCCGCTAGAGCTAGCGGAGCGGGCATTGTCTTATGATGGCATGCTTGGCTCCGCCATTGCAATTTTGTGGTACCCTTCAAGGCATACTTCGCTAATGCCCCGTTTGACGGTTCTTCACTATTTGGCAAGACCGTATTTGACATGCTGGTCCAGAGCGAGAAAGATGGGAAGACGGTGTCTGCCATCGGAGTCCGCTTCTCTGCTCTCCAGAGGTCCTTCTCTAGGAACCAAAAGGGACAGAAGAAGATGTGGTTCCGAAAGTCTCAACTGTCCCGTTCCGCTCCAGACCCCTCATCCTTCAGAGGCAGAGGAGGACAGGGTGGACGCCGGCCCACAGGTAGAGGGGGACCGAAGAATTTCGGGTCGAGAGAACCCTTTTCTGATCGGCCCGCACAGCAATCCTGAAGGGTTACCCGACTGCTCCACTCTGGAGGCAGTCAGGGGGCATTTCTCGAGGCACATAGCAGTTTGGGAGTTCATTACAACAGATCGCTGGGTGCTTCGAATCATATCCAGAGGTTACAAGATCCCCTTTCTCAGTCTCCCTTCCAAACCCCGGTGCCTCCCCGATGTTCCACCCAATCAAAGGGAGGCAGCAGCCGCAGAAATACTCCAGCTGCTAGAAAAAAGAGCAATCCAGCACGTCCCCCCAGACCAATCCGGATCAGGCTTTTACTCCAGGTTCTTCTTGGTGCCAAAAAAGACGGGGGACTTAAGACCAATCCTCAACCTGTCCTTTCTAAACCTGTCAGTGGCCAAAGAAAAGTTCCAGATGGTCACCATTCAATCCATTCTCCCACTCATGCAGGAGAATGACTGGATGTGCTCTATAGACCTCAAGGATGCGTACTACCACATTTTGATGGACAGGCGATCCAGAAGGTTTCTCCGCTTCCGGCTAGGAGCCAGCCACTACCAGTTCTGGGTCCTTCCCTTTGGTCTCACCACAGCCCCCAGGGTGTTCACCAAAGTCTTGGCAGTTGTAGCGGCCCACCTGAGACTCCAGGGAATACAGGTCTTTCCGTACCTGGACCACTGGCTCCTGACCGCCCCCACCAGGCATCTACTGTGTTCAGCCAGAGATTACTTCCTCCACTCGGCCTCCCGACTGGGAATCACAATCAATATCAAAAAATCTTCTCTTCAACCAACCCAGATCTTGGACTTCATTGGGGCCAGATTAAACACAAACCTTTTGCAAGTCTTCTTAACTCCGGACCGGCTTCGAACACTAAAGCTCCACGTGCTGGCCCTTCTACACTCCCCAGCTCCTCCAGCAGAATTGGTCCTGAGGGCTCTAGGTTCCATGGTGGCAACAATCAACCTGATACCCTTAGCGTGCTTGAACATGTGGGTACTACAATGGACCTTGTATGTTCAATGGTCCATCCTGCAACATCCACTGAGTTCACCTGTCCCCCTCAGCAGGGTTTGCAGGAAAGCCCTATTCTGGTGGCTCCAGTCCCCGGACCTCCAGAAAGGGCGCCCCTTCTCTATGTCCCCTCCTCTAACCACGGTGACCATGGACGTTTCTCGCCTCGGGTGGGGGGGCACTGTATGGGCAGAACCGTCCAAGGCACATGGACCCATTCAGAGACCTTGTTGCATATCAATGTCCTAGAGATGAGAGTGGTGCTTTTGGCATTGCAAGCACTCCAAGCCCTTCTTCCCTCGGGGACAATTGCAATTCAGACAGACAACATGTCAGTAGTCTGGTATATCAACAAGCAAGGGGGAACCAGATCCTACCCACTTTGTCGAGAAGCCATGAGAGTTTGGGAATGGGCGATCTCCACCAACCGCTTTCTCATAGCGATGCACATTCCGGGCCTGTCGAACATCTTGGCAGACAGGCTGAGTTGAACCATCCTTTCACCGTATGAGTGGTCTCTGAACCCGAGAGTAGTGAAGCAAATCTTCCTCAAGTGGGGTCAACCTTGCTGAGATCTCTTCGCGTCTCCTTCGAACGCAAAGTGCAGCGACTACTTCGCTCTAATTCCCCCACCGGGGGAATCCCCCAGAGATGCTCTAGTGCATGTTTGGCCATCCGGTCTACTTTATGCTTATCCACCTCTTCCGCTAATGCTAAAATTCTTGCAGAAAGCCCGTCAGTTGGGGAGCAAAGTGATCCTCATAGCCCCATTCTGGCCTTGTCAAGCGTGGTTCCCATGTCTATGGTCTCATCTAGTGAATCCCCCATGGATTCTAGATCCCACTCCGGATCTGATCTCTCACCCACTAGGATTAACAACCCCGAACCTGAACAACCTCAAGCTTACAGCTTGGTTGATCCAGTTCCAGTAATAGCTACGACTTCCGGTATCTCGTCCTCTGTTAAGGCTATTCTAGTAGCCACTCACAAGCCTTCTACGAGAAAGGTTTATAATAGCAAATGGAAACGCTTTTCAATTTGGGCAGAGAACAGAAACTTAGACCCCTTTACAGCTCCATTACCAGCAGTGCTAGAATTTTTGTCAATCTTATTCGACCAGGGTGCTAGCACCTCTACTGTCAAAGTCCAGTTAGTCACAATCTCCCACTATCATGTGGGAAGTGAACTCGGTCCCTTGGCCTCTTCCAAATTATGCAAGTCCTTCTTAAAAGGCACTTTCCTCTTGAGGCTTCCTGTTAAACATGCAGTTCCTCCATGGGATTTAACTCTTGTTCTCCAGTCTCTGACAGCTCCTCCCTTTTAGCCTGCAGCTTCGGTGGATCTAAAATACTTATCTTGGAAGACGGCTTTTCTTATTGCCATCACTTCGGCCAGAAGGGTTTTGGAGCTTCAAGCCCTTTGCGCCAAACCACCATACTTGGTTTTCCATAAAGATAAGAGTTTCTCTCGGGACCAATCCCTCCTTTTTGCCCAAAGTTGCTTCGGAGCCCAATATCAATCAATCTATTAGTTTACCAGTATTCTTTCCAAATTATCAGAACAAGGGTGAATACAAGTTACATTCTCTGGACGTACACAGGCAATTGAGGTTCTACTTGCACAGGACCGCTGACCACAGGAAATCTGAGCAACTCTTTGTATCCTTTGCTAAACCCTTTTTGGGAAAACCAGTATCTAAAGTTACATTGTCCAGATGGATCTCCCAATGTATACTTCTTGCATATAAGAGTTCTGGCTGACCTGAACCAGAAGGAGTCCACGCCCACTCTACGCGATCGATTTCTACCTCTGCTGCCTTTTGGTCCAGAGTGTCATTGGATGACATTTGTTCAGCAGCCACGTGGGCATCATCTCATATGTTCATTAACCATTACAAGTTGGATATAATTTCCAGAGGGAGAGCATCCTTCGGCTGTGCAGTGCTCCGGAATATCCTTCCATGAGGACCTCCTAAGGATTGGGTAGCTGGATACTCTGTCCCACAGGTTGATGGACAAATGAAGTTAACTACTTCAGATAAAGAAGTTATGTATTCACCATAATGTTCCATCTGATTAGGTAAACTTAATTTGTCAGCAACCAACCCCCCTCCATCCCCCTAACCTATAGTGCATACTAAAAGGATTCCTTGCCCTTCGTTTCTGGATAACTCTAGGTTAGGATGTGCAGGTGATCCTTTGTGTTGTAATGCTCTGTGTTACTAAGCAAACTCGATCTGAGGTCAGGAAGGGATAGCAGGGGTTATGGGCAAGGGGGGGGGAGCTTGGAGCTCGGATCTTAGCTGTTTGAAGCTGCCGGCTCAGATCCGATAAGGATCCGATACCCACAGGTTGCTGACAACTCAGATGGAACGTTATGGTGAGTACATAACTTCTTTTTAATTCCAGTCCTACTTTTTCTGATAAGGATGAGAAGATTATTGGTAAGTTTTCACTTGTAAAAGTTACTACTAATTGTTTACAGTGTGTGTATGACTCAGTTGATATTTCTTCCAGGCCTATGGCCACTGGTTCTGTTTTGTGGATTTTTGCCTGGCTGCATTCTCAGAATCTTTCAGACGATGTAAAAAGTGAGATTTTAAATTCTCCTTTGGATAGGGCTTTATTTTTTGTTTCCTGTGCGACAAAGGTGATCAAAACGTGTGATTAAAGGGGTAAGTTGATGCAAGGAATCTCTTGAGATTTTTTAGCCCTTCTTTTCCAAATGTTTTAAGGGATTCTGTAATCCTTCATCCAGTTTTGGCAAAAAATCAAAATAAGCACTCTCAACAAAGTACAGGTAAACAGACTTTTATGACAAAATGGCAAGGGGTTCCAAAATGATTTCAGGAAACCCACAAACCAAATACAATCCAACAAGTCAGAATAACTATTCTAGGGACCTTGCCCCCACCACCACCAACCTTTCCAGAAGGTCTGACTTTCCACTTTTCTCTTTGGCAACAGATAGTTTCAGACAAATGGGTTCTGAAGAGCATTTGTCAATGTTACAGATGACATTGGGAGGAAAACCTTTCTTTCCAGGGGGTAATGCCTCATCCACTAGACCAGACTCTTTTATTTCCACCTGCTTTAATTACACTTTCTCCCTGTTTTGTTTCCTGAACCTAAAAATGAGGGAGAAAAGATACTCCATACCTTGGATGTCCCCAGACAACTCGGGTACTGTCTTGGCAGAACTAAATCTTACAGATCTTTGGTTTAATTGTCCATTTTTTGTGAAGGTAAGAGGAAGGGACAACCTGTGTCAAAGCAGACTATTTCCAAATGGTTGTCTCAGACTATTATCTTTTGTTATACCCACCACAACAAAACTATTCCTGGCAGGGTCAAGACCCATTCTACCAGGGCATTGGCTTTATCCAATGCTTTTTGGAAAGGGTTAGAGTCTAGAAGTATTCTAGAAGCAGCATCTTTGTCATCTGTACATACTTTTACAAAGCATTACAAGCTTGAGTCCTTCTCTGGGTCTAGATCAGGCTTTGCTAGGATAAGTCTCCAGGGGATCCTGGACCCTTCACCTTCCACCTGCCAAATGTACTAAGCTAGGGTTATCTACCCATATTGCTAAGGCTAATGCAGCAGTGATTAATATGATGAACATAGTATAGATGTGGAGATCCCTGGTGGTCTACTGGTTAGGATTTGGTGCTCTTGCCACCACAGCCTGAGTTTGATTCCCACTCAGAAAATTTCAATAGATTTTTTTGGTTGGGGTTGGCATAATGGTTAAGGGGTTTACCTCACACACACAAGGTACAGGCTTTGATTCTCACCTCACCTCTGAGTGAAACTAGCTCAGCTTAAAATGGCTCACTAGGGCAGCTGGCCTAGTACTTGCTCATTACTCATTGGTTTAGGATTGGCATAATGATTAAGGTGTTTACCTCACAAGCAAAAGGTACAGGGTTTGAGTCTCACTAACAGAAACTGGCTAGCCTTAACATGGTTCACAAGGGCAGCTAGCGTCATACTTACCTTTGAGCCTATAAACCTATGAACCATAACAGCAGATGTTTGAATGATTACTGCTGCAGCAGCCACTCCCTCCCTCCTTTCTCCTTGTTTTCTGGTGTGTTGTTTATGCCGAGGTGTGAACATTTACTTTTTGTTGTTCCTAGCATTGTGCTTTCAGGTCTCAGCCTCCCTCCCTCTGTTGACATAAAAGCTTTGAAGGGCTTGGATCCCAAACATGTCTTTTTAGTCAGCTCAGTTTGGGGTGTGTGGAAGGTGCCCTGAAGCTTTGGAAGCTTGCTGGCTATTATATCCTGTTAAGGTTACTGCAGTAGTGATCATTTGAACATCTACCATTATGGTACGTTTATTTACATAACTGTACCTTCACCTAACCTACTGCATGTCCATTCAGAAGCCAGTGGGTACAAGGCATTAAAAGCATTCCAGAAAGGTTACTGGTCTATCACATAATGCAGAGGCACAGACACACACACTTTACATGGATGCATATAGGCAAATTGGAGAATTGCATTTCACCTACTGCATGTCTTTGGGAGGTGTAAAGAAACTGGAACACCCACAGAATAAAAAACATAAAGATGCGGGTAGGATATGGACACCCCAACACACAAGTACCCAGCTTAGAAGTGAACCTGCAGCAGCTTCTATTCCATCATCTAACACTCATGCAACTCCACAGGGTTACTGACATCCAGAAATGTCCCCTTGGACTCTTTTATGCTTTTCCAGTTTCCTGTCTTGGCAAGGTTTATCTAGAAAACCAAACATCAAAAGTCCAGGGTCATTCTCTTAGCCTCTTTTTGGCCTCAGCAAGCTTGATTCTCCTAGCTGATGTAGTATCTGTTGGAGAAACCACCATCAAGCTAGTTCACATTTACACATCCACACTCTTGCTCAAAACCAGAAAAAAAATGTTTAATAGTAAATGGACATTTTTTTTCATTTGGGTTTGAAGTAGGGGTATATACCCATTTACTGCTTTTATATGCTTCTTCTTGGACTACATATCACAAAAATTTGATTAGTATAGGTAAAAATGCACTTAGCTGCTATATCTAATTTCCTGATACATCAGGACTCATCCTCTGTATCTTTAGCCTCCTTTAAAGTGCATATAGCCTTTCTAAATTGTACCTTTCTTCTCATATGTACACTCAAGGATCCTGTTTCACCATGAGATTTTCACTCTGTGCTAGGGGAAACTCACACATCCCCATTTTAAATCAGCAGCTTATGTAGAATTGAAATGTTTGTACTAGTAAACTATTCCTTGTAACCATTACTTCATCTATAAGAGTTTCAGAGTTGCAAGCTTTATCAGTACACCCTCCATACTTGGTTTTACATAAGGATAGATTAGCCATGTCAGCCATTCCTTTTTTCCATGTATAAGGTAGCTTTCATTTGAGTCTAACCTCAGACAGTCATTACTTTTGCCAGTCTTTTCCCCCAACTATTCTGACAGAAGATAATATTTATTGTATTGGACTGATGATTCTGGAAAGCTCTGGTTTTGTGTAGACAGGACCAAATTATTTAGAAAAGATTCCTAGCTGTTCTTAGCCTTTCCTAAGAAGAAACTTAGTTTCAAAATATACAAAGTAACCTTATCCATGCAGTTGAGTCAGAGCTATAGTTAGGTCAACTGGCACCATGGGCATTTCCCACACTACAAGTAAATAAACACATTCATTTAAGCAGCTGCAGTATCAGCCATGGCTGCTTAAATGACTCGTGCCTTATCAACAACATACCCTAACTATGGTACTGGGTTGACTAATCTATGAAGAGTACAGTAAGCCTTTGCTGTCTGAACGTAGAGCTTATTCAGCTGCAGAACTGGCTATTGTGCATGTGTTTTTTATGTTTGTTTTACAGTGCAACCTTGAGTGATATTTGTGCCTCAGCTACCTGGTTTTCCCTTCATAGTTTCACAAGACATTCGAAGTTGGACTCAATATCCAGATTTAGGTCATCCTTCAGTGCAACACTTATCAGAGGTATATTCCCATGAGGGAGACCACCCAGCAAGATGAGCTTGGGACTCTGTCATGCTGTTCTCAAGAATGGACTTCCTCATACTTCTAGATACAAAAGGTGTCAACAGCAGAAATGCTTAGTTCAAGCCTAAAAATATATATGTTTTATTTTTATGTTGTGGCATAAAATGACATAAAGATGGGTTTCCATTAAAATTCCACAGTTTGCTATTGCTTTTTTAGTGCAGGAGCACAATCTAAGGAAGTTTTATAGGTAAATATTTCAGCAGTATAGTCTGAAAATTCCATGAAGAAAATGAGAAACTATTTTGGGGGCATAGACATGTATTTACAATAGATCATAGACAAAACATTTAGTAGTACAGAAAATGATCAGCAGTAAATGGCCTAAGCTGTTTCTAAAAGATATTTTGTCAGAGACTCCCAAGAAGAAATCCTTTCCTCCATTTGATCTATTTTTTCTTTAGAAACCTCTTATTAACATCCTTTTGAAGTCCTATATTTGGTTCCTTAGAAGTTTCTAATACAGAAAGTAACTTTTAAGTATCATCTAAGCCAAAACGATGCTTGAATTCAGAGTTCTTGTGACCTCTGAATCTTATACGTCTTTCGGCTTTTCCCTGTTAGGGGTCACCACAACGGAACTCCAGTCCGCTGATGATTGGCAGTGGATTTTTATGGTGCTGAGTTGCCACCCTGACGCCCAACCTTCAAAGAAGGCACACCCATTCACGCACACAAATTTGCTTAAATGTAGAGTTTTGCTCTCTAGTAATCCTTTCTGTGTCCAACAGTAGTGCAAGGCATTGCTATTAAAATAGTTGTCCTCTTATCATCTGTACCCTCAGAACTAACAATGAGAGGACTTTGTGTGCAATGCGTCTTTACTGGCACACACTGACTTACATTACATCAACAAATTATTTAACCAGTTGGTTGTTTCTTCTGCTCAGAACAGGTATGACATTCCAATTATAGAACAAGCTGTAGCAAAATGTCTTTCTTGGCACTTTGTTTCTATGTTTTTGCAAGTAAAGTAATTTCAGGATATGTCAATGACCTGTCCTATTAGAGGTGCTGCTGCTTTGGCAGCCATTTTAGATTGGTGCTGCAAATATTTGTGGGATGGCTATGTATTCCTCGTTTATGTTTCTACTAAAAGTTGCAAGTCAAATGTGCATTTCAAACCTAGGGAGGAGAGTACTGTCTCTGCTTTAGTGATTCAAGGTAGGTTAACAATGCCCCCTCAGCCCTTGTAGGTATAATGAAAAAAGGAGGCGTTACCACATAAAAAGGAAAGAAATACAGCTGAGTGTGGAACTCGCTACAACTGTATATTGTTGATTTCCTCTGTGTTTTCTCAGTGTGATTATGATGAAATACAGCCGAATGTGGTACTCAATATAACTGTATATTGTTGATTTCCTGTGATTTGGTAAAACTGCTACAAGCAATATACATTTTCCTCTGCAAAATAAAAGATTACTGCAATAGTAAAAGAAAGAGTTTACAGAATAAATTTGCCAGCAAGCATTCCAGAGAACATCAGCACTAAACACAAAATTTTGCTTGATAGTTAAAATGTATGAAAGCTTAAACTGTCTTAAGAATAACTTTTAAATGGGAAGCAAAACAATATGCATAAATATGAAGTGCTTATATACCACCTATTTCTAGAACAAGTAGGATGTGTAATCATTTACCAAGAGATAAATTGCTAAATGAGCCCATTATCAGATATTTATTGTATAAATACATATAATTCAGATTTATTACAAGCAGAAACAATTGTATATTTTAGTTCACAAATCATCTGAAGGGTGTTTTTTGCGGCTTTTTGACATCAGCAATACAGTTGGCATGAAAACATGTTATTATTGGATCATTTGTCACTGTGATAATTTTGTTTAAAAATATATAATGAGTAAATGCAGGTTTTCAATTTAAGTGCCTTAACATGTGGTTCTTTATATGCTGTTTATTGCTATACATGTAGTTATAGTTTGATAAACGTGGAAGAAATTACCTGGAAATTCAAACAGAGAGTTCAGCAACATGTCAGGGTCATTAGGGAAATGGATGTAAATAGCTTGATAGTAGAATAATTTACTGTTAACCAGTAAAGGAACCGAAAAGAATGTTTTTTTTTTTAGCTCTGATAGTGATTTAACAGGATGTATGAGGACAAAACAGCTGGTACTCAGAACCCCCTCTTGTGCTTAGAATGAGGGATTTATACATATGTAACAAAACAACACAAGTGCCTGGGATTCTTGGGTAGACTTACCTGAAGTGGGGGAGTGCTAAGCACCCAAAATGATACACAATGTCATGAGTTGCAGTGTGGGAAACTGAGAATACTGAGAATGTTCCAGCAAGCAATATAAAGAGCACAGCCTTAGTGACGTATTGTCTTGGAAATAACTAGCTTCTCATTGCTGTAGTTTGGTTGAAAGTGTTGGGCAATAGAAGCTGTTTAGTAATATACAAGTGAAGAATTTTAGCAGAGGTGTTGTCTTGGCAATTATCTCTATCCACTTACCATTTTTTTTCTCTGTTTTTGTAGGTAGCAGTGGTCTTCTCTTGGCCTATAAAATTATATGAGCTTGCATATTTTATTTACTATCATATGAAGGCTGTGGGTATTCTGAGTAGAGTTCAGTGCAAATAAAAGTCATCAGTTCTTAGCTTTAGATATTATCATTGGTAATGTAAGGGCCCTTCTTGATTCTAAGGAAAATAAGTTTAAGCAGTTATAGTGTACTAGTCATAGATTGTTGAGAACTACCCTAATGATATTGTGCAGATGTGCTGAGAATGTAAGGATTTGATGTACTTTTCATTTGTTCCTCAACTGATGGGTCTTAGATCTAACCTGGATCCGGCTCAGTCACATTTACTAGACTCTCAGATCCAACTCTAATGCTCTTCCCTTTACCCATAATGCCCCAGTCACCCTGCAATACCTCAGATGTCATTTGCTGGCCTCTCACTTCAGATGTGAATCCTTCTTTCAGAGCTTTGGGATGTAGTTTTTTGCAGTGAGTGTAACTTTTGTAATTTTTCTTACAGTTTTATCTTTTCTAATCACCTCTTCCTCCCTTACCTTAGTTATTTGGATACTATCACTTTAGGCTTGCCATTTAATTTTCTCTCCTGTCTCTACCTTTGGTAGTTCTTCGTACCATTGTTGGTACTTCCTTTCTTCTTTTTTTTCTTTCTCTCTGTTTCTTCCTACACTTCAGATGGTAATCCCTTTATTCTACCATTTGTTAGTAGCTTTCTATTAAAAATAAATAGTGTAAAATTTTCCTTTCTGTCTCTGTCAGGTTGTTCCCACATTGTTGCTATGGGTGATAAACCCATTGGGTTAAGAAATGCACTTCCCGCTTGGCACAAGATCCCTAATTCTGATACCCACAGGGAGTACATGTATTATTTGGATGTGGCCCATTTAAATACTGAATGTTCAATTTGTGCTGCCTTTAACTCTAGGGCCCTTAGCAACTGATGTAACAAACTGGTCCTAAAGGGTTTGTTACCATCCTCTTCTTCTCTTTCTTCCCTTTCTGGGGTTCAAACCCACACAAAAACATTTAAGGCCAGGAAGCTGTCTGCAACTGTTCTCCAAAGTCAGCTTAAACTTTGGAGACTGCAGCCAAAGTACAGAAAAAGTCAGTCTGACCCCCCCCTCAGATTTTAAACTTAAACAGACAGATCTGACACCCTCTGATCTAACACTTACCAAGTCAAACTCCTCGATGACCTGGTCCCCTGGGTTTTCTATGAAACCTGTCTCTCCTCCACCCCATTCTTCTTTCCTACAAGAGACCCCGAGGAAACATTCTCAGCCCCAATCTAGTACTTCCTCCATTAGGTCCTCCAGGTGCCTTTCCTAAGCTAAAGTGGATAGGATGATTTTTATTTTTTTATTTATTTAACATTTATTAACCAGGAAAGTCCAACTTGGAACAAAGCCAATTTTCAGCGGAGGCCCGGGGAGAAATGCTCCAGGATGATGAGAAAATTATTCAGAGTTCAGATTCAAATAGGGTTATCCCAGCTCCATCTCCCATCGGATCTGTGAGCCTCCCTTCTGTTTCCCACACTGTAATTTCTCTTTCTCTGATCCGATCAGCGATTTTGGACACTTTGGGTCCAAAAATGCTGAGTGTCATTGTCACATCCATAGACAGTTATGTCTTCAACTCCAACTGTATCCCTGACTTGTCTGGTGCTGATTCACTTGGACCAGGAGGAGTCTCAGAGCCAAAGCATCACCGCTGGGTCTGTGGGGCTTGGTTTGACTCCAAGGTTGTCAGAGCCATCCTTGCCACTCTGGGTTTCGGCATTGGACAGCTCAGGTTTACTCTCCTTCAAGGCGGGGATCCAGGCAGGGTCAGGGCATGGTGGCATCTGGGACTTCGGCTGCAGTGTTGCCTGCTATGGCTTCTCCCAGTCCTTCTGCTTTCAAGGTGGTGAATAGGGTGTTCTCTCATCCGAGAGCCGTGATTACTACTCTTTCTTCTTTGGCTGCTACAGCCCTGTCACCATGAGGTCTGAGCTCTATTCCTAACAGACCTATCAAACAGGTACAGCCTGCCCTATCAAGTATCCAGACAGTCCTCTCGAGGACTTTACCCTCTCTTTGGATACTTCTCCAAACCATCCCACTGAGGAGGTTCCCTGCAAAAGAACATGCAAGAGGAGGCATATAGACACCCCTAAGGAGTCGCTCTCCAAATACACTGACTTCATTGAAGGGGAGGGGTCCCCAAGGTATCACCCAGATGATGTCTGCTTCAGAGACATCTTAGAAGTCCTCAGGAAAAAAGGTGGTTGGTCCTCCAATTCCCCTTCCCAGGTGTCAGTGTTCCTGGAAGCTTATTGGTCTGGCCTGTTTATGTCTTGGGTGACTCCCCCAGCTGATAAGCTTATAGATCATGCCTCTCTCCAGGCATGAAAGGAACCGGATACTGTAGAACCCATCCCCTACCATCCTGATAAGTTCCTTGCCCCTCATATGGACAGGCCCCACTGGAGCAAGGTGGTCTCCATTGACACCATGGTTGTCCATCCCCATAACAGAGAGTGTAGTGCATTGGACAGATTTGGGAAGTGCATTTATGCCTTAGTGGTCTTTGCCTTACAGTCACTGAACTATTTGGCACATTTCACCAGGCTGCAAAGGGATTTGAATAAAGAGCTTTCTAAATCCCTTTCTGAGTCCATGTCTGTGGATGACCACAAGAAGCTTTCTTCGCAGCTGGCCACCCTTCTATTCATCTATAATGCTTCTTTGAGATTAATTTCCCATGCTGCTGAGGCTACCTTATGGGCAGTGGGTTAGCTGTAAGGAGAGATGCCAGGATGTGCTTGTGTGACTTTGTGGAGTCCTTCAAGTTTTCATTCATCAATGCTCTTTCTTTTCTTTTTTCCTAATAATTTTTATTAGAGTTTCAAACCAAGCATAAACAATAATAAATTCTCAATAACAATGAAACATTATGTTAAAATCAAACAGATTAGAATATGAATTAATTTATTTTCTTATAGAAGGAAAAAACATGAATAACTAACAAAGCAACTATTTACAGAGGGTGTCTGGACATACAAGATTAGACATGAGTCGGGCGGCACAGTGGTGCAGCGGTTAATATTGTCACCTCACAGCAAGAGGTTCTCCGGTTCGATTCTCGGCTGGGGTGCCTTCTGTGTGGAGTTTGCATGTTCTTCCTGTGTTCGCATGGGTTTCCTCCGGGTACTCCGGTTTCCTCCCACATTCCAAAGACATGCATTTGGAGCATTTCTCCCCGGGCCTCCGCTGAAAACAGGCTCTGTGGAACCTAGTCAGACATTCCCGGTCAACAAATGTTAAATAAATAAAAAAAAATAAATAAATGAGTATATATTTCCAATTTATTCCAAAGATCAGTCATTGTTTGTCTAACAGTTCAGTTAGTCCTTCCCATGAATTATATGAGCAGGTGATTCTTATAGATCTTGTTCTTATTGTAATGATCTTCAAATGGCTCACTTCTGAAGCAATGTTTTTGAATTCATTAAAAGAGTGAACAATGCCACTTTTCCAGTTCCTTGTTATTACTCTCCTTGCAATTGACAATATGCTCCACAAAACTGGATATGTCACTTTTGCAACATAATCAGGTATTGGAGCATTAAAGAGAATCAAGGTTTTGGTCAGTATGAAATTATCAGAGAATAAAGCCTGGAAACATTTATTTTCCCAATATATTTTAACTTAGAATATATGTTCCCAATCAGCTATCTCATCTGATTTACATCTCCAACAAATGACTCTGGTTTTAGATATGATTTATATTTTATGTGGTGCATAAAATGATCTATGTATATATTTCCATGCGAACAGTTTCCATTTAATTGGAGATGTAGTTAGTTTAGAGGATATTTAAATTAATTGTTTATTTTCTTCCCTTGGGATTTTTTTGTTTATATTCTTATAGTAGTTCCAATATGATTCTTTAACATATTGCATCTCTATTATTATTATTTTATGTGTTTTGGATAACATATTATAACTTTCTATTTTTCACTGTATAAGGATCAATAGAAATTCAATAAACTTTGGGATGGATTTTTTAACTGTAAGTTGCATAATCTATATTCTTTTTTCAACATATTGTACACAATTTTGAACATGCGACCATAGTTCTTTTTCCAAATTAAACTTGTCTAGTATATATAGGGCTGATAAAGGATTCTCTTTATGCATCAATTGAGACTAATATGTTAAATTATTTTCTTTAAAGTTTTTCATAGCCAACTCGTTGGAAGATGTGATATTATTTTGCGTGTAGGCTATTGGAAAAATTAGAAACAGCCATGCTTTATATGATGGATTTTTGACTAAAAAAGTTCTAAGTGTTTTTATTGTTATATTAATTATGTCTGAGTTAGTTTTAGGGTTTGAGTTATTTATAAATTCCTCTTTTAGTAACCAATACATGGAGTTATGAGGGGATATAGATTTATTAGGATATGTCAAAAAAGTGGATTGTATTAAAAAATGTCCAAAAATAGATTTCCATTTGGCACTATAGTAGGGGCTTGAACATAAGATTATTGTTTTGGTGACAGAAGCAATGGAATATACTTCAAGATCTGGTAAACTTATACCCCCATTTGACCAGTCTCTGAAATGGTTATTTAGTGCTATTCTTGGTTTATTGGGGAACTATAAGAATTTTAGGATTATAGAATTAAATTTCTTTATAATAGTTTTAGGTGGAGGTATAGAAAGAGATTGTACTATATATAAAATTTTAGGAAGAATAATCATTTTAATTATAGAAAGTATTTTGCCCATAGTAAAGAAGTATTTATTCCAATTACTTATAAGGGTTTCAATATTTTCTAGACTAGACTCGTAATTTTATATCTATTATCTTTTTAATATTTTTTACAATAACTATTCCCAAATACTTTAACTGTTGTTCTTTTACTATATATTTCTTAAAATCTTCTTGTATATCTTTATTATCATAATTTATAGGCAGGATTTTAATCTTATTTTCATTAAACATGAGTCCTGATTTTTTTGGATGTCTTCTATTAAAGTAAAAAGAGTTGTGAGAAATTTATTATAATCTTTTAACATTAAAAGTATGTCATCAGCGAATAGCTGAATCTTAACTATTAAATGTGAAGTTGTTCAATCTCACCATTCCGATATAGCCAATTGCAAAGCTCGAGGTCTTCAAATAGCTTGAGGCAAAGTCCCTATCCCATGATGCACCTGTGAATTACCTCAGATCTTGTTTGCTGCATATACTAATACCATATGTCATTTTACATTCCTAAAAAAAAGGAAGAGAAGGTTTGAGTAGCCAGGATGGAGCCAGCATCTCGGTCATCTATCAGCCCAGGAGGGGGTAGGAGGGAGGGATGTAAGAATGAAGGCGAGTTGAGCAACTCACATGGAACATTATGGTAAGTAACTTCATTATGTGAAGTTGTTCAATCTCGCTGTTCATTCTTAACTGATGGGTAGCGTCCCAAGCACCATCAATCTAGGGTGGCTCATGGGAGTATATTTCTCAGGACCATGGATCCAAAGGAGGCCCTGTCTCTGGAGGCCTTGTCAACTTTGTAATTAGTGATAAAGGTATGAGGTTTTGACCAAGTGGCTGCTGCACAAATATTATCAATAGGAAGTCTGGCAGTAAAGGCAGATGATGTAGAAACCGCTCTGGTTGAGTGAGCTTTAATCTTGTGTTGCAAAGGTTTATTGGCAGCTGAATAGGCAAAGGTGATGCAATCCGATAACCATTTAGACAGAGTAGTTTTAGCCACTGGTCTCCCTTTCCGGGAATATGAAAATGAAACAAAAAGCTGGTCTGATTTCCTAAAATCATTTGTTCTATCCAAATAGAATGTGAGCTGTATGTAAACATCTAGTTTGTGCAGCATATACTCAAAATTGTTAGAATGACTGGGGAAGAAAACTGGCAAATCAATAACTTGGTTGAGATTGGTTTCAGTGCAAACTTTGGGCAAGAATGAGGGATTTGTTCTAAGTGATACTCTGTCAGGGTGAAATATCAAATAGGGAGGGTTGACGGATAAAGCCTGAAGCTCTGACACTCTACGGGCAGAAGTAATAGCTACCAGAAAGATGAGCTTCCAAGACAAAAATTTGAGATCACAAGAAGAAGCAGGCTCAAATGGTGGGAGAATTATACGTGAAAGCCTAAAATTTAGACTCCATGGGGAACAGGGAGATTTCACAGGAGGTCTTATATGAAAAGTCCCTTTGAGAAATGCTTTGGATAACTTGTGAGACATGATATTCAAACCTTCAAATCCAAGATGAAAATTAGAAATAGCAGGCCAATTGTAGCCAAAACCAAAAGAAAAATAGAGCAATTCCACCAAGGCACGACTCCACTGGTATTTTCCACACGAACAAGCTTTACTGAAACACACTTTCTTCAGAATAAAACCATAAACGCTGTTGTCAATACAGATGTGTTTTCGTCCTCTAATGACTTCCTCAGATGAAACAGAAATGCATACCTTTTACAATTGTTCCCCTAAAATACCCCCCACTTAATTAATACTGCTATCCAATTGGTGTATATTCTTAATGTGGTCACGTGTACTTAATAGATGTTCAGCCCTATAAAACGTTTTTTTTAATTCCTTTAAAACAGTCCTTTTGGATCCTCCAAAAGATGAGGTCAAAGGAAGGGGAACCAAATCTGATGAGGCCAATGAGGGGCTATAAGAATGATGGTCCTTCCCAGGGATTTTGCTTTCTGTAGAACCTTGGGTATCAACAAGGTTGGTGGAAATGCATAGAGGAGACCTGGAGGCCAATCGTGCACGAGACCATCCCTTGGGGCTTCTTCCGGAGGGGGAATCAGGGCAAAGTAGCTTCTGCATTTCATGTTCATGTGACTGGCAAAAAGGTCACAGCAAGGCTGGCCCCACCTGCAGAATATCCTGTCTGCAATTTCTTTCTTAAGGGACCACTCATGGGGCAACAAGATTGCCCTGCTCAGTTTGTCTGCTATCATGTGCATTGCCAACAGAAAGTGCTGAGTGGAAACAGCCCACTGCCAAACTCTGAGAGCCTCTCAACAAAGGGGCTAAGACCTGATTCCTCCTTGTTTGTTCAAGTACCAGACCACTGACATGTTGTCTGTCTGAATTACAATCGTACCCAGAGGGAGAGAGTCCTGAAAGTACTGCAATGCCAAAAGTACTGCTCTCATCTCCAGGACAATGATATTCAGATGTGCCTCTTGATCGGTTCATGTGCCTTGAGCAGTCTTTCCCTGAAAATCCCCCCCTCCACCCTATCAGCGAAGTGTCTGTGGTCACTGTGGCCGCTGGATGGGGTAGCAGAAATGGGCATCCTATCGTGACATGAAGTGAAGTCAACCTCCACTGAAGGTCCTTCTTGCAAGAATTTGTGATCATTATGGCATGATTCATGGGGAGCTCTTGGTAAGACCATTGAGTGAACAGTAGCCACTGAAGTATTCTCATGTGCATACAAGCAAGTGGTATTGCTAGAATTGCTGCTGCCATCATGCCTAATACTTTCAGAACTTCCGACACTGGTGCTTTGTCTTTTGATATCAGGATGCTGACATGACATGAAGAGAGACTCTTTCTATTGGAAGCCTTAGAGTGGTGGTAGTAGTGTCCAATTCTGCCCCTATAAAAATGATATGCTGCGATGGTGACAAGGCAGGTTTTTCTGAGTTGACTGTAATGCCCAGATGATTGCAGAGTGACAGAGTGGACTCCCTGGCCTGAATGAGTTGATGCCTGGTAGTAGTAAGGAGCCAGTCGTCTAGGTACGGAAACACCTGGAATCCTAGACACCTCAGGTGAGCCGTGACCACTGCCATGCTTTTGGTGAACACTCTGGGGACTGTAGTGAGACCAAATGGCATGGCTTGAAACTAATAGTGATTGGCTCCCAGCCAGAAGAGAAGGTGATCCCTGGATGGTCTGGCCATTTTTATGTGGTAGTATGCATCCTTGAGATCTATTGAGCATATCCAATTGTATTTCCCTAAAAAGGGAAGTATAGACTGAAGCGTGACCGTCTGAAACTTCTCTTTCTTTACGTATTGGTTCAGTCTGCTGAGGTCCAATATGGGTCTCCAGTCTCCCGTCTTCTTTGGAACCAAAAAGAATCTTGAGTAAGTTCCGGATCTTGTCTGGTCTGCTGGAACTGGTTGGATGACTTTTTCTTAGCAACGTTTGGACCTCTACTGTTGCTTGATCCCTATAACTGGGTGGAACGTCCAGGATTCGTCTTATGATTGGAGGGGATGTGGCAAATTGTATGAAGTATCCTCTGGAAATGATACTTTGTATCCAGCTGTCTTTTGTTATATTGAGCCAGGCATCTGAGTACAAAGATAAGTGACTCCCGACTGCCTCCAGAGTAGGACAGTCAGGCCTCCTCTCAGGAATGCTGATAGGGTGTCCCAGAGAAGTGATCTCTGTCACTCTGGTGTTGCGGACGCCCCTCTGCCACAAGGGTGGCATCTTCCATTATTACCCCCTCCTCTGCCCCTGGAGGGGGAATTCACCACATGTGTCCTGACAGGCTCCTCGGGCTTTTCAGAACCACATTTTACCTCCCCTTTGACCTTTAGGGTATGGTTGGGTAGGGGTTGAAAAACGGACCCTGATGGCAGACAGAGTCTTTTCCGCCCTGTTCACACCTGGTTAAGGTTTCCTTCACTTTAGGCCCGAAAGGGGATGAGCCATCAAAGGGAGTGTTCACGAATAAAGACTTGAAAGGTTCCGTGAAGGAACACAAGCGCATCCAGGAATGTCTCCTAAGAGCAATTCCTGTACCCGCTGCCCTACTCGTTCCATCAGCTGCATATGATATGAGGTGCATGGACTAGTTAATGATAGAATTTAGGGTAGAAAGCTGGGCAGTAACTTTGTTGGAAGCTGCCACAGCTACTGTACCCTGAAGAGTATCCCCCAACTCCTTAAGGAGATCTCTTTGCAACCTAATAAAATGGGTTAAGTAGTTCAGTGAACGGAGAGTAAAGGTCACTGAACTGAACATGCGCTTCCCATATCTATCCATAATCCTGGAGTCTCTGTTAGGAGGATGAATAGACAAGGAAGTCTCAGACAGTTCCTTCTTGGTGGCCACCTCCACCGCCATGGCATCAACTGGAACACCTTTCGTTAAAAATGTTTTGTCGGCTGGGGCTAAAATGAGTTTATTAGGCCTCCCGGGGACAGGCTCCATAGAATCCGAAGACTCCCACACCCTTCATGAGACCAGCTGCATCAGCTCATCGAAGGGCAGAGCCAACCAAGAGGTGGAGGGCTGAGACCAAAAAGCTTTCAGGAGAACTGACTCATCCTCAGTAGTGCTTTTGGACTGCCAGTCACCCCTCTGCCTAATGATCTCAAGTATCCCAGCGAATGAGATATCCTTAGAGGGGGACCGGGGGACCCTTCTGACTCATCTAAATCAGTATCTGATGTAAGATATTTCTGAGGGGAGTCTAGGTGCTACCTCTTGCACAATCTCTTCCTGGGAACCTCATCAGTGGGGGCCTCTGGTGAGGTCTCGGAAGAGCAAGGACTACCCATTGGGGTTTCCTGAGGCTCTGGGTCTCTACACTTGGTCAGGACGTGTGATGCAGAAGCAGACACAGGCACTTTTGGGGAGGAGGAGGGCAGACCCAAGGTCAAGGATGTCCTGGGAGACATGACTCTCCTCATGGCATTTAAAGCACCTCTGCTCCAATGTAAGGGAGCTGACGGATCCAAGGAAACTGTCGACACCCCTGGCACTGGGACAGTGGGCTCCAAGCCCGAGGTAGGAGCCGAGCTCATCTAAGCCAAGGCCCTGAGAGGCAAAGTTGGAACCGACAAGTCGGTTTGACTATCCTCCCCGGACTCGACCAGATAGTGTCGGCTCCTAGAGTCCTAGATTGGCACCAAGGATGTCAGAGTACACAGAGCCAAAGACACTGGAGCAGGTGTCGGCTCCGAGGGTTCCACTAACATCAGGTCTGCTTCCTCCGGCTCCAAAGGACCAGCATGGCTCGGAGGAAGAATAGTATTAGTCGCTGCAATGGTCTTCAGCTCCAAAGCCATTTGGGTCAAAGCCGATAACATTTTGGCTAATGCCGGTGCTGACAACAGCTTCTGTATCACACAATCCAAGTCCAGATCCGACAGGCTGATAGATGATCGAGATGATCTTACCAAAGGTGGTACCGACTGGAGAATAGGACTCTTTGGAGCTTCAGTGACAGGTTCCAAGACAGGGGCCCAGCTCTGAAAGGAACAGACTGTCAGCTCCAAAGGCAGTGGAGCCGAATTTGATGACTTCTTCGATTTGTTTGAGTCTAAAGTCTTGGAAGACTTTGAAGACCGTCTTGAACCATCCTGGTCACTCAAAGCTTCCTGAAAGGAAGGCTTCAACAAGCCTCTATCGATTAGTTTCCCCTTCCTTTCCTGCAGGACCCTAGAAGAGAAGGAATGACAAGTGGCACAACTGTCTTGCAAATGCAGAGCCCCTAGACAATAAACACAGTTGACGTGACTGTCTGTAACTGACATTTTCTGGCCACATTTAGGGCACTTTTTGAACCCAAATTTGGGGTGCTTGTCTTGATCCACCATAATAAAGTTAGAGATATTTACTGCCACACAAAAAAAATTGTAAATTTTCCTCCAAATAGAATGGATAGCAGGTAAGCCTTAATAAAAACAGGCTAAAACACACACACATAATATGTGAAGTCACACAAAGCAGACTAACAAGATAGCTCTGAGAAATAACACTGTTATCTAAATAAATGGAGTACACTGTAAATTAGACAGTAAGAAAGACTAAGCCTTATAAATACAAAAGGGCTAGACAGACCACACCACTATCTAAGAAATATGACAAAAAGGTCACAAATAGCACAGCAAGCTGAGAGAATGAAAGGCAATAAGCTTATCTATATAAACACAGGTTTATTGAACTAAGCCTTACATAAAAACTCGAAGGCTAGAAAGACCACACCTATAAGAACTTCAACTAACTAGACCAAAAAGAGGCCAACTAGAAATATCTGAAAAATAGTAAAAGGGAAGAGAATAGCGCAATAAAAGCTATAAGAGCTTTACAGACAAACCTAGCTAACTAACTATACTAACTATCAAACACTTTTATAGAATTTTTAATGAACAAATGTTCTTATCTGGCCCGAGCTAATTCAGAACCGCCAATCTGTTGCAGTGGCAAACTAGATCTGAGGTAATTTACAGGTGCATCATGGGATAGGGACTTGGCCTCAAGCTATTTAAAGACCTCGAGCTTTGCAACTGGCCGTATTGGAGCAAAGGGATCGGCTCCGAACCCATCAGTAAAAAATGAAGGCGAGATGAACAACTCACATGGAATGTTATGGTAAGTACATAACTTCTTTTTCTTTATTCCTTGTCACTCCATTAATATCTATGTGAGATCTTATGAGGTTAACAAATGGCTCAATAACTAAAGTAAATAATAAATGTGAAATTGTTCGATCTCGCCGTTTGTTCTTACACACGGGGGTTTGGAGCCGATCCTCGGCTCCGAGTCTGCCACATCACCAGCTCCGCATCTTCGAGAAAGCTCGAGGCACAGTGCTATCCCATGATCCTCCAGTGCTAACCCTCAGATCTAGTTTGCCGCTAGCAGCAGATCGCATACTGAGAGGCTCGGGCCAGTATTTTTTCATTATATTTCAAAATTTTTAGAAGTTTGTAGTTTTAAAATAGTGTTTAAAGTAGTTTAAAAGTAGCATATAGTAGTGTAGAATGTGTTAGTTTATAGAGTGTGTTTTTTTTCTTAGATAAGAATAGCTTAAAATAGTTAGTATTTACATTAGTTAAGGCCTTGGATTGTTTCTGTCAGGACTGACAGTAGTATTTATATTGCTATAGTTTTTGCCTTAACTTTTTTCCCTTTTTTGACACATATACATATATTTACATATTAAGATAGTGTTAAACTTTACATTAGACTGTTTGTATAGTATTATTATTATATATATATATATATATATATATATATATATATATATATATATATAGTGTGTTCCTATATATTTAGTGTGCTGTGGTTTTGGTATTTTTTACTAAGTATAGAGTAAAAATGTCTGAGAAAGCCAAATCAGGCTTCAAGAGGTGTCAGTGTGGACAAAAGATGTCCATAACTGATAACCATTCATCCTGCGTTTACTGTCTTGGCCCTCTCCACTTGCAGGAAGACTGCTCCATATGTCATTCCTTCAGTGGGAGGGTCATGCTGGAAAGATGCAGGAAGTTGGTTGACAGAGGGTTGTTAAAACCCAAATTTCAAGAGGACCTGGACAAGACCGAACAAGTGTCCAAGTCTTCGAAGGGGTCGAAGTCTTCAAGAGTGTCAGAGCCTAAGTCCTCGGCTCCGAGCACTTCTTTTCAGATTCGGACACCGGCTCCAAACACCTCGGGGTCGGGTGTCGAGTCCTTGTCTCTGATTGAGACTACCGTGTTGGAGCTGGTGTCGGAGTTACCACCGCCTTCCATCCTTCTCTCGGTGACGGCTTCGGCCCCTTCGAGGCCGCTTTCCGATTCCAACATCGACTGAGTGGTACAAAAGCTAATGGAGAACTCGGCTCTGTCCAAACTGATCGAAGTTTCATCCCAGTTGGTATCAAAACTCGAGACCCTTCCTACCCCTTCAACTAATCCTCCTCCAAGACCTGTCGAGTCGTCGGTGCCAGGAATCGAAGAGCCGATGAGTGTAGAGCCCTCGGTGCCGAAGCCTCCAGCAATGCTATCGACACCTTTAACCTCGACACCCTCGGAACCAGCCGGGGGGTCTCGGAGCCAACGGTCTTTCCTAGGTTCCGTGGGGGACAGTCAAACTGAACTTTCAGTTCTGACTCTTCCCCTCGGGGCCTCGGCACAGATCAGTTTGGTTCCGTCCTCAGGGTCGGAGCCCGTTGTTCCACTTCCGGGGAGGCTATCGGCTTCTTCGGAACCGGTGGCGTCCTCAGACCGGGGCACTGGTGCCTTCGACATCATGAGGAAGGTCTTGTCTGAACAGACACATACATCATCGACATCTTCTTCTCCTCCCCTAAAGGGTCCGTGTTCTGCTTCTGTACCTTCGGTCCCTGCTAAGCGTCAAGACCCAATGCCTCAGCAAGCCCCAGAGGGCACCCCTACTTCCACGGAGGCATCCCCAGAAGCCCCCTCTGAGGATGTACCGAGGAAAAGATTGTGCAAGAGGAGGCACATTGATCTCCCACAGGAATCTCTAACATCAGATACTGATTTGGATGAAGCAGAAGGGTCCCCACGGTCCCCCTCTGAAGATGTCTCTTTTGTTGACATTTTAGAAATCTTGAAACAGAGGGGAGATTGGCAATCCCTTACCCCTTCTGCAGATGAATCGGTACTGCTGAAGGCATTTGGGGCTCAACCTTCTACCTCCTGGGTGACCCCACCGTTTGACGAGCTAATGGAACTCATAGCCCATAGAGCTTGGGAATCACCTGATACAGTGGAACCGGTCCCCCGTAGACCTAACAAATATATCAATGCCCCTCAAGACAAGAGTTACCTTATGAAAGGTGTTCCCATGGATACTATAGTGGTGGCAGCAGCCACTAAAAAGGAAATGTCCGAATCATCTTCCTCTGTCCATCCTCCTAATAAGGATTTTAGGATGATGGACAGGTATGGGAAGCGCGTCTTTAGTTCTGCAACCTTCTCCATGAGATCACTCAACTACCTTACACATTTCATGCGTCTACAGAGAGATCTCCTTAAGGAACTCGGAGATACTCTCCAGGGTAACACAGATGCTGCTGTCTCTGAAAAAGTGACAGCACAGCTAAACACCCTCAACTCCATAGTGAACTCGTCCATGAGGCTTATTTCATACGCAGCCGAAGGATCGAGTAGAGCAGCAGCTTCAGCAATTGCTCTGAGGAGGCAATCCTGGTTGCACCTATGCTCCTTTGCGGAATCCTTCAAGTCTTCCTTTACAAATGCCCCCTTTGATGGTGCTTCCTTGTTTGGCCCCAAAGTAAAGGAGACTCTCACTAGGTGCGAGCAAGAAGGGAAGACCCTGTCTGCCATAGGGGTCCATTTTTCTGCCCCGTCTAGACCATACACCAAAGGGCATAGAGGCGGAAAAATGTGGTTCCGAAAGACTCAGCGATCCTTTCAGCCCACTCAGAGTGATGCCCCCTCCAGAGGCAGAGGAGGGGCAAGAAATGGAAGACGCCACCCAGGCGGCAGAGGGGGTCCGCAAAATCAGGGCAACAGAGAGACTTTCTCTGGGAAGCCCTTCTAGCACTCCTGAATGCAGGCCCGGCTGTCCTACTCTGGAGGCAGTCGGGGGTTGCTTAGCTTTATACCCAGAGGCCTGGCTAAATCTCACATCAGATTCCTGGGTAAAAAGCATAGTTACCAGAGGCTACAATATTCCTTTTATAAAAACTCCACCTGCCCCCAAAAAGCTCCCAGATGTTCCACCCAGTCTGCGAGACCAGGCAGCCATAGAGATAAATAGGCTGCTTGAAAACAGAGTCATCCAACCAGTCCCGGTGGACCAAATAGGATCCGGAACTTACTCAAGGTTCTTTTTAGTTCCAAAGAAAACAGGGGACTGGAGACCAATTTTGGATCTCAGCAAACTCAACACCTTCATGGAGAAGGCAACGTTCCAGATGGTCACGCTTCAGTCGATACTTCCTTTCCTACAGGAGGGTGACTGCATGTGCTCTATAGATCTCAAGGATGCGTACTACCATATCAAGATGGCCAGAGTGTCCAGAGATCATCTGCGCTTCCGGCTGGGAGCCAGTCACTTCCAGTTTCGTGCTCTGCCCTTTGGCCTCACCACAGCCCCCAGGGTGTTCACCAAATGCATGGCAGTAGTAGAGTCTCACTTGAGACAGATGGGATTCCAGGTGTTTCCTTACCTAGACAACTGGCTCCTCTCCGCCACCACCGAGTATCGTCTTGTGCAAGCCAGGGATTACACCATCAACCTTTGCTCCTCTCTAGGCATAACAATCAATTTTGGAAAGTCTGCACTATTGCCCTCACAGCGTATCTCATTTATAGGGGCAGATTTAGACACTTCCCTGGCTTGAATCAATCTCCCCCCATCAAGGGTATCAGCCCTCAGAAGTCAGATTACTATCCTTCTTCAGAGCAGGAAAGTCCCTGCACAACAAATCTTACGAGTCCTAGGAATGATGGCAGCCGCTCTTATTGTAGTCCCCCTAGGCAGAATGCATATGAGGATTCTTCAGTGGATGCTCTTCACTCAGTGGTCATACTGACAGCTTCTACTGTCTCACCAGATCCTAATCACAAACTCCTGCAAACGGGATCTCCTTTGGTGGATGCACAGTCAGGATCTAACAACAGGCCGACCGTTCATATTACCCAGTCCTACAGTGACTGTGACCACGGACGCTTCCCTGATAGGGTGGGGAGGGGGGCTTTTTCAGGGAAGAATAGTCCAAAGTCAATGGTCCAACTTGGAATACAATCTGCACATCAATGTCCTAGAGCTGAGGGCAGTGTTTCTAGCATTGCAGCACTTTCACAAGTCCTTGCCTCTGGGAACAGTGACAGTTCAGACAGACAACATGTCAGTAGTCTGGTACATAAACAAACAAGGGGGAACCAGGTCTTATCCATTGTGTAGAGAGGCCCTCAGGATTTGGCAATGGGCTGTGTCCACCGGACGCTTTCTGATAGCAACGCACATCCCGGGGACATCCAATGTGATTGCGGACAGGTTGAGCAAAGCCATCCTGTTGCCCCACGAGTGGTCCCTCAAACCTCAATTAGCGGAAATGATTTTCCACAGATGGGGCCAGCCTTGCTGCGACCTATTTGCATCCCTATTGAATGCCAAATGCAGAAGCTACTTTGCCCTACTACCCCCTCCGGGTATTGTTGGGAGACAATCCATCACATATGGTTGTGCTAACTTTGTAGACATTAAGCTTAAGGAAACTTTGAAAAATGAAACCCAGATCTGTAAAGATTTGTGGGCATTTTTAGGGGTCATAAATGATCTCCCATTTTCTGAGAACCTTAACTTTCTCACAATTGATGTCCGTGACCTATATACTATTATTCCCCAAGACTTTCGTTGTGAATGAATTAGGGATTTTTTGCTTGAACAACTTATTGATGGTTCCTATATTGATTTAGTGATTTACCTGTTGGAGTTGGTCTTAAATAACTATTTTTTATTTAATAAAGACTTTTACTTACAGAAATCGGGTGTGGCCATGGACTCTCCCTGTGGGGCCACATTTGCCAACACTGTGATGGCCTATTGGGAGAAACAATTCCTTTTTAAGGATTTGGTATTCCAGGAAAGGGCCGCATGGTACACTCGTTATTTGGACAACATTTCTATACTTTGGAAAGGTGATAAACCTTCAGCTAATTCATTTGTTGAGCATATCACTAAATTTACCAACTTTTTAGAATTTATGTGGGAATTCAGGACTGATAGAATTTCTTTTTTTGATGTGGAATTGATTAAAGATCTTTCTCTGAATAGGTATATTTCAATTTTTTTTAGAAAATCTACTTATTCAAATGAATTCCTTAATTTTTCCAGTTGCCATCCTTTTTCCCAGAAGAGAGGGGTGGTTAAGGGCCAACTTGTACGAGCTGCAAGGATGGTTACTTTGGAATGTGATTTTATGGATGAGGTTTTTGCTAAAAGATTGAATGGTTTCTTTAAACCTTTATTGACTGGTAATGATAGTTACAGCATTGTTGAATCAGATGATAGTCACATGAATATTAACATTGACCATTTAGGTGTTAATCATAATGAATTAATAACAGGCCCTAATAGTACAACAGCTGATTCTAACCAATTGTTTGTTTCCTCTAATGCTGATATAGCAAGATTGAGTTTTATTACCACTTTTTCTATTGATGCCCCTTTATTGAGATCAATTATTTCTAAGAATTGTTTTTTTCTGTTGGATGACAATTCGATTAGAAATTGTGTGGGTGATTCTCCTTTGGTGGTATTTAGGAAAGGTAGGAATTTGAAGGCCTTTCTCAAGAATGGAACTTTAAAATGCCACTTACCACATTGTGGCATGCTTAAATGTGAAGCTTGCCGTTGGTGCAGATATATTAATGTTGTCATTTGTTTGTTATAAATGGTAAAAAATATCATATTAAAGGCAAATTCAATTGTAATACTAGGGGGGTTGTTTATCTGAGTTCATGTTTGAAATGCCCTGCTTTTTACTTGGGCAAAATGGAAAGACCCCTTAAAAATAGAATTTATGAGCACATGTATGCAATTGATAAAATGAATTTGAATAATGCGTTGGCCAGACATATTAATGCTTTTCCTAAGCATGAGTGTAGGTTTCTAGTCATCGAAAAAAATTTTGACAACATTAGGGGAGGGCCAATAGATTGGAAGTTAGATGAGAAAGAACTTATTTGGCAATTGAGATTGAGTGCCCTAGTCCCCCCGGACTTGAATGATTTAGTTTCTATTAAAAGTATCCTGAAATTGAGGGCTTTGATTAGATAAGGATATGTATATACATATAAATATATATATATATATATATATATATATATATATATATATATATATATATATTTTTTTACATTTTTTTATTTATATACTAAAATAAGAGATATGGTTTCATATATATATATATATATATATATATATATATATATCATATGTTTTTATACATATGTTTATTTATGATCTGACATATTTATTGTTTATATATATATATATATATATATATATATATATATATATATATATTTGAATAGATTGCATTTATTTGTTTTTTTACTATGCACTTTAAAACGAGGTTTGGTTTATTCTATAAGGAAATTATGTCATATATAAATGTATTTGTTCTTTCTATTTTTGTCTGAAGAAGTTTGCTAATTTCAGTAAACGAAAGCGCTAACTTTTATTTTTGGATTCAGTGTGGTTTGTTCTGTATTTTTCACTTGTTTGCAGTTCGTGTTTTTGAACCAGTTTGTCAGTTAGTATAAGTTGGCATGTTATTACATTATGGTCAGAAAGTGGGCATGTTATAGTTTTTACTTTATCTATACTATTTTTTAAATCCATGGATATTATTCTAGCAATTATTGCTTGTGTACCATCTCTGTGAGAATAGTGTGTATAAAAGAGAGATTCTGGGACTGTATAATCTTGAATGTCTCTGAGTTGTATTAGGTCTATAAAATTTTTAAGTTCTTTAACCAATGGAGAGAGTTTTCTTTTTTTGTGGAGTTTCAATCTTCATCTTTTGTTATACAATTGAAATCTCCTGCAATTATAAGACTTCCATTTAATTGATTTATGATTTGTTCCATTTGTTTTTTTAACAGTTTTAACTCTTATCCCAGGAAACCAATATAGATTTATGAGTATGTAATATTTTTTGTTAATTTTCAGTGTAACTGAGCACATTAATCCTTTATCATCTTTATAGGTATTAATGATTTTAGGTGCAAGGATGGTGTTTTTCTATAAAATTGCTCCACCTCTTCTTTTCTGAGTGTGATATTAGCTTGACAGCACTGTATATATTTTGGGGTTAAGCCTATTAATATCAGATTGTAACAATTATGTCTCTTGTAAAAAATAATCTGGGAAATGAGTGATCTTACATATCTGAATAGATTCTCTCTTATGCATCCATTATTTAAGCCATTGATATTTAATGATATACAATTTAAACACGTCATTAAATTGCATAAATGAAATTAAAGTTTCTTTTTGTGGAATTCATATCATATGTAAGCTTTTTAATTACTCCTCTATATACTGATAGCTTGTAAATGAATATGTAAGTCATGGCTAAGCTTATATATACAGAAATTATATGAAATATTTTTATAGACACCCTGAGTCTTGAACTAGCTTCTATTAACTTAAAAAAAAACATTACTCTAACATTCCCCTCCCACCTGGAGTCTAAAACTCCCTGCTCAGATAGTAGTACTATCCAAGAATTTCCTTCCATTCAATAGAAAGTAAAACATAACTAACCATCAGTCTGCTACATATACTGTAAATATTGTTATTATTCAATATGAGGTTAACAAAATGTATCAACAATTCACTCTCTAGGACCTATAATAGCTTATTTGTGTTTGAAGGATAAGCCTTATCTAACTTATTTTATCAACATTTTGTTAATACACTAAGTACAAGAAAAACAATACATTTTTATTGCAATATAAAATAATAAAACATATGAGTGTGTTGTTAACTTCAGGTTTCAGTCAACTTATTAAAATTAAGGTCTTCACTTTAACACGCATTTATATTTCCTAAGTACTTCCTTATTTCATAATTTTTATTATCTCACTCCTCTCTTCACACTTTGCTTTCATTTTCCTTTTTTTTTTTTTTTGCTGATTTGTGAAGGAAAATATTTCATTCATATCTGTTTCACAACAGTCATGAAAACTAACAGATTATAACATTATAAATATGAGTAGAATGAGTTGTGCATGTGAATAAATAGTTTAACCAACAATAGTAGTCTAACTCTATATGCGGAGCACTTAGTGCTCTAATCTATTGGAACATTAATATTTAGGCAATTAGAAATCTGAAATAGTAATAGTGACATGTCAGTGAATCATTATTTAATTCATCAATTATTAAACTTTCTTCGAGTGATAACAATTCAATTAGTTCAAGAAAAAGCTAAGTAATATTGTTACATTTAACACAATGCTCATTAAATGTA
Source organism: Protopterus annectens (assembly GCF_019279795.1). Classification (NCBI taxonomy): domain Eukaryota; kingdom Metazoa; phylum Chordata; order Ceratodontiformes; family Protopteridae; genus Protopterus; species Protopterus annectens. Next base: position 1,363,985,689 of record NC_056747.1, read on the forward strand.
TTGTTGTGCCCATATTACTTTATATGTCAAACCTTGACATATATCTAAGTAGTTATGACACTCATTCAACATGCATACCTTTTGTATTGAAAGGAATATGGACTAGTCACATAACATATTTTCCAATTCAATAAATAAACACAAACCAACAATATCCAGGGATCTCCACTATGTAGCAAAGAAATCCAAGAAGTTTCAATAAAACAGAAAACTAGTAGAGACCAGGCTTCCAGTTTCTAAAAAGCAGGTTTAATTCTGTCAGACTGACACACACACAAGCGCTTTCACGATTAGCTTCTTCAGGTGAATAAAGCAGTTAGAAAAATACCCTTTATATAATAATTAATTGGGGTCTAATGACTGATGATAATAAATTAATCTTAAAGCAACCTTCTTATTTCATAAAATCTATAATACACTCCATAAACATAAGATGACAATAAACAAACAAGTATGTAGAAGGCATATTGAGTTAAACACATAAATGCAAAACATGCAATATATATCTATAATAAAAATATACTTAAAACTCCTTTTCTTAGAGGTCGTGCCTTAAGTAAAGGTCTGATAGGAACATGGTCATTGAGTCCATGTCCCATATCTGCCCTAAGTCTGATAATCCACTCAGCTTCGAGTGTTTCAGTTCTTGTTCTAATGTAACCACCTCTCATATTTAATGTTAAAAATTATGTTTAATGATGATTTAAATATGCATAGTAACTTCAGTGCATTTAAAAAACCTAGCTTATATGTTCCGAAATTGAATCCTTTGGTGCATGTATTTGAAAAAATGTGTATAGATGAGGCATATAGAGTGCATTACTCACATAAAGGAAGGAAATATTCAAGTAATAGGTATAATTTAACTAAAAGTGAATACCAAGCGTTATGTGATTTACAAAACAAATCTGAAATTATGATCAGACCAGCAAATAAAAAAGGACAGATTGTGGTTATGAATAAGTTTGAATATGATACAGGTATGATCAATATGTTGAATGACAGTAATTTCTACAGTAATATTACTCAATATGATGTTAACAAAATGATCAAGAAAATAGAAAATGAATTACATGAGTTGAAGAGAACACAGAAAATAGATGATGAACTATTTAAATTATTTAACATGAAGCATCCCACAGTACCCATCATCCAAGGACTTCCTAAACTTCATAAAAGTTTTGTCAAGCCAATTATGAGACCTATAGTTGCAGATAGGAATTGGTGTACAGAATCCATATCCATCTACTTAAAAAAGAGCCTACACTGTCTTATAGACATCTCTAAGTACATTTTAAAAGATACAGAGCAATTTCTACGGGACCTGTACATAGACAGTAAAGGAGGTCACATTCCTCCAGAGTATTTATTAGTTACCTTTGGTATGGTATCATTTTTTTACAGTGATACCAAATGGAACAGGTATTGAAAGCATTACTAGACAATTAGAAGCTTTGGACTTAGATGTTAATAAAGTAGGATTGATTCAGACTTTGCTCAATTTAGTATTATTTATTTATTTATTTAACATTTGTTGACCAGGAAAGTCCGACTAGGTTCCACAGATCTTGTTTTCAGCGGAGGCCTGGGGAGAAATGCTCCAGACGCATGTCTTTAGAATGTGGGAGGAAACCGGAGTACCCGGAGGAAACCCACGCGAACGCAGGGAGAACATGCAAACTCCACACAGAAGGCACCCCAGCCGAGAATCGAACCAGAGAACCTCTTGCTGTGAGGCGACAGCATTAACCGCTGCACCACTGCGCCGCCCATTATTAGAGAATAATGTATTTCTATTTAGCAAACAGATCTACTGGCGATGCAGTGGGGTAGCCATGGGTACCTCATGTGCTAACACCTATGCAAATGCAGTATTGGCAGAATGGGAAGTTAATAATTTAGTTCAAGGTCCATATAGGTGTAACATAGTGTTCTTTTGTAGATTCGTGGACGAACTCTTCCTCATTTGGAGGGGGTCAGTCGATTCACTGAAGGAATTTCATCATTTTATCGATCACAGTACCTCTTATTTGAGGTTTACTATGAACTGGTCATACACAGATATCAATTTCTTATATGTCTCAATTTTCAGGGATCGGAACTCTAGGCTATGTACCAAAGTTTATAGAAAAGAATGTTATGTTAATAGCATGCTCAGCAGAGAAAGCATGCATCCCAATTTTATATTTAGAAATGTCGTGCAAAACCAGACATATAGATTATCCAGACTTAATGTACAGGATGAAGAATTTAGAAGACAGATGGGCAAAGTAGAAGAGTTCATACAGAGAGGATATGAAACTGAATTTGTAAAAACTAACATAAACCAAGTATCTAGACTTAGAGGAGATAGGGCTAAACCTTTTTTCTCAGAACATGCTCACCATATGACTAGTGAACAAGAAACTAGGAGACATGTTCCCCAGAAATTAAGGATGTGCCTTAGTTATTCTAGGAATATCCGGGCATATACAGGCATATTTAATAGATACTGGGACATTTTAATGATGGATGAACAGGTTAGCAGATATTTGGACACGAAACCACAGTTCACCTTTAAAAATAAGAAATCTTTAAAAAGAAGGTTATGTACTACGAGAGATGTTAATAAAGTACAATACATGGAAGGGACAAAGGCTTGTAGAAATTGTCAATATTGTAGATATATTCTAGAAGAGACTAGATTTGTGCATCCAGATACAGGAGGAATATTTTATTTTAGGACATCTGCCACTTGTGAGAGCTTGCACTTAGTGTATTTAGCTATTTGCCAAGTCTGTTGTAAATTTTATGTAGAAAATACACAAAACACTCCGACCACAAAGTAAATACAGCAGATTCCAGTCCTCAGCTCGAACAGGACGATGGTGGTAAAAGTTTTCTTTTGCAATAATGTGAAAAGTCAGAGAACCGATAAAACACAGGTTTATTATCACAAAAAAATACACTCCAACAATCAATGGTATTCCTGGTTAAGCGCTTTCATCTGAATCCCTCAGATTTCATCAGGTTCTGATGAAATCTGAGGGATTCAGATGAAAGTGCTTAACCAGGAATACCATTGATTGTTGGAGTGTATTTTTTCGTGACACTAAACCTGTGTTTTATCGGTTCTCTGACTTTTCACATTATTGCAAAAGAAAACTTTTACCACCATCGTCCTGTTCGAGCTGAGGACTGTAAATTTTATGTAGGGAAGACTGATAGGTAATTAAAATTTAGGATTAGAGAGCATTTATATCACATTAAGAAACAGAGTGTACACAATGCTCTGGCTAAACATGTAAAAGAGACTGACCTACAGCACAATTTTAAGATTTTAGCATTAGGTAGATGTTTTGAAAATATGAGAGGTGGTGACATTAGAACAAGAACTGAAACACTCGAAGCTGAGTGGATTATCGGACTTAGGCCAGATATGGGACATGGACTCAATGACCATGTTCCTATCAGACCTTTACTTAAGGCACGACCTCTAAGAAAATGAGTTTTAAGTATATTTTTATTATAGATATATATTGTATGATGTTAAGTTGTCAATCTCGCCTTCATTCTTGCTGGATGGGTTCGGAGCCGAACCTCAGCTCCGACTTGGCCTAATACTAAAGCTCGAGAGCTATTTTTACTGGCTCGAGGCTATACTATGTCCCATAATGCTAGGTGTGATATACCCAGATCTCGTTTGCTGCTTCAGCTACAAGGTTGTATTTTTCACCGGCTCCAGGTCGTATTCTAAATTGTTGTATATTTAGTTAGTTTTTTGATAGAATTTTTCTCAGTAATTTATTTAATTAGTATTTTTAGAGATAGCGACTAGTTTCTTCCCCTTTTCTGTAGTTTTCCCTACCTTTTTTTTCCATCCTTAAGGTGGTCGGGCCTCCAGCCCTCCCTTTAGTAGTTAGTACAGATTCCCCTTAGTGTGTGTGTGTGTGGAATTTCTGTCTCTTTTTACTATTATTTTACAAAAATTTTCTTTGTTGATAGTGTCTTTTTCTTGTGTTAGTGTTAGACTACTGTATCCCACTGTGGTATCATGTCCAAGGATACCAAGGTTTCGGAATTCAAGAAGTGTGACTCGTGCTGTCAGAAGATGTCTCTGACAGACGGTCATACTTCTTGTGTGTATTGTTTGGGCCCTCTGCACCTGCAGGACTCTTGTTCCATCTGTCACGCTTTCAGCCCTAGAGTCCTGCAGGAATGCAGAAATAAGCTCATTCTCAGAGGCGTATTAAAGCCTGAAGATTCTCCTTCCAAGCCTATGACTGGAAAACCTTCAAAGCCCACCAAATCGTCGGCTCCATGTTCGGAGCCGGCGCCGAGCGGCCCTCTTTCTGCCTCATCGGTTCCAGCTGGAACCGATACATCGAGGCCTCAGTCGGCTCCGACTTTGGTGTCGGAGCCGTCCCCGAGTTGAAAGCGCTCCAGATCTCCTTCACTGGAGTCGGTTAGATCGGCTCCGAAATCCCCCTTGCTGTCGGAGCAGAGCCATAGGTCTCACTCCTCTAGGTCTTCCAGGCTCTCGGACCATGACCTCGTGAGGGTAGTCAGTTGGCTTTTGAAGTCGCAGGCGCTGACCCAATTATTGCATAGCCCATCTCAACAGATGGGGGCTACCCCAACGCCTGCTCAAGTTCCTCCTCCGACTATTCCTTCGAGCTCGGAGCCGGAGGCCGTCGGGCTTGCTACCGTGGGGGCGTCGGAACCGATTCCACCCTTATCGGTTCCTTCGTCGGCTCTGATCCCTTAATTGGCTCTGTCCCTGGAGGGATCCGGGTGCCGAGACGCCCTCGTCGGCTCCAAGGGGGCGAGTGGCATTGGATCCTTGATCGACCCCGTTCTCCCTCTCGGGGCCTCGGTGCAGGTGAGTTCGGCCACGACATCAGCCTCGGAGCTGTTCCTCTCGGTGCCGGGAGGAGCTCTCATCTCCTCGGAGCTGGGTCCCTCTTCCCTGCCTGACAGGGGCGCCTTTGAGGTCATGAGGAGCGTGCTGGCTCCCATACCGGTGCCACGGTCTACCTCGTCGGCCCCTCCATCCATGGTGCCTGCTTCGGCCCCTGCCTACCCTCCCGAACCCAAGCGCGGAGAACCGACACTCCAGGCCGCTCCATTGGGTGTTTCCTCCTCTTCCGAGGCCTCCCCTGATCCTGCGGGGGAGCCCCCTCAGAAGAGGACTTGCAAGAGGAAGCATGTCGACTCCCCTGAGTCAGTGACATCTGAAACTGACCTGGATGATTCAGAAGGGTCCCCAAGGTCCCCCTCTGAGGATGTCTCCTTTTCTGACATCCTAGAGATCCTTAAACAGAGGGGGAACTGGTCCGCCCTCAACCCTTCTGAGGATGAGTCGGTGTACCTGGATGCGTTCGGTTCTCACCCTTCCACCTCCTGGGTGTCCCTGCCTTTCGACCCACTCATGGAGGTGGTGGCTCGGAAGGCGTGGACGGCTCCGGATACTATGGAACCAACCCCCCGGAGGCCTACAAAATTCATTACAGCCCCCACAGATAAGCAGTTTCTCTCTAAGGGCCTCCCTGTTGATGCCATGGTGGTGGCGGCAGCCACTAAGAAGAGTTGGCTGACCCTTCAGTACCTATCCATCCTCCTAATAAGGAATCTAGGACTATGGATAGGTATGGCAAGCGGATGTTTTCTTCAGTGACCTTTGCCATGCAGTCGCTGAATTACCTGTGCCATTTCACCCGTCTTCAGAGAGACCTTCTTAAAGAACTGGGTGATACCTTACAGGCCCCAACAGCTGTGGCATCTCAGGAGAAGATAAACTCCCAGCTGGGAACCCTGAACTCGATTGTCAACTCCTCCATGCGGCTCATTTCTTAATTAGCCGATGGAGCGAGTAGGGCCGCAGGCACAGGCGTTGCTGTAAGGAGACACACCTGGATGCGGCTTTGCAACTTTGCTGACCCCTTCAAGGCATCCTTCACTAATACCCCCTTTGACGGTTCTGCCTTGTTTGGACCTCAAGTGAAGGATACATTGACCAGGTGCGAGCAGGAAGGCAAGACTCTCTCTGCCATGGGAGTCCATTTTTCTGCCCCTTCTAGACCGTACCCTAAGGGTCAAAAGGGCAGAAAAATGTGGTTCCGCAAACCCCAGGGAGTACTGCCTGATGCACATGGCGAGTTTCCCTCCAGAGGCAGAGGAGGGAACAATAACAGACGCCGCCCTAGGGGCAGGGGTGGTCCGCAAAATCAGGGTAGCAGAGAATCTTTCTCTGACTAACCCTTCCAGCACCCCTGAGGAGCTGCCCGACTGTCCACCTTTGGAGGCAGTCGGGGGAAGACTTTCACTGTACCCAGAAGCCTGGCATTCCCTCACACAAGACAAATGGGTATGGTCAATCACATCCGAGGGTTACAGAATCCCCTTCATTCACACCCCACAACAACCAAAAGGGCATCTTCCAGACATTCCACCCAGTCTGAGAGATCAAGCAGCATCAGAAATTTCAAAGCTGCTATCAAAAAGAGCCATCCAGCCAGTCCCAGCAGACCAACAAGGATCCGGAATCTACTCCAAATTCTTTTTGGTACCAAAAAAGACAGGGGACTGGAGACCTATTTTAGATCTCAGCAGGCTGAACAAGTCTGTCCAAACAACGAAATTCCAGATGGTCACGCTACAGTCCATTCTACCCTTTCTGGGTCAGGACAATTGGATGTGCTCTATAGATCTTCAGGATGCGTACTATCATATCAAAATGAACAGGTGATCCAGAAGGTTTCTCCACTTCTGGCTGGGAGCCAGTCACTACCAATTCAGAGCCCTGCCCTTTGGCCTCACCACAGCCCCCAGGGTGTTTACCAAATGCATGGCAGTGGTTGCGGCTCACCTGAGACGACGAGGATTCCAGGTGTTTCCATATTTAGACGACTGGCTCCTTACTGCCACCACCAGGCACCAACTACTTCAAGCCAGGGATTACGCTGTACAAACGTGTAAAGCGCTAGGCATCTCTATAAACTTCGAAAAGTCTGCCTTGTCACCTTGTCAGCATATTACCTTCATAGGCACCGTGTTAAACACGGTGGACTTGTCAGCAAAACTACCTACACAAAGAGTTTCAAACATTTGCAGCCATGTCCAAATCCTACTACAGGAGGACAGAGTCCAAGCCAGATTTGTACTAAAAACACTTGGTCTAATGGCAGCAACAATCACTTTGCTCCCCCTAGCTCATTTTCATATGCGGATACTACAGTGGATGCTTTTTTCCCAATGGTCCTTCCAGCCGCTTCCCATGTCACACAACATTCTCATCACTCAGTCATGCAAGAGACACCTCTCTTGGTGGATGGTCTCGCCTCCGGTGCTTCAAGGCAGACCTATTGTTCTCCCCCCTCCAGTTGCCACCGTGACTACGGATGCCTACCTGATAGGGTGGGGGGGCATTTTCAGGGCAGGACAGTCCAGGGCACATGGCAACCCTTCAAGTGCCACTTGCACATCAACGTCTTGGAAATGAGAGCGGTACTTTTGGCGTTGCAGGCCCTTCAGGACTCTCTTCCCACCGGGACGATTGCAATTCAGACAGACAATATGTCTGTAGTGTGGTACATCAACAAGCAGGGCAGAACCAGGTCATACCCCCTATGTCGGGAAGTGCTCAGACTTTGGCAGTGGGTGATCTCTTCTCAACGGTTTCTGGTAGCAATGCATATTCCTGGGAAGTCCAACATCATAGCGGACAGATTGAGCAGGGCCATTCTCATGCCCTACGAGTGGTCTCTCAACCAGCTAGTAGTGGAACAAATATTCAGAAGGTGGGGTCAGCCTTGCTGTGACCTTTTCGCAACCCCTCAAAACAGCAAGTGTCAGGAATTCTTCACCCTTTTTCCTCTTCCGGGTCTCCTTCCCAGAGATGCTCTAGTCCACGATTGGCCCTGGGGTCTTCTGTATGCTTTTCCCCCTTTTCCCTTAATTACTCAGTTAGTCCAGAAAGCAATTGCCTTGAGATCCAGGATGATCCTCATTGCCCCTTACTGGCCCCGACAAGTTTGGTTTCCGTTCCTGCAACATCATCTGCTGGAGCAGCCCTGGCATCTGGACCCAGTGCCAGACCTTCTAACCCATCAGTCGGGCGGGCTGCACCAATCCCTTCCATCTCTCAAACTCACAGCTTGGTTGCTCCACTTCCAACCCTAGCCAGGCTTCCCTTAATTTCTCAGTCAGTACGTGATATCATCCTTGCATCTCACAAGTCTAACACCAGAAGGACGTATGCTAGTAAATGGAAACGGTTCTCTATTTGGGCAAGAAAAAAATCAAGTTGACCCGTTTACAGCTCCTGTCCAAACAGTTCTAGAATTTTTGGCTGAACTTTTCCAAATGGGCTCTTCCTCAGCCACTATCAGGGTCCAGTTGGCGGCTATTGCAAATTTCCACGTTGGCTTGTCTGAGGCCAGTATTATGTCCCACAAGCTTTGCAAAGCCTTTCTGAAGGGAACCCTATTACTTCGGCCCCCGGTTAAAGATCCTCCTCCACCGTGGGATCTAAATTTGGTGCTGTCTTCCTTAATTCTTCCTCCTTTTGAGCCAGCTGCTTCCTGCTCGTTGAAACTGCTCTCATGGAAAACACTTTTATTGGTAGCCATTACCTCAGCAAGAAGGGTTTCAGAACTACAAGCACTCTCTGTGCACCCCCCTTATCTTGTTTTTCACAAAGACAGAGTGTCTCTTCGGACTAATCCATCTTTTTTACCTAAGGTACTCTGTGAAAAAAATCTCAGCCAGACCATTGATCTCCCAGTCTTCTTCCCAAATTATACGGATAGAGCTGAGAGAAGATTACATTGTTTGGACGTTCACTGTCAACTATGTTTCTATCTGGATAGAACTAAACAGACGAGAAAATCAGAACAGCTCTTCCTGTCTTACGCTGAAGGAAAGCAAGGTTGGCCAGTTTCTAAAGTAACCTTGTCCAGATGGTTGACCGCTCTTATCACGTTAATCTATCAACTGAGGCATAAGGAGCTCCCTGCAAAGCCTAGAGCTCATTCAACTAGAGCATTAGCTTCCTCAGTAGCCTTTCAAGCAAGGTTACCTATGGATTCTATTTGTGCAGTGGCCACATGGGCCTCCCCTCATACCTTCATTTCTCATTACAAACTGGACGTAGCCTCCAGAAGTCGAGCTGATTTTGGTTCCACTGTACTCAAGAGTCTGTTCCATTGAGTCACCCGGGACTAAGGTGCTAGGGACGCTGTCCCATCCAGCAAGAATGAAGGCAAGATTGACAACTTAACATTAAGAAGTTATGTACCTACCATAACGTTCCATGTTAGTTGCCTTCTTCTCGCCTTCTTTCTTGCGTCCCACCCTCCATCCCCCTAGCCTGGAAAGACCTAGAGTATCTTGTGCAAGGTGTTTTTTGTCACCAGAGTTATCTCCTCAGCTAGCTCTTTTGCTCCCCTTTGGTAGCCCTTGTAAGGATTATATGTAGAGGAGGTTAGATATATTTGTTACAAATATTCTCTTTTGTGGTGGGACATGTATGTCCATAGTGTTAGCTATCAAACGAGATCTGGGTATATCACGCCTAGCATTATGGGACATAGTATAGCCTCGAGCCGGTAAAAATAGCTCTCGAGCTTTAGTATTAGGCCGTGTCGGAGCCGAGGTTCGGCTCCGAACCCATCCAGCAAGAAAGAAGGCGAGAAGAAGACAACTAACATGGAACGTTATGGTAGGTACATAACTTCTCATTTTGCATTTATGTGTTTAACTCAATATGCCTTCCACGAACTTGTTTGTTTATTGTCATCTTATGTTTATGGACTGTATTATAGATTTTATGAAATAAGAAGGTTGCTTTAAGATTAATTTATTATCATCAGTCATGTGACCCCAATTAATTGTTATATAAAGGGTATTTTTGCAATTGCACTTTATTCACCTGAAGAAGCTAATTGTGAAAGCGCTTGTGTGTGTGTTAGTCTGACAGAATTAAACCTGGTTTTTAGAAACTGGAAGCCTGGTCTCTACTAGTTTTCTGTTTTATTGATATTTTCCAATTCATTAAAATGTCTAAGAGGGAAATGACAATATGGGAATCCTTCTTGATATGTAACAATTATTATCCTGTTATAATACCTTTAAAGACTTCCCTTCCCAAACAAAAATAAATCTGTCAAGGGTTCTAATAGTTTCCAAAGGTTTCTAATGTTAATAAATAATATGTTAGTATACTCTTTTGTGTTCTCAGCCTTCTTTTAATTTGTGCTTACTGATTAAACTAATTTCCTCTGTGATCTCCTTTGTTGTAGCTACTTCTACCCATCAATGCTTTTGTCTATGCTATAGTGTTTTACAAGATAATAGGGAGAGCTGCTTTTGATAATTGTGTTTTGTGTCATTCACCCTTTTTTTAAATTAACAGGGCGTTTTGACTTGGCTTCACTTTAATTTAACTAATTAACTGCTTATCACTGCAGTTTTATGAAGCCGTTTATTTTCTGTCTACTATAAATCAAGTTTCATTTAGTAGGTTAAATTAAAACCTTTGTTTAATTTTTATTTCTTTTATTTGATTTGCATGAAGGGGGATGTTTACATGTGCATGTATGAGAAGTACATATTAATCAGTTTTGAATACAAGGCATCTAGACTTTGCTATGGTAACCGTAAGTATTTCCTGTTTATAGCTCGCATCATCGCGTCTTATGGCTTGCAAACCACAGCTGAGGGTTTACTTGTTTGAGAAAAGCTTGTACCTCGTGACTATGGCGGGAATAAGGCTTTGAAAACATCTTTAAGGTAAGAGCTACTTTTAGTTAACTCGTATTTTTTTTTTCTGATACAGCTTGCAGTTAAACTGCAACTCTGATTAGTGGCAACTCGAGATACTGGGCCTTCAATAACATGTAATTCATTGCATTATAGTGCTGCAATCATCAGCACATCACAAAAGGGCTCCTCACAATCCATCCAAACCCATCAAGAAATAAATCATCATTAAATATCTCCGCTTATTAAGAAGTGCAGTAAAATTAAAACCACACTGTCTGACAGTAACCTTTCCATGCAGTTTCATTGTTAAACATATACCATATTTATAGGTGCAAGGATTCAGTTGTTAATCACAACAAACTGCCATCAAACCGCAAATGAACCAGTGCATTGCATTCATTCATCACTGTATATTATATTACAAAGCGATATAAACTGAAATAAATAAAAGTGTAAAGATCACATAGATTGGTCTATTCCTTACTTATACTACAGACAAAATTCTTCAGTGAATTCATTCTTTTTATAGCATCATTACCAAAAGGACCTTATTCTAAGGATTTTATCTAAGTGCATTTAAGTTAAAAATGTTAACATTTTTTTATAGAACGTTTGTGAAAGAAGGGAAGAAATGAAAAAAAAATATTGCTTTTATAGTTTATCAAATGTATATTACTTCTTGTTTAAAACTAACTATATATATATATATATATATATATATGTGTGTGTGTGTGTGTGTGTGTGTATGGATCTAGGACTGTTGAATGAAAGTTCAACAGTCCGAATCCACTATCACCGAACACACTTTAGCGAAAGCGCTTTCACCAAAAAAGCACTTTCGCTAAAGTTTGTTAAACAAAAAAAAAAAACCCATTAAATTAATGTTTTTGCAGGGGGGGCAAGCCGCCATGTGCCTCCCACACCCCCACTACTTTAATATTCTCACTCTGAGATCGCACTACAGTGTGGAAAAGGGAATTTTCCCTTATCTGCACCGTAGTATGACCTCCGCAACAGGCATACTTACGCAAAAGTGCTTCTTCGGTGAAAAGCACTTTCGCGTAAGTATGCCCAGCCGTTAGTGATTTGGTGAAAATTTCATTCGAGGATCAGTACGGATCCCATGTGTGTGTGTATATATATATATATATATATATATATATATATATATATATATGTGTGTATATAGACTGTAACATATATAAATAGTGTTATAAGGATACATTTTAAACAACTGAAGTTACCTTATTGTATGATGCTAGTGGATGTTGAAACTGAAAATCAGCTTTACCTAGTAATCTTTTAACTGTTCATCTGTGTTAAATGAAGAATGTTATTGGTTATTTAATGAATAGGTAAAATAAATAAATAAATTAAAGTTATTTTCTTTTAATTTCCTCTTCTTTTCACTAGTTTTTCAGTTGTCGCTTTCTGCTTGTCTCTTTAACGTGCTATTATTCCATTCCACATCTTCAATTTTATCCAATATATCTTTTGATGTTAAGTTGTCAATCTCGCCTTCATTCTTGCTTGATGGGTTCGGAGCCGATCCTCGGCTCCAACTCGGCACTTTGCTAAGCTCGAGAGTCACTTTTACCAGCTCGAGGCAGCCCCATATCCCATGATGCAAGGCGGTAAGTACCCAGATCTCGTTTGCCGCTTCGCTGATGAGGTCCTCCTTTTACCAGCTCCTGGTAAGTGTTTATATTTAAACTGCTAGTTGCCCCTATCAGATAAAAAAATCATTTTTCTTAAAAATCTTTCACTTTTAGTTAATTGTAAGCCCCTTTTTGACTAACTTTATTCTTCCATCTTCATTTTGTTAGTCAGGCCTTTCTTTCCCTCCCACCCCCCCACCCCCTGTCAGGGTGTGTGTGTGTGTGTGTGTGTGTGTGTGTGTGTGTGTGTGTGAGGTTTTTTACTTGTTATCTTTAATTTTAATTGTCTGATTTGGGACTGTGTGTGTCCTGCTTGTGTAACCATAATGTCCAAAGAGCAGAGGGTCTCAGGCTTCAAGAAGTGTGACTCGTGCTGACAGAAGATGTCCCTGACAGATGGTCACACTTCTTGTTTATACTGCCTGGGACCTCTCCACCTGCAGGACTCCTGTGCAATATGTCACTCTTTTAGCCAGAGAGTCCTGCAGGAAAGGAGAAACAAGCTTATTTTAAGGGGACTCCTTAAACCGGAGGGCTCCCCAGCCAAATCGGCTCCGGGAAAGCCTTCCAAGACTAAGGCCCAGGCTTCTGTATCTAAGTCTTCGGCCTTGGCTCCGACTTTGTCGGAGTCGAGATCGGCTCTGGCTGGAGCCGATCCAACCTTGGCTAAATCCTCGGCACCGATGGCTATCGGTGCCAATACTACTATGGTCACTTTGGTGTTGGTTCCGACTGGCTCCGACCACCATGTGGCCCAGGCTTCGGTGTCGGCACCGACTGGCTCCAACACCACTATTTCGATGCCTGCATCGGCTCCGGCTGGAGCCGATGCATCTAGATCTACACTCGGAGCCGAAAAGTTATCGGCTCCGACTGGATCCGTGGGTTTGTCGGCTCCGATGGTTCCTTCGAGGAAGAGGTCTAGGTCTCCCTCTTTGGAACCGATTCTGTTGGCTCCGGCCTCACCTCTTCTTTCGGAACGGAGCCATCGGAGCCGATCATCTAGGTCTTCCAGGTTATCAGACCATGATTTAGAGAGGTTGGTAAGCAGATTATTAAAATCACAGGCACTGGCCCAGATGCTTCATAGTCCGTCTCAACAGACGACTATTAGTCCACACCCCCTTCAAGTTCCTCCTTCAACTCTACCCCAGAGTTTGGAGCTGGAGTCTACGGGAATAGTTACGGCTATGGCTGAGGGGCAGATACCCCCTCCTTCTGCACCTTCAGCATCTACTCTTATCTCCTCCTCGAGACCTTCCTTGGAGGGATTCGGTGGTCGGGCTTCCCTGGTCTCCTCCGAGGGGGTGAGTGGCATCAGACCCTTGTCCGACCCCACTCTTCCCCTTGGAGCTTCGGCCTTGGTGAGCTTGGCTCCGACATCTGCCTCGGAGCCTTCCCTTTCGGTGGGCCCGGGAACGGGTTCTCTCAGATCTCCCTGGCAGGGGAGCCTTCGAGGTGATGAACAGTGTGCTGGCCACTGGGCTCAGTCAGCAGTCTATTCCCTTAGCTCCTCCCTCTACGGTGCCTGTCGATATCTCTTCCCTCTCTCTTGCTCCCAGACCTAGAGATCCACCGCCTCAGGTTTCCCCACTGGGAAGAACCCCCTCTTCCGAGGATTCTCCTGACCAGTCAGGAGATCCTCCGCGCAAGAGGACTTGTAAGAGGAAACACCTGGACTCCCCTGAGTCTACCACTTCAGATACCGACTTAGATGAGTCGGAGGGATCCCCAAGATCCCCCTCTGAGGATGTCTCCTTTTCAGACATCCTGGAACTCCTAAAACAGAGGGGAAACTGGCCTCCATAAATCCCTCCGAGGATGAGTCGGTATACCTAGAGGCGTTTGGATCTCGACCCTCCACCTCCTGGGTGTCTCCTCCTTCGACCCCTTATGGAGGTTATTGCTCGGAAGGCTTGGGCTGCTCCTGATTCTGTAGAGCCAGTTCCTAGGAGGCCGTCTAAATTTATTACAGCCCCTTCTGAAAAGCAATTCCTTACAAAAGGTGTCCCTGTTGATGCCATGGTGGTGGCGGCCGCCACTAAGAAGGAACTTGCAGATCCTTCCGTACCAGTCCATCCTCCTAATAAGGATTCTAGGACCATGGACAGGTATGGTAAGAGGATGTTCTCCTCAGCGACCTTTGCCATGCGTTCGCTGAACTATTTATGTCACTTCACCAGACTCCAAAGGGACATCCTTAAAGAACTAGGTGAAGTAGTACAGGATCCTACAGCTCCAGGGGCTCAAGAAAAGATAGCTTCTCAGCTAGGAATCGTTAATTCTATAGCTAACTCCTCCATGCGGCTGATTTCGTATGCAGCAGATGGAACGAGTAGAGCCGCAGGTACAGGAGTGGCTCTCAGACGTCAATCCTGGATGCGGCTCTGTAATTTTGCAGATCCCTTTAAGGCATCCTTCATGAATTCTCCCTTTGATGGGTCAGCTTTGTTTGGCCCTCAAGTGAGGGATACATTGACCAGGTGTGAGCAGGACGGCAAGACTCTTTCTGCCGTAGGGGTCCATTTTTCTACCCCCTCTAGACCTTACCCCAAAGGTCAGAAGGGCGGAAAAATGTGGTTCCGTAAATCCCAGGGAGTCACGCCAGACACACGTGGTCAGTTTACCCCTAGAGGCAGAGGGGGTAATAATAACAGACGCCGCCCTAGAGGCAGAGGGGGTCCACAAAACCAGGGAAGCAGAGAGTCTCTCTCTGACAAGCCCTTCCAGCATCCCTGAGATGTTGCCCGACTGTCCATCCTTGGAGGCAGTCGGGGGAAGACTATCGCTGTACCCAGAAGCCTGGCGTTCCCTCTCACAAGACAGATGGGTACAGTCGATCATATCCGAGGGATACAAGATTCCTTTCGAGGAAAGTCCTTTCAATCACAAGAATTCCCTTCCAGACGTGCCACCCGGTCTAAGGGAAATAGCAAAGTTAGAAGTATCAAAGCTTCTACAAAAAAGAGCCATTCAGCCAGTTACAACAGACCATTCAGAGCCCAGAATCTACTCAAGGTTCTTTTTGGTTCCCAAAAAGACGGGAGACTGGAGACCAATATTCGATCTCAGCAGACTCAACAAGTCTGTGAGAAAGACAAGATTTCGAATGGTCACACTTCAATCAATTTTGCCCTTCCTGGGCAAGGACATCTGGATGTGCTCAATAGACCTTCAGGATGCGTACTATCACATAAGAATTCACAGACGCTCCAGAAGGTTTCTCCGCTTTCGGCTGGGGTCCAGTCATTTTCAATTCAGAGCCCTGCCCTTTGGTCTCACTACAGCCCCCAGAGTGTTCACCAAATGTATGGCAGTGGTCACGGCTCACCTGAGACGTCAAGGATTCCAGGTGTTTCCGTATCTCGATGACTGGCTCCTTTCAGCCACCACCAGGCATCAACTTCTCCAAGTCAGGGATTACACCCTAAATCTCTGCACTCAATTAGGAATTTCGATCAACTACGAAAAATCCTCCTTGTTGCCCTGCCAGTCTATTACTTTCATAGGCGCAAACTTAAACACTGTTCGGATGTCAGCAACCCTCACAGACCAAAGAATCTCAGATATCCAAAGTCACGTGCGGATCATCCTTGCCAGCAAAAAAGGTGCAAGCCAGAATGGTTCTGAAGGTGTTGGGCCTCATGGCAGCGGCCATTACCCTTCTTCCCTTGGCCCGCTTCTACATGCGTCTTCTTCAATGGATGTTGTTCACCCAGTGGTCTTACCAACAACTTCCCATGTGTCACCAAATCCTGGTGACACAAGTTTGCAAAAATCATCTATCCTGGTGGATTTCTTCTCCCCAGATTCATCAGGGCAGACCCTTTGTATCCCCGGCTCCGGTAGCCACAGTCACTACGGACGCCTCCCTGATCGGGTGGGGGGGTCATTATCAGGGCAGGATGGTTCATGGGATGTGGCAACCGTTCGAATACCACCTGCACATAAATGTCCTAGAGATGAGAGCAGTGCTTTTAACGTTGCAAGCCCTCAACGACTTTCTTCCCTTGGGAACAATTGCAGTTCACACAGACAACATGTCTGTAGTATGGTATATCAACAAACAGGGCGGAACCAAGTCCTACCCTTGTGTCGAGAAGCTCTCAGACTTTGGCAATGGGCGATCTCCTCTCATCGGTTTCTGGTAGCAATGCATATCCCTGGGAAAACCAACATTTTAGCGGACAGATTGAGCAGAGCTATTCTCATGCCTCACGAGTGGTCTCTCAAACAATCTATAGTGGAGGAGATTTTTCTAGAATGGGGCCGCCCATGTTGCAATCTTTTTGCTACTCCCCAAAACAGCAAATGCCCAGACTTCTTTTCTCTCTTCCCACTGCCAGGCCATCCCCCCAGAGACGCTCTTACCCAGGATTGGCCCCTGGGACTTCTTTATGCTTTTCCTCCCTTTCCGTTGATTCCACAAGTACTCAAGAAAGCCACCGTTTTGAGAGCCAAAATGATTCTCATTGCCTCCTATTGGCCTCGACAAATTTGGTTTCCGTTCCTCCATCGTCACCTATTGGTGCAGCCGTGGCATCTGGACCCAGTGCCAGACCTTCTGATTCACCAATCGGGTCAGCTGCATCGGTCTATTCCTTCTCTCAACCTCACAGCTTGGTTGCTCCACTTCCTTCCTTAGCCAGGCTTCCTATGATCTCTAATCCTGTTAGGGATATCATAGTGGCTTCCCTTAAATCCTCTACTAGAAGGATTTATACCAGCAAGTGGAAATGCTTCTCTTGTTGGGCAAAATCAAAAAATATAGATCCCTTTACTGCTCCTGTTTATGCAGTTTTGGATTTCTTAGCGGAAATCTTTCACTCGGGCTCTTCATCTTCCACGGTCAAAGTTCAGTTGGCTGCTATCTCGAACTTTCATGTCGGGTTTGCAGATCACAACATTATGTCCCACAGGCTTTATAGAGCCTTTCTAAAAGGAATTTTTCTCCTTAAACTTCCTGTCAGGAGTCCTCCTCCTCAATGGGACCTAAATCTAGTGCTGACGTCCTTAATTCTTCCTCCCTTCGAGCCAGCTGTTTCATGTTCCCTGAAGTTTCTTTCATGGAAAACACTCTTCCTTGTTGCTATTACCTCGGCCAGGAGAGTGTCAGAACTTCATGCTCTATCTGTTCGTCCCCCTTACTTGGTCTTCCACAAGGACAGGGTATCCTTGAGAACTAATCCAACCTTTTTGCCTAAGGTGGCTTCAAAAACTAATTTGAACCAATCTATTGATCTCCCTGTATTTTTCCCTAATTACTCAAACAGATCGGAACAAAAATTACATTATCTTGATGTTCACCGCCAACTCAGATATTATTTGGACAGAACAAAACAATTCAGGAAATCCGATCAGCTCTTTCTTTCTTATGCTGAAAATAAGAAAGGCCTTCCTGTCTCCAAAGTGACCTTATCTAGATGGCTTTCTTCCACCATCTCCGAAATCTATCAGCTTAGGGGAAAACAGCTGTGCTCAAAACCAAAAGTGCATTCAACCAGAAGCTTAGCCACTTCCACAGCTTTTCAGGCTAGACTTCCATTAGACACTATTTGTGCTGCAGCCACTTGGGCCACTCCTCATACCTTTGTTTCTCATTACAAATTGGATTTGGCCTCCAGGGATAGAGCCAGTTTTGGCTCTACAGTTCTCAAGAGTCTGTTCCATTGAGCCACCCAGGATAGAGGTGCTAGGACGCGGTCCCATCAAGCAAGAATGAAGGCGAGATTGACAACTTAACATTGAGAAGTTATGTACCTACCATAACGTTCCATGTTAGTTGTCTTCTCGCCTTCTTTCTTGCGACCCTCCCTCCTGCCCCCTGGCCTGGACAGACCTTTTTCTCCCTATCTGGAAGATTGCTTCTTAAGACCAGCTAGTTCTGGCCTTTTTTATAGCCCATCCTTTAGGCTTTTTGCCTTTCTTTCCTTCTAGGAAAGTTTTCTGTGCTAGGTGTTGTTGCCTATAGGGACCAAACGAGATCTGGGTACTTACCGCCTTGCATCATGGGATATGGGGCTGCCTCGAGCTGGTAAAAGTGACTCTCGAGCTTAGCAAAGTGCCGAGTCGGAGCCGAGGATCGGCTCCGAACCCATCAAGCAAGAAAGAAGGCGAGAGAAGACAACTAACATGGAACGTTATGGTAGGTACATAACTTCTCATTTTTAAGTATGATACAGCATTGTCTAGGTCTTCAAAGATTTTTGTTTCATCGATAAGAAATACTTTCAGTCTGGCAGGGAAGAGCAGGTGCACTTTGTTCTGACGTTTTTTAAGTTCTTTTATTAAAGGTAGAAAAGTTTTTCTTCTAGACATCACTGCAGATGAAAAATCATTGTCAAACCTTATTATTTGGTCCTGGATTTTTATAGGTGACTTAGCCCAGGCTGTCTTTAGAATCAAGTCTTTATCTTGTCTAGAGAAAAATCTTACAATTGTAGATCTTGGATTTGATTTTTTTGAAAGTGGTGCTACTTTGGATAGAGATCTGTGAGCTCATTCAATACCAAAAGACATACCTTCTGGGAGATCAAGAGTTTTAGGAATCCAAATTGTTAAAAAGTTTGTCATGCTATCATTTTCTATGCTTTCAGGTAATCTAAAAATTCTGATATTGTTCCTGCAGGATCTATTTTCTAAAGCATTGATCTTTTCCAGCAACAAGGTGTTTTGTTTCAGTAAAAATTCCAAGTTGTGTTAATCTTTTGTTAGTCTTCCTTCAAAGTCATTCAAGGCATCTTCTATTCCTGATATCTGAACTTTTTGTTCCATTTGTCTAGAAGTGTTTTCTTTCAAGTTCTCAGTTTTGTTGTCCATTTTATCCATCTTAAGAGAAAACTCTTGTAGGCTAGTAAGAACAAACTGTATACCCTTCTTTAGTGTAGAGTCCTGAGAGGTTCCTTTTGTGTGGCTCATTTTGAGTTTGAAGAGAGAAAACTTCCAAGTGATATTTTGACAGGAAATTATAAGATTAAACTAATCTTTTTTGAATATTCCTTCATTAAATAATATACCTTAATAATATTTGTTGAAAAAAAAACTGGAAGGAATAATTAAAAAATGAAAATTCCTATCAAGAATGAAAAGTTATAGCAGAGCTGATGAAAACTGTTGTTAGTCAGCATCTTGGCCACGCCCCCATCAATACCCTTTCTGATGGATCGTTCTTGTGTCACCCCACTGTTAAAAACACACTTTCTCGAATTGAGCAGGATGGAAAAATTTTGTCTGCCATGGGCATCCATTTTCTACCCCTCAGAGATCCTTTTCCAGGAAACAGCGAGGGGAAGGAAAATGTGGTTCCATAAGCCCCAGAGTTCTTTCCAAGACTCACAAAGGGATATCTTCCCCAAGGTCAGAGGTGGGAGTTCTAATGGAAGACACCATCCTTACAACAGGGGAGATCCACAAAATCATGGTTTCTGAGACTCCTCAGATAAACCCTTTCAGCATTCCTGAAAGGTTGCCCAGCTGCTCATGTCTGGAGACAGTCAGGGGGCATTTGTCTGTGCACCCAGATGCCTGGGCATCAATCACAAAAGATACTTGGGTGCTTAGAATCATATCCAGTGGTTATTTCATACCATTTTCACAAATTCTCTCAAACAGGAGAAGAAGGCCTCCTGACATTTCACCCAGTCAGAGAGAGGTAGCAGCTCTAGCAATTCAAAAACTGCTAGACAAAATAGTCATACAGAAGGTCCCACCAGACCAGAAAGGATTTGGAACCTACTCAAAATTCTTTTTAGTGCCAAAGAAAACCGGAGACCCGAGACCAATTCTGGACCTCAGCAAACTGAATCAATTTGTAAAGATCTCAAAGTTCTGAATGGTTACATTTCAGTCCATTCTGCCATTTCTGTGAATGGATGATTGGATCTGCTGTATTGAACTTCAGGACATGTACTACCATATCAAAATGAACAGACAGTCAAGAAGATACCTGTGCTTTCAGATGGGGGCTAGTCACTATCAGTTCAGAGTCCTGCCCTTTGGTATTCACCAAATACATGGCAGTGATAGCAACTCACTTCAGACTGCAGGGATTCCAAATGTTTCCATACCTGGTCGACTGGCTCATTACCTCCCTCACCAGGCTTCTACTGATAAGAGCACAAGATCAGGTACTCTAGACTTGCTCCCATCTGGAGATAACCACAAATTACAAAAATCTCAAAACTGTCTCAAACATTAGAATTCATATGAGCAATTTTCAACATGTCATCAGTGAAAGCTTCTTTTCCTCTCTCAAGAGTACAAACTGCTCAGATTCCAGGTCAGAAAAATAATTCACAGTACCACAGTCTCAGCCTGATTGATTCTACAAGCCTTGGGATCAATGTCAGTGGTTATAATCCTAGATCCTGTAGCAAGATTTTACATGAGAGTCCTTCAATGCATGTTAGCATCCCAATAGTCTATTCTTTACCAACAGGTCAACCAAAATAAGAATCACTCTGGCATGCAAGAGATACCTTTAGTGGTGGATTCAATCAGATCAGGTTATACAAGGCTGTCCTTTCATTCTCCCTCAGCCCAAGACCATAGTGGCCACAGTCTCATCCAAGATTGGGTCAGGGAGCATTTCCTGGGGAAAACAGTCTAAAGGAACTTGGTCCCTCGAAGAGGCCAATACACATATCAATGTCCTGGAAATTACAGTAGTGGTCTTAGCAATGCAGGCTTTCTAAGACTCTCTACTTATCAGGACAATTGCAATTCAGACTGACAGTATGCCAGTTGTTTGGTACCATCCCTTGTTATTCACTGAAATGAAGAAAATGACTTCAAGGTATATAATTTTACCAGTTTTGACATCAGTGTACATTTATGTAACTTATTAGCGAAAGGTTTCACTTTTACACCAAATAAATCTGTCAATCTGGTAAATACACTTTTGGACTTAAAACAATACACTAGGAAATTGAATTTGAAATTTGTTATTTCAAGGAGTCAAAACTGTTATTCTCCCCCTTAAAATTTCTAGTACTTACAACCCCCCATTGTACCCATTGTAGACACTTTTGAACGGGTGTTTGAATTAGACATTAGAACACATTGTGAGAGAATTAAAAAAAAACAATAAAGAAGAATGTATGCCCTGACGAACTTATAGAACTTGAATTCCTGACTGCCAACACTAATGTAAGGGTGATGAATCCAGATAAAGGGGGAGGGGTGGTTCTTTTGTGGAAAAATGATTACATTAAAAAAATGGAGGAGATTCTGGAGACCCCCACATATGCCCAGAGTTCAATAAATGGGCTTACAGACAAATCAGGGGATAGATGGAATGTTGACTGTTGAAGAATTCCAGTTTATTTCTATTGATCATCCTATTACTCCCACCATCTTTGGAATACCAAAGATACATAAGGACATACACCACCCCCCTTTACACCCCCATTACAGACGCCAGAGGGTCCAACACTCAACCACTAGCAAAGCTCTTAGATTTTGAGGTTAAGGACTTATTAAAAATGTAACCTTTACTGTGTAAAGATTCTTGGGATTTTTTGAAAAAAATAAATACTGTCACCTTTAACAATTCCTTTACTTTCATAACTGTGGATGTAATGAATCTTTACACTGTTATTCCCCATGAGACAGGAATCCAATGGTTTTGTGACTATCTAGGAGACAAAAATATACCACAGGATAGAATTAACATGTTAGAACAGTTACTCCAGATGGTATTAAAGAAGAACTTTATTGTGTTTGAAAAACAATTGTACATCCAGAAAGAAGGAGTAGCGATGAGGGCAGCATGCGGAGGCATGTATGCCAAAATTGTTATGCGGGAATGGGAGAAAAAATTTCTGAATACATCCCAGTTTTTCCCATTCTGCCATCTGTATACCCACTTTTTGGACAACATTTTTATTTTATGGGATGGACCAAAAGAACTAATGGGCCCTTTCCTTGATTACATCAATAATGCAACAACTTTTTTGAAATTCACTCACACTTTAGGTGAGACTGAAACTGCTTATTTGGACATTTTACTTAGAAAAGATGTCCAAAATAACAGATTTGTGTCTGAAATATATCATAAAATGACCTATTCTAATACTTTTTTGCACTTTGCAAGTTGTCACCTCTATATTCAAAAAAGAGGGGTTTTAAAAGGACAATTTGTAAGATCTGTTGGAATGGTCACTTTACACGATTCTTTTCTGAATGAATGCCAAAAATTGAGTGGTATATTTATCAGTAGGGGGTTCCCCCATTCAGTGGTAGCAAACATAATGAACAAGGTCATTTCTAAAAGGGAGAGTGATCATTTTCTCCCTCTCTTAAATACAGGTGAAAATGCTGGGGAAAATACCCCCTCAAACACTGGCAGTGGTGAATCTTTAGAAAATTTAGGCTCCACTTTTGGAACATTAACTGACAAAACAATATGTATAGAACAAGTTTTATTACAACTTTTTCCATTGATGCCTATGAGATAAAAAACATCTTGAAGAAAAAGTGGGCACTTCTGAAACAGATGTCAGAGCAACTTTGGGGTATAGGCCTATTTGTGTATTTCGTAAAGGGAACAACATCAAAACCTTACTTGAACATCAAAGGAAACCCCACAAAAATGGCCATATGTATAAATGCGGGTCTTGTAAGTTTTGCCCTTATATACTAGAAGTGAAAGAAGTAATTACAAAAGGGCTGAGAATTCAAATCAAGAACAGATTTAGCTGTTACACAGAGAGAGAGTTGTTTATGGTACCTTATGTGAATTATGTCCTTGTTTTTACATCGGTAAAACCGAGCGTAAACTCACAAATAGGATAGGGGAACATCTCAGGAATATCAGGGACAATTGTGACACCAACACTCTTGCTAAACACAGTATACAACATCCTGGGCACAAATTTAAGTTTATTATTCTTGACACTATTTCTCCTTCTTGTAGGAGAGGTGCATGGCAATATTTATTAGAGAAAGCTGAATTACATTGGCAAATACAGCTATCTACATTCCACCCGTTGGCCTGGGTTAAACGAATGTTTATCTGTTACCAGTCTTTTAAAACTAAAAGCACTATGTAGATAAGTGGCTCACTTGCTAGAATGTTAGCCACTTAAATCAAAGGATCTGTGTTTGAGCCTTGGCTTGGGTGCTATATTTTAGTTAAAAATGTCTTTCTATATGTCTTTGTATTTGTCAGGATATATATTTGTTTATCAAGACATTTTGAAATTATTTGAACTGTTGTTGAAATCAAAAGATTGAACTTTTTGCAAACAGATTCAGGATTCTGCTGGTCTTATGAATGTCATTTTATAAAATGCTTTTTTGATGATTTATCACTTTAAACATGTTACAGAAAGTGATGTTATGTTTTGGGAGTATTTATAGATGTGACTGTGATTTCTTGATTTTTTGATGAAGTTCCTGTAAAAATTGAATTTGGGATGAAAGCTCTTACCTACGTTGTGATATAAGTGGAAAATAAAGGTGATTTGTGTTTTATATCCGGAGTGAGCTTTTTTGGATGTTTTTTGATAGTTTGCACTGCATTTCCTGGTTTATCAGGAATCAGGTCTTATCCCTTGTGTCGAGAAGCCCTCAGAGTCTGGACAATCTCATCCAACCATGTTCTGATAGCAATGCACATTCTGGGGAAGTCCACTGTGTTGACTGCAAACTAAGAGCCATAATCAAAACTCCTAACGATGTGGACATCCTACAAAAGGGCCTCACTGAGACAGATGCCTGGTGTCAAAGCTATGGCCTCAAGCTCAATGCCAAAAAGTGCATTGTCATCCCTTTTGGTAAAAACTTTGTACCCATAAACTACCACATAGGTGGTAGTCTACTTAACATCGAAAGTGTGATAAGAGACCTTGGGACACAGGTGAACAGTAGTCTCTCCTTTGATAATCACATTGCCACAGTAGTCAGGAAATGGCACACCTCTTCACAAAATGTTTCTCATCCAGGAAAAAAGAGGTCATTGTTCCCCTCTACTC
This sequence comes from Protopterus annectens, assembly GCF_019279795.1. Lineage (NCBI taxonomy): Eukaryota > Metazoa > Chordata > Ceratodontiformes > Protopteridae > Protopterus > Protopterus annectens. Next base: position 1,364,010,065 of record NC_056747.1, read on the forward strand.
GTCACTCATTAGACCCATTATAGAGTACAATGCCCCTTTTGGTATGTACCTCACAAGACATCTACAACAACTGGAAAGGCCACAGTAATACCTCACAAAGAGGATTACCAGCGTCAAACAGATACCCTACGCAGACCGTCTCAAAAAACTCCAGCTTTACTCCATCACATATTGCCTACTCAGAGGTGATCTCTGTCTAACATACAAAGCTATGTCAAACCCAGAGCTGTTGGACATGCTCCACTTAAAGAAATCCCAATCCCTCCAAGCTACACGCTCTAGGGACCTAAACCTTGTCACCACAATAAACAGAACATGCTGGAGGGATAGATTCCTGTCCCATACTCTGGAACAAATTACCTATCTATATCAAACAAAGCTTGTCATTAGCACTCTTCAAGAAAAATCTTGATGATTGGATGGGAGATAGGAAATTCACCCCGGGGATCACTTCTGTAGCTCTGCTCAACAGGGACACAGGAAAATAATTTTCTTGGGTGGCGAAAGCCAGGGTACCATTTAGCTAGGCTTATAAAGGCCCTATGGCCAATAGCCTAGTACCTACCTATGAACCTATGATAGCAGACAAATTGAGCAGGTCCATTCTACTACCTCACAAGTGGTCTCCCAAAGTGATGGTGGCAGAAATGATTTTTTTGCCAGTGGGACCAGTCTTGCTGCAGTCTCTTTGCATCTCCCCAGAATAACAAGTGCAGCAGCTTCTTTGCCCTATTCCCCTGCGGGAATCACCAAAAGACACTCTTCTACATGTTTGTCCCCCTAGTCTCCTCTATGTGCATCCTCCAACTCCCTTGATCCCCAAATTTCTACAGAAAGCTTTCCAGTTGAAGAGCAAAGCCATCCTCATTGCACCTTACCAGCCTCAACAGATTTGATTCCCCTTTCTTTGGGCTCATCTAATTTACCTTCTTTGAATTCTGGATCCAGTTCCAGACCTCTTGTCTCACCCAACAGGCATGATTCACCCAGATATCTCAAACTCTAAAGCTGACAGAGTGGTTTCTCCACTTCCTTTAATAGCCAGACAACCTATGCTGTCTTCGGGATACAATTGTCAACACAAAGCAAGTCTATTTTGCACTACAGTGTGTAACTTAAGCACACTGACCTTTCCCTTCCTTCTAGACTTGTACTTGATTGGCTGCTGTAACATTTAAATAGTCATTTGTTACATTGTGTTTAACATGGTCTGATGAAGCAGAGTTTGTAATCTGTGAAAGCGCTTATCTGTTTGTATTTTCTAGAATAAAGGAATCAACAAAACAAAGCAAAGATCAAAATTGCCATGCTTGGAACCTCTTTGGTTATTTTTGCTGCAACCTATGCTATGGGCTTGTAACACTACGAGAGCGTATAAGAGAGCATATCTATGCCATCAGCAAGGGCAATACTACAAATGCCCTTGCGAAACACACAATGGAACTAGGTAATACACACAACTTTAAATTTCAGGTTTTGGAGTTAGTTAATACTGACAAAAGGTTGGGTAATTTAAAGAACAGAACAGAGGAAAGAGAGGGCAAGTGGATAATGAAGTTACAAGCCCATAGATTTGGGCTTAATGACAGGTTGTCCATCAAGCCCTTTTTAGCATCTAGGAGTCTTAAGCATTAAGTTTTATTCCTTGAGCTGTGCTTTATTGTCCTAATTATTTAATTGTTTTAATGAATGTAGTGATGTCATGAGGTTTTTTGTATAAAGGGAGGGGTGGTTTTTTACTGCATTTATATCTGATGAAGCGTTGATATGCAACGCGAAAGCGCTTATACTTCTGCAGTTCCTGTGTTTGTTCTTTTACAATAAACGTGGATTATTGGTTTTACAAGGAGACTTCTTGAGTTTTCTTAGACCTGGCGATACATGGTGCACTCTTCATTTTCATTTTTGCAAAGGTGAATATATGTTGCACCTATTGGATGTTCACAGACAATTACATTTTACTTACATAGAACAAACAAATTAGAAAGGCAGATCAATTATTTGTCTCCTTTGCAGATTCCTAAATTGGATAAATCAGTTGCAAAGGTAACTTTAGCTAAATGGCTGATGAGCTATGTATCATTTGTCTGCAACAAGTTGGATCTGTCCTTACCAAAACCTTTAAGAGCCCATTCAACTAGATCCGTGACTACTTCTTCAGTGTTTCTGTCTAGGGCTTCCATGGACAAAATATGTGCTGCTGCAACTTGGGCCAATCCTCATACCTTTATTACTCATTACAAACTGGATATGGTCTCGAGGGGAAGAGCAGCCTTTGGCTCAACTGTGCTCAGGAATATCCTTGCTTAGAGTCCATCCAGGATTTTAGGTAGCTGGGGACTCTGTCCCAACTGTTGAGGAATGAATTAAAACTGACAACATCAGATTAAGACATTATGCACTCACCGTAGCATTCCATCTGTGTTGTCCATTTTAATTCTTCCTAAAATCCCCTCCCACCAACCCCCAACCTTTTTCACAACTGACTTTTGGAAAGAGCAAGAACTTATAAGGACACCACTGTCCATTATGTTGAGCTCCAGATAAGGTTTCTTCTGTCAGGAATATTATATTAATATTTCTTACTTTATGTCAACCAGCAAACAAAAGATCTGAGGTATGCTAGGGGTTGGTGCATTATGGGTAAGGGAGGAGCTTGAGAGCTTTTTTTTTTGGCTATGAGCTAAAATAACAGCTAAGTTAGATCTGATGGTCAGTTCCAAACCCAGCTGTTGAGAAATGAATGAAAATGGAGAACACAGATGAAACATTATGGTAAGTACATAACTTCTTTTTATATTCAATGTTCTTTTTTATTTATTTGCTTTTTCTTAAAACTTGTTACTAGCTCAACCAAGGGGCCTTAATCCAGTAATTCACCTATGCAAGAATGAGAAAAAGCACATCATTTTTTAGTGTATTATACTCTTTTGACCAGACTTTTCTTCCTTTTCTTTTACATTGAACTGCCTGCATTGTTTAAAACTGAACAAGGAGAAAGAGAAAAGAAAGGAAAAAACAGAGGCACCTCTTTACTTTAGTTCATAGGCTGGTACTTGGCTATCGGCCCTAGGGCCTATACAAGCCTAGCCATAACAATTCCCTGGCTATTTCTTCCCACAGTATTTACTTCCCAGGACCCCTGTCTAGCAGGGTGACTGACATGATCCCCGGGGTGAATTTCCTTTCTCCCATCCAGTCGTCAAGGTTCCTTTTGAAGAGGGCCAAAGAGGCGCTCTGCTTGACATGTATGGGCAGTCTATTCAAGAGTCTGGGGAGTCTCTGGGTCAGGAACCTATCCCTCCAGCATGTTTTGTTCATTGTGATGACAAGGTTTAGATCCCTGGAGTGTGTGAGTTTGAGGGATTGGGATTTCTTTAAGTGGAGCATGTCCAACAGCTCAGGGTTTGACATGGCCTTGTATGTTAAGCAGAGATCACCTCTGAGTAGACGATATGCAACAGAGTATAGCTGGAGTTTTTTAAGGTGGTCATCGTAGAGCATCTGCTTTAGGCCAGTGATTCTTTTAGTGGGGTATTTCTGCAGCCTTTCCAGTTGTTGCAGATGTCTTGAGAGGTACATACCAAACGGGGCATTGTCTTCTATAATGGGTCTAATGAGAGATGTGTACAGTGGGACAATGACCTCCTTTTTTCTGGATGAAAATCCCTTAGCGATTAGGTGTGCATCATAGAAGGATTTCCTGACTGTTGTGGCGATGTGGTTATTGAAGGTGAGACCACTGTCCACCTGTGTCCCTAAGTCACTTATCACACTTTCGGTGTTTAGTGTACTGCCACCTATGTAGTAATTCACAGGTACATGTTTTTTCCCAAAGGGGATAACTATACATTTCTTGGCATTGAGCTTGAGCCCATGGCTCTAGCACCAAGCATCTGTTTCTGTAAGACCCTTTTGTAGAGTATCCACATCATTTGGGGATTCAATAATGGCTCCTAATTTGCAGTCATCTGTGAACTTTGTTAGCCAGAGTCCCTTAGTGTTGGCCTGTACTTCAGAGAAGTAGATGCCAAGCAAGAGCAGTCCTAGGACTGAACCCTGAGGTACACCACTTGTCACTTGTCTGGAGCTAGATTTGGAGTCGGCTATTTTTACAGTGTGGTTCTGTCAGTAAGCCAGTTGGCAACCCATCGAGTGATGTAGGGATTAATGTCCAGCTTAGTAAGTCTATGATTCCAGAGTGGGGGATGGTGTCAAAGACCTTGGCAAGGTCCAGATAGGATGCATGGACCACCTTACCCTCGTCCACAGCTCTGGAGACTGATTCGAAGAAGTCAATCAGGTTCAGGAGACAAGATCGGCCCTTCACAAACCCAAATTGAGTGGGGTCTAGTGTTTGAAGGCTGCCAATATCTTTGTTTATAAGTTCCATGATAATACGTTCCATGGCCTTGCAGATCAGGCTCGTCAGACTGATGGGGAGGTAGTTCCCAGGATCCAAGGTGGATCCCCCCTTGTGGAGTGGGGGATATAGTATTCTCCTTACACTTGAAAATAACTGAGAAAACTTTACTTTATAGCATGCAGATTATATCATGCACTATAAAGATATTACTGTTAAGTACAACATTTTACTATACATACAGTTAGCTCTTTCCTTACTCTTTCCCTATCTTAAGTTTTCCTTCAAATGTTAATGATATGAAGTAGGGCATATGCTTTAGAGTCCCCTTCAAGTTTAAAAAAGTCATAAAAATTCCAATATTTCTAGGTTTTCTTGTTCTGTCATGTTTCACAATTATAATTAATGCTTTGTAATCTCACATGTATTTGTCAATTTCCAAGTTGCTGGTTTTATTCCTGTTTATCTTCATCTCCCAGATCCAGTTTGTGCTTCCTTTCCAACATACTTTCAATTCTTCTAGTCAGCTCTTGTGCTTTTTTCTGTCTCTCAAGCATTTTTGGTTGAAACATTGGAAAAGGTTTAACTGGCACAATCTCTCTGTGGTCTTTATTACCAGGAGACCAAGAAGCAGAATCTCCTTTTGTTTCACAGCTCACTTTTTGTTGGACAAACTTTTGTACTTCCTCCTTAGCATGTTCTGCATCAAAAATGCTTTTGTCCCCCCAGGAAAGAATATTCTGAAGATATCCGGGTACAACAGTTTGAATCTCATTCCTGCTTCTCAACATTCCGTGATTACTGGAAGAAATGTACTCCTCTTCTGCCTTTTGTACAGTGAATAATCATATTCCACAAACATACTACTGTCTCCTACTTTTAGTACTTTGTCCTTCTGCCACAGTTTTGCCAGAATCAAATCCTTCTGTTGGTAAGATTGCATCTTTACTATTAAAGGTGTAGGTACCTTTCTCATAGCCAGGTTTGGAGCATACACACAATGTGCCCTTTCAATTAACAACTCCTGTTGTGGAATAACATAGGATCATAGGATCACAAGAAATTACTAGGCTATTGGCCCTGAGGCCCTTATATGACTAGCCAAGAGTTTAGCCCATGTTTAGACAAGTCAGCACCCGATGCCCCTGTCTAGCAGGGACATGGGTGGAATCCCAGGTATGTATTTTCTGTTTCCCTTCCAGTTATCCAAGTTGCGATTAAAAATGGGGTAAAAAGGTACTCTGCTTGACGTGGAGAGAGAGTCTATTCCACAGATGGGGGAGTCTCTGGGACACAAATCTTTCCTGCCAACAAGTCCTATTGATGTCACAAACCAGGTTGAGGCCGAGTGGGTGGGTTACTTGAGTGGAGCTTAACTTGCGGATATGCAGCCATCCCATCAAGGCGGGGTCTGAGATCGCCTTGTATGCCAGACAGCACTCACCTCTGAAGAGTCTGTATGAAACTGAGTAGAGGGATAGGGCTTTTAGCATATCTGTGTATAGTAGATTTTTGAGGCCCTTGATTCTCCTGGTGAGAAACCTCTGTGGTCTCTCCAGCTGCTGCATGTGCTTTGCAATTTACATGATGAACAGGGTGTTGTACTAAATAATGGGCCTTATAAGGGAAGAATACAGGGATGTTATGACCTCCTTGTCCCTGGATGAGATACCCTTACTTATGAAGTAGGCCATGTAGAAAGCTTGAAGCAACATGGTGGTCAAAAGTCAGGTTGCTATCAACCTGGGTGCCCAAATCCATCATGACTGATGGCGTGTTTAGGGATTGCTTTTAATGTGATAATTTGCGAGGACATCACTCTCCCCAAAAGGGATGATGATGCATTTTTTGGTATTCAGCTTGAGCCTATGTTTCTGGCATCAGTCATTTGTTTGGGTGAGACCCTCTTGGAGGATGTCCACATCACTAGGGGAATTGATGATAGCGCCCATTTCATCTGCAAACTTGGCCAGCAATAGCCCACTGGTTTTGGCCTGCACCTCAGAAAAGTATGTTCCAAATAACAGAGGCCCCAAGACCGAACCCTGGGGTATGCCACTTGTTATGGGTGTACTGTTTGAGGTGGCTTCCCCTATTTTGACTAGGTGGGTTCTTTCAGTGAGCCAGTTAGCTACCCATCTGGTAACATATGGATTGATGCCTAGTTGAAAGAGTTTATCTATTATGTCCAAGTGAGGAATAGTGTTGAAGGCTTTGGCTAGGTCAAGGTAGGTGTTGTGCACCATCTTTCCCTCGTCCATACCAATCAAATTGCTTATTTGTGCTTTCATAAAGTTAATATAGTCTGTTCCTTCCATCTCCTCTGGTACAGCAGAATATCTCAGGTTTTTCCTACATGCTCTGTCCTCTAATTCTGTTATTTTTTGAAACATCTCTTCTTGAGAAGTCTCATATTCAGCCAGCCATTTCTTCATTTCTTCCTCTGAGTTTTGAAGTTTTATCACCTCATCTGAATATCTGTTTAAAGCTACTTCCATTTTTTCCAGCCTTTTGTTATTTGAGTTGAAGTACTCCATCAGTGTTTTGTTTATTCTAATTAGCTCTGAGTACAGTTGACTTATATTTTCATCTAAGTTACTGGAAGACATCTCTTGCACCAAAGTTGGAGCTTGCACTGATTTTTACTGAACAGCTGCAGATTTATTCCCAGTCAGTGTTTTTTTTCCTCACCTTTTGTGATTGATTTTCTTTCAAGTTCTCTGAATTTCTTTTTTTGCTGGCATCCAGGCAGTACACTTACTAGGCAGTTGCTGAAATTTACCTAAAATTATGAGTTCACTGGCTGTCTCTTCTGAGTTTCTGTTTTCACACTGGGAGAACTGAAATTAAACTGTTACTCAACATGCAGCCATCTTGGAAGCTAGCATCAGAGTGCATCTTGACAAATCTCAGTTTTTCCCGGTACAGACATTGGAATTTATAGGTGCCCACCTAGATGCCGCTACCCAAATAGCAAGACTACCAGAGAGCAGATTATCCATCATGTGCAACCAAGCAGTAAAGGTTCTGTCCTGTTAAATACTTCCAGATTGGTTCTTCAATGCGATCAATGGCAGCCCTCATCACAATTGTTCCTCTAGCCAGATATTACTTGAGAATTCTACAGCGGACACTTGCAGTACAATGGTCCATTAAGTACCAACCCATCAGTTGTCGGAGTCATTTGACAAACATTTTCAGGACACATATAAGGTGGTGGATTTAGTTTCCCAAGCTATTTCAAAACCATACATTTGTATTTCCTCCTCTCAAAGCCACAGTGACCACAGATGCTTCCTAGCTAGAGGGGGGATCATTACATGGAAAAGTCAGTGCAAGGTACATGGTCTCCTTTTGAGTCCACTCTTCACATCAGTGTTCTAAAGATGAGGGCAGTTCTCTTAGCATTGCAGGCCTTCCAGGACATCCTTCTATCCAGATGGACATGTCAGTAGTCTGGTACATCAACAAACAAGGGGGAACACATTCCTACCCATTATGTTGAGATGTGATGGGAGTGTGGCAGTGGGTGATACATTCCAATCACCTTCTGGTGGCAATGCATATACTGGGGAAATCCAGTATTCTGGAGGGCAGGTTGCATAGATATATCCTTCAACTTCATGAGTGGTCCCTCAACCCAACAGTGGCAGAACAGATTTTTCATCAGTGGGGCTGACCATGCTGCAGTCATTTTGCTTCTATCCATAACACCAAGTGCAGCAGATTTTTTGCCCTGATCCCCCCAAAGTGAAAGTCACTGAGGGATGCTGTGATGCACATTCGGCCCCTTGGTTTTCTCTATGCTCTCAGCCAACAGAACGTATTCCAGACTGGCAGGTCTTTAGCCAAAGCCTTTTCTCAGCTTTTATGGCCCTGAGGCCTACATCAGTTGCTTCTGCCCCTGCCTTTCCCTCTACTTCTGTGACTCCAAGATTCCTGCAGAAAGCATCAGAGATCTCAGTCATCCTCATTGTTTCTTTCTGGTTTCAACAGGTGTGTTTTTTCCTTTCTCTGGCCTCATGTGGTACACCCTCTCTGGGTGCTGGATCCCAATCCAGACCTTCTCTCACACCTGTCCAGAAAACCTCAGTCTAGCATATATTTTCCATGCTGGAGTCAGTTACTCTATGATTAAGATCCAGTTAGTGGATATTTCATGTTTTCATGTTAGAGAAAATCAGGCTACCATAATTTCTGTTAGATTAGCTAAAGCTTTTCTGCAGGGGTGCCTTCCTCCTTTGACGCCTGCTTAGGGGCCCTAGTCATACTTGGCATATGACCATTTTGCTTCAGTCCTTAATCCAGCTGTCCTCTGATCCCGTGCCATGGTGGAAATCAAAGTTTTGACTTGGAAAGCTATTTTTCTGTTGTCAATAACTTCAGCACTGTGAGTATCAGAACTACAGACCTTGTCCTGCAAACCTCTTTATATAATTTTCCACAAAGATATGGTATCCCTGTGAACCAATCTGACTTTTGTCCCTAAGGCAGCTTCTAACACCTCACTGAACCAATGCATCAGTCTACCAGTTTTCTTTCCAAATTTTTCCAGTAAAGGAGAATATATGCTTCACTTTCTGGATATATATAGCCAATTTCATTTCTACCTCCATCATACCAAATTCTTCAGGAAGGAAAAATCCGTTATTTATCTCCTTTTCTAAAGCTAAGATGGGTCAAGAAATTTCAAAAGTATCCTTAACTACATGGTTATCTCATTGTATCTCTTATGTTTATAAAGAAAACAACTTGACCCTGCCTAGACCGGTCAAAACTCATTCAACTATGTCTGTCTCAACTTCCTCAGCCTTCTTTTCTAAGACCTCAATTGATGATATTTGAGCAGCTGCCACTTTACTCAATGTTCACATGTTTATTTTTCATTATAAGCTGGATTTGTTCTTCAGGAATAGGGTGGCTTTTGGTTCAGCCATCCTCCAGAAATCCTTCCATGAGACCACACCAATGACTAAGTAGCTGGGGACTCTGTCCCATCCATTGAGGAATGGATGGAAGAGACAACATCAGATGCAGAAGTTATGTACTTACCATAATGACAGATCTGTGTTGTCTGTTTCTGTCCTTCCTCAACTTCCTGTCTTCCTTCCCCCTTACACTCTATGGAAGACATTTTCCTTCATTTATGGTATGACAGTAAGGTCTGCCTTGAATAGTGTCCTATGTTCTTTTAGTTCCAGAACAGTACTTCTTCAGAGATCCTTTGTGCTTTGTTCTGTCATGGGGTTGCAGGCAAACTTGATCTGAGGTAATCTTGGAGATAGGAGGGGATTAAGGTTAAGGAGAGGAGCTTGAGCTACAGATCTTAAAGTCTAGAGTGGCTGAATTCAGACCCAAGGTTGAATCTCTGAAGACCCATCCATTGAGGAAGGACAGAAGCAGACAACACAGATCTATCATTATGGTACGTACATAACTTTCAGTAGAGTTATTTCTGTATAATATTTATTCCAGACTCCATGTTGTTTGTCAGACAGTAGATCATACCTTGAAATGTATTCTATTAATTAATTGTAGAGTAATTTTTTCCATTATTTTTGCTAATGAGCACAATATGGCAACTGCACTGTAGTCTGATGCTTTAGGACAGCTTTTAGTTTTAGGAACTGGGACTAAATGTTTCCTGGGGGAAGGAAATGTGTCTATGATAAGTGTTGGGTTATAAATGAATCTGACATTGTATTTTTCATTTGCTCTTCAACTATGGGTTTCAGATCTGACCTTGGATCTGACTTCGGCCACTTCTCAGACTTTGGATCCATAGCTCAATCTCCTCCCTTTACTCATAATCCTCTCCCAAGCCACAGATTACCTTAGATCTCATTTGTCGCTATAGTGATCAGACATGGTGACATGACTCAGGTTATTAAGAGGTAAATTATTTTCATTTTTGACTTTATTTCCTCTCTGTATTGAGCTTTTGAACTTTTTCTACTTCTCCTGCCCCGTGTTAAAAAAGAAGAGCTTTATATCTTTAACTTTGTATAATGTAAGGTTGTCTTTTGCTTCTCTTGGCCCTCCCGCCTTTCCCCCTTCTTCTTTTACTAGTTTTTCTAGCAGTCTCTTTTACCATTGCTGGTATTTTTTTTCCCAGTTGTAGGGGATATCTTAATGACCATTGCTGGTAATCTTACCTAAACTAGTTTGTCTACCATGTAATTCTGTGTTTTTCAGGATTGGTCTGTTTTCTTTCCTTTAGGATGTCTGATAAACCTATTGGCTTTAAAAAAATGTTCATCTTGTGGGCATAGAATACCCAACAAAGATTCCCAGTCTGAGTCTGTTTACTGTCTGTGGGCCACACATCTTGAGCTAGAGTTTGAAATTTCTTCTGGCTTCAACCACAGCCTTTTGTTACAGTGCAAAAAATAAATAAGAAAATAAATAAATTTACCTTTAGGTCTTGAGTCAAGAATAACACTTCAGGATGTGAAAAGTATTAGTTTATTCCAGACAAAATAGTGCTGGGAGACTGTCTACTCAGAATTTTATATCTGTCTAAAAACACAGAATAATGACAATTTTTATACTTGTTCTTATCAGTTTCATGCATGCAGAACTCTGACATAACACAACTTTTAACAAATTTGTTTGTGTCTTTCGGCTTTTCACGGTCAGGAGTCGCCACAGCGGAACTCCGGTCCGCTAATGATTGGCAGTTAATTTTTACACACCGGCTTGCCAGGCCTGATGCACAACCTTCAACGAAGGTACGCCCATTTATGCATGTCTCCACGCAGAAGACGCTCTAGCTGAGAATTGAACCGGACAGCGTCCTACTGTGAGGCAACAACGCTACCGCAGCACCACCACCGCGGGTACACACAACTTTTAACAAATAATACAATCTAAAGATATTTTATGTTCCTGTGATCCTCGCTTAGAGCTTCACATGAACATTTCATAAATGTGCCTTCTTTAAAACATAAACCACCTGGCCTAAGAATCTGTCCTTTGACCTTGTAACTTTTAGTACCAGTATGTACTATCTAACATCCTTGCAACGACTCATCCCCCAATCTGAGGAAGCCAGAGCTTACTAAAAGATCTCTGTCACATTGTTTTTTTTTTCTTTCTTTTTCCTCTCTTCATTAACATTCTAAACCCAGACTGTTTTGAACATAGTAACATCCCTTAATCCTTTAACTCCTTCAGCACTTACTTTACCTTCAGTTATGTCAGTACACTTATAATTTGATATTAAAAAGGATGCAGCTGCAAGACACTTGAAATACAAAGCTGCACCTTATGTGAAACTGTGTTTTGCACAATTATGCTACATTTTAGAGTTAACGTAAACATTTATAAATATTTTATTTGACTCATTTCTAAAGAAACTGCAAGTTAATACACATTTTGTGAAGAATAGTCATGAGACAATATATTTTTCCGTAACAGATATCCCCCTTTGACACTATGATTGTCACACAACACACACAATTATATTTTAATTCTTCTTAACTTGATAAAATATGCTTCAGCGTCATAATATTCTGCAGTGATTGAATTTTCATTTACCTTAACTTCACTATAAGATACTTTTATAACTGGCATTTCATGTGCAGGTGAGATCAAAGCATTTTGTGATTATAGCCTTTAAAACAGAAAATATTAAAACAATTTAAAGAATAATACCAGTTACTGTAATAATACATTGTAATATACTAGTTCCCAGGTTACCAACTACACTGCCCAACCATTCAAAAAGTGTCTACTGTTTGGATGTGCTTTCCAGATTCTTGGCCCTTTGCTCCATGAAACTGGCCAACTCCTTTTGTTCAACATGATAATCACTAATATAAGAAGAACAACAGCTTCCTATGAGGGCACATAACCCCCCTTTGGCAGCAAGCATTATGTTGAGTGCCAGTCGATTTTGTAATACCACAGTCCGAATTTCAGCCATTTCTCAATTTACCATCCTGATGTGATATGAAGTATGGTTTGCTACCTCCTAAAAAATTTGAGCAAGCATGGTGATTTCCAGCATTTTCCTTTGCACTCCATACACAAGAACAAAAGTTAAAAAAAACTTGCTCTGTCCAATGGATTGTCCACTTATTTCTCAGTCTGCCAGCTGGAGAGTTCACCAAAATGTGGAATAGCAGGAGTAATACGGCCCACAAAGCAACATACCAACCAGTCTGTGGGTGACCAGGACCAGGTATGATCACCACAAATGTAGTAACGATCCTCTATCATGCCCATGCCACACCCCTAGTTATAGCTTTTTAAATGTAAAGAGTTCAACACATTCTCTAGAATTATTGAGGATGATATACATAACCACTTTGAAGATACATGTAATGTCAAGTATAAACACAATCTGAGCTATAATCATAGACAAGCCCTAATGGACCTTAGGAAAGATGTGAATATTGTCATCAGACCTGCAGATAAAGGGGGACCCATTGTAATTATGGACACCCTAGATTATGACAGGAGAATGCACCTACTATTAAGTGATACATCTTTTTACTTGTACATAGATATGAAGACAGTGATAGACAAAGTTTTTAAGGTGTATGACATGTTGGATGAGCTTTTACTAGCCAATATTTTTACTAAGGACCTGTACAATTATTTTAAAGTCACGAACCCACTCATTCCCATTATACAAGGGCTCCCGAAGATACACAAATCTGTGATGGAACCTCCCATGAGACCAATTGTATCCGGGCAAGGATGGGTAACTGAACCTCTTTCCATATACACTGAGTTCCATCTTAGACCATTTGTGAATGATAACAATACCATCTTGAGGGACAGTAAACAATTTTTACTTGATTTATACAGTTATACCAAAACATTGAATGATAACTCACATTATTTATTAGTCACCTTAGATGTGGTAAGTCTTTTCACTGTTATTCCTAATGATATAGGTATACAGTATATACAAGACTATCTTTCGAATCATTCTGACTTTACACCTGAGAAAATTGATCTCATTACTTTACTGTTGGAAACAGTTCTACTCAACAATGTCTTCATGTTTGGGGATGATATCTTTTTACAAAAGGATGGCGTAGCTATGGGCACCTCGTGTGCCAATAGCTACGCCAACCTGGTTATGGCCCAATGGGAAGAAACTTTTTTGTTTAAGTTTAAACTGTTTCAAGAATATGTAGGTATATACCGCAGGTTTGTGGACGACCTCTTTTTTATTTGGACTGGTGATGTTGATACATTGCTGAGGTTTGCTGAATGTATAAATACTTCTACCAACTTCCTCAAATTTACAATCACCTACTCATATGAGCAGATTTCGTTCTTAGATGTGAATATTGTTAGGCTCACCAGTGGTTTGCTTAATACCTCTACACACAGAAAACTATGTCATAGAAACACCATACTTCATAGAGATAGTATGCACCCCAAACACGTTTTTAATAATGTGTTAAAGGGCCAAATCATCAGGGCATCAAGGTTAAACCCCACTGAAGAGGGCTATACGAAGGAGTTAAATGACCTAAGCACCAAATTTGTAAGCAGGGGTTACGACAGAGATACGTTTGCACAAACAACTTTGGCTGTAAATGACCTTAGAGATACCACAGCCAAGCCTTACTTTTCAGAACCTGTAACCATATTTAATACCAACGTATTACCCACACAAGAAAGTATTAGAGCCACTTTGTTCTTTACTAAAGATTCGTCATATGTCAGACAAATCATGGAAAAACATTGGAATATCCTACTTCTAGACAATGAAATAAGGAAGATTGTGGGGCCATCTCCGAATATTGTCTTCAAAAATCAACCTAATCTTAGGAGATTACTATGTAGACCTAGGCACAATATGACAACAACCAGGTTTAACACACTAAATATGAATACCACATCATGTGGGAAATGCAATCAATGTATTTATATTGATGAAACTTTAGTTTTTGTTCACCCTATTACTAACCATCTATTTCAATTTCACACCAATACTAATTGTAATAGCTCGAATGTTATTTATATGGCTAGATGTGAGGCATGTTCTGCATTCTATATTGGCAAGACCAACAGATCTTTGAAAGAACGCATAAGGGAACATGTCTATCACATAAGGGTTGGGTCGATGTTCAATGCCCTGGCCAAACATCACCTGGACCTAGGTAATACACACACTTTTAGATTTTTTGTCATTCAACAAACTGAACCCAATATAAGAGGGGGTGACATAATTAACTATACACTAGAAAGTGAAATGAAGTGGATCATCAGATGCAGGGCTGACCAATATCCCGGACTGAATGATAAGGTGCAGGTGAAACCATTCTTACGAAAAAGGAAGTTACATGTACCTAAACACAGTTAAACCTAGGGACGAGATTGATGTTGTACTATCAATTTATCCCCCTTTATACCTTACCCCTTGATATTGTTTTTGTGACCATCAGTTTGGGTGAATGGTATATTATGTTTATTAACATAGGTTGTTAGTAACTTTTAGTTCATTCTAACATAAGGTAGATAGAGAGATTCGTTGGTTTTGATCAATTGTACGCTACTGTTTAATCTTGATAGGAATTGTCTATACTGTTATTACCCTTAAATTAACACTCATGATATGAAATGGTATTTTTAAGGAAGTACATTTTAGTTAGGATCAATTTTATTATAATATGAAATGGTAATATAGCAGTTTTAATGTATTTTTAATAACTAAGCATATTTATACACTTATTTAGTTATATTTATAAGTCTTATTAGTTATTTATGTGAGAGAAAGCATCCATCACATTACATCACACACAGTTTTTAAAAGTGTATATATTATATGTATATATATATATGTTTGTCTCTTTTTTTCACCTTTATATATTGTTAGAGATTTATGATATGTGTTTTATACTGAAAGTGCTTTGATTTGTTTTATGTATGTTGACACAGTACTTTGAATGAAGTACTTTTAATGAAAGTTGCTTAGCGCTTTAAAAATTCAATTGTTATCATTGAATTAACCAATAGCATTGAATAGGAAGGTATTTAAACAGTAATCTTTGCTGAATCAAATGTTTGATAGTCTGAAGAAGCCGAAAGGCAAAAGCGCTTACTGTTACAACAAAGGATTACTCTCCACATTGCTCATCAAGCGTGGTCGTTTCCTTATATGAATTTTCAGTGTTTATGGATTTTTAGTGTTTCCTGACATCTCTTGGTTGGATTGTGAACTGTCATCTGGCTATCGCACACCAGCAAACCTTTGACCTTCATACATTTTCATGTTTAGTGTCATTACATTTACTGGTTCCCACTGATACAGTTCCATTTCTGGAATAGCTTGTGTCTCCATGATTTGTGGTGGCAAGCTGAAGAGACACAGCCTTTGAAAAATTTGTCACATTATGCCAAGTTAAATTAGTGTCACTAAGATCCTTTTCAAATGTCACCTGTGATGCAGGGATTGGAATCAATAGAATGATGAGGTATAAGCAAACACGCCCAACTGTTTGTCACATTTACGTTCACAGCATATTGTTGAAGAATCAACAGGAAACAATTTTCTCTTGACCAGTTTATAGAAGGAAACAGCAACAAAAACAAAGCAAATGTACCTGTTGTCACAGGATTCATCATGAACTGGTGCTTGAGTTGGTTTTCCTTAATCCTTTACTGGGGCAGATGATTTGTCCTTTGCACTTTGATCTCCTTTCACTGGCAACAGTGATTCGTCTGGGGCCCCCACACAGTGAGAAGAGTGAATTTAGGTTGGTAGTCCTGTGCCGCATACAGCAGTCAAGGTTGATAACAACACCTGGATACAGCCTTTTTACTTCGGACTCAAATAGTTCTTCCTTTGAAAGGTTTTAACATAAACCCAATCACCTGGCTGAAGTTGGTGACAGGGCTGGTCAGAAGGCTGAGGAAGAGCTTCTCGTACAGTTTTATGATACTGTTTTAAGAAATGAATAAGTCTTTTACAGTATGGCAACATAACATCATCCATTAGAGTTATTTTTTCATTTAATACAGGAGGAGTAGCTGGAAGAGCCAGGGGTCTTTTCATTAATATCACATAGGGGCTCAGTTTTTTTTGTAGTATTTAATGTACTTTTTATACTCATTATTGCTAAAGGAAGTGCCTCTGGCCATTTAAGGTTTGATCAGATGTTGTCAATCTTCATCCATTCTTGACTCTTGGGGTACTGTTCTGAACCTTGGAACCGATCTGGCTGTTACATAGGTCATGCCAGCCAAAAAAAATTCTCGAGCTACTGATCTACCCACAATGCCCCTCTCTACATTACCTCAGATCTCATTTGCCGCTCTTCCTGCTAAGATCCAGCAGACATTTACTCACTGAGCGAAGTAAAATTTATATTTTTTTCTCTTTCAAAATAATTTTTCTTATCTTGTAAATCCTCTGGTCTCCCATTAGTGTTTTTTAGTTAGTATGGCTATGTTTATCTTTACCATTGGTAACTTTAACTTCCATCATTGGTAGTTTATTCCCCTCTTACCATTAGGTAATTTCTTTAGCTACCATTGCTGGTAGTCCTCTCCTTGTGTGATTTGTGTTCTGTCTTCTATCGTTTTCTATCTCTCTTCTGCCTCTTTTCATTTTTATTTTTCGGACAATGGCAGAAAAACCTAAAAGCTCTCATTCAGGCTTTAAACAGTGCAAAGAGTATGGCAGAAAGATGCCAAACTCTGACTGCCATGAGTGCTGCGTTTATTGTCTGGGTGCACCTCATTTATCTGTTGACTGTACTATCTGCCAGGATTTCAGAAATAGAGCCCTGATAGAACATAAAAATAAATTTATTCTCAAATGGCTTCTTAAAGCCTCTTGTGAGGAAGCCTTGTCCAAGGTGGAACAGTCTCCTCTGGCCTCTGGGACCAAAACTACTCGCTCGGTGCTGACATCTCCCTCGGCACTGACTATTAAAAAAAAAGAAACATGCATCTGCAGATTCCTCTTGGAACTAAAATCTAAGGTTCTGAAATTGATGGAATGGACTGAAACTTTGGCACCGATGACCCTACCGGTGCCATTGACACTGATGATGACTTCCAAGCAGGTTACGGCTCCTACCACTTTCACTGTGCCTGTGGTTCTGACATTGATACCGATTGTTACTTCTGCCATGTCAGCACCAATATCTTCTATGGCCCCATAGATGGTGTTAAAGACTAATTTTCCAGAACAGCTCAGGACTACCTACTCCCTTCCATTGATCATTTTTTGGGACAACTCCTTAGTCCTTTCCTGGAGAGACCCGAGTCCCCCTCTACATTTTCCATTTTCTCCAGCAGGAGCCTCTCAGAACTTGATGCTGTTAGGTTGGTGGATCAGATTCTGACATCTAGGGGTCTTCCCCCATCTTCTCAATCCCCTCTTCCTTCTGGTGCAGGAGGTTTCTCTCCTATAACTCCTTCTAACACTCCTCCTCTGACCTCCTTGCAGGCCTTAGAGGAGTCAGCTCTGACATCACAGCTCCCTGTCACCTCAGCACCAATTACTTTTTTTTCCTTCATGCCGGGTTCAGTTCTGACACCCTCAGTGCCTTCAGGACCATGTCTTCACCACTGGTTCCAAGGGGTTATAGTTGGCTCCAATTCTTTCTATGGAGCCACCCTTGCCTCTTCAGGCTGTGCCATTAGGAGACCCATCCTCAGTTCCAGCTTCTCAGGTGGGGTTCTCGGGCCGGGGTGTGTCCTCGGTTCCAAGTTTGTCTGTCTCAGTTCCAGGCTCCCATCCCTCCTCAGGGGTCCTGCCTTTCATGCCATGGAAAGAGCCTTGGCCACTGCCTCTTCCCAAGTGGCTTCTCTGTTACTGGCGTCTCAATCCTTGATCCCAGCTTTATCAGATCTGCCACCAACCTCTGCCCCTGGACAGCAAGCTTCAAGGTCACAAGACCTACCTGCTAAAGGTAT
Source organism: Protopterus annectens (assembly GCF_019279795.1). NCBI lineage: Eukaryota > Metazoa > Chordata > Ceratodontiformes > Protopteridae > Protopterus > Protopterus annectens. The sequence continues at coordinate 1,364,028,321 of NC_056747.1, forward strand.
CCCCTCTTCCAAGACCTCTTCAGATGCTCCCACTGAAGATCCACCTCAGAAGAGATTGTGTAAGAGGAAATACCTTGATTCTCCTGAAGAATTGGTCACAGAGGACACAGATTTCGATGAGGAGAGGGTTCCCCCGGTCACCCCCGGAAGATGTCTCCTTTGGAGACATTCTAGAGATCCTAAAACAGAGGGTTGATTGGAAGCCCAAAGAACCTTCTTTTGTGGAATCTGTATACTTGCAGGCCTTTGGAGCTCACCCGTCTACCTCCTGGGCAACCCCACCCACTGATGACCTTATTAAGTTAATTGCTCAGCGGGCTTGGAAGGCTCCAGACTCTATAGACCTGACAAGATACTTTCTGCACCTGAGGACCATCCACAATGGGCAAATGGCTTATTAGTTGATGCCATGGTGGTAGCGGCTGCTACAAAGAAAGAACTAGCTGATGAAAATTCTACTGTGCATCCCCCTAACCGAGAGTCCAGGGTGATGGATAGATTTGGGAAGTACGTCTATGTTTCATCAACCTTCTCCATTAGGTCTTTGAATTTTTTTGCATACTTCATTAGGCTTCAGAGGGATCTGGTCAAGGAAATGTCAGATACCATGACGGGAGCTGTAGCTGAGGGGGAGTCTATTTCGAACTCATCCATGAGGCTCATTGCACATGCAGCTGAAGGGGGTGACCAGGTCAGCAGGATCAGGCACTGCGATTTGACGACACACCTGGATGCACTTGTACAGGTTTGCTGAACCACTGAAGTCTTCCTTTGTCAATGCTCCCTTTGACGGATCCTCCTTGTTTTGGCCCATAGTTAAGGAAACTCTATCCAGGTATGAGAAAGATAGAAAAACTCTGTCTGCTGTTAGGCGTATGTCTTTCCGCTTCTCAACGATCCTATTAGGAGTGGCAAAAAAAAAAACTGAACTGGCTTGAGTTCCCCAGTCAACTTCTTTTCTCTCAACTTAATATTATCCACTCCATCCTCTTCAAACCCTCCTTCTGCCCTAACATTTACAACATCTTAAATTACTACCTCCCAACCAGAAAACTTAGAAGCACCAGCCAAAACCTCCTTGACATCAGTAAACCTAAAAAAATCAATTGGTGAAACCTTCTACAACTATCTTTCCTCTATCCACTGGAATAAACTACCTTTAACAATCAGATCCATTACACAGCCCCACCCATTTAAAATCACCCTAAAAGTCCACTTTACTAATACCTGAACTTGCTCCTGTACACAGCCACTGTGAACTTAATCATCTGATCCCCAGTGCATACAGCCCCTTCTCAATTCATACTTAATTCTAGCCACAGAGCTCTAACTCCTAATATCTTTTTTCACTAAACTTCTCCACTACTCATGTTTACCTCCCTCCCTTCTTTTCCCACTTAGCTTATTCCCCTTTCTCAGATTTCACTTGACTACTACTGTCCTCTCCTCTCTTATTTATAAATTAAAAAACATCTCTAATTTTCCATCTTTTACCCATAGACACCCCCCTTTTTTTTCTCTTGACACTTTACCTTTTTCTATCACCTGCTCTCTCTATCAACTTCCCCTCTGCTTCTGATTACTGTTGTACATGCTGTTGCCTTGATTTAATTGTCATTACTTCCCCTCTGAATTGGGTAATTCCTTATGTATTGGAGATATATAAATTACTTTAACATGTGTTTTATTGCCTTTTTTGTAAATAATACCTTTTAAACTCTCATGCTACAAGTGGGAATCCAAGCATTATAATTCATGTTTATATTACCTCATGTATACTGTACTGTTTGTAAACATTTTTATGGTGTATGTAATACTTTGTGGAGCTTTTCTCCCTGAGTCTCTGCTGAAAAAGGGCGCAAGCTCAGTCAGACATTCCCGATCAACAAATGTCAGATAAATAAAATGTGGTTCAAGAAGTCCCAGAAGTCTTTCCAGGACACAAGTGGCAGAGACTCCCCTCAGGGCAGGGAGGGAATTACAGTGGAAGACACCTTCCCAGAGGCAGAGGTAGTCTGCAAAACCAGGGTTCCAGGAAGTCTTTCTCCGGCCAACCTTACCAGCATTCCTGAAAGGGGACCCGATTGCTTGCCTCTATAGTTAGTCAGGGGAAGATTTTCCTTGCACCCAAATGCCTGACGACACAAAACTACCGATACCTGGGTGTTAAGGAATATTTTCAGAGGTTACACTATACTCTTCTCCCTTAACCCTCGAAGTTGAGTAAAACTCCCCGATGTTCCACCCATTCAGAGAGTTCAAGCAGCATTAGAAATCCAGAAGTTGCTAGAAAAAAAAGAGTCATTCAAGAAGCCCACCAGACCAAGTAGGATCCAGATATTATGCAAGATTCTTTCTAGTGCCAAAGAAGGCAGGGGACTGAAGATCAATTTTGGATCTCAGCATTTTGAACAATTTTGCCCAACAGTCAAAATTCTGATTGGCCATGGTTCAGTCTATGCTTCCTGCTTTAGAAGAAAATGATTGGATGTACTCTGTAGACTTTCAAGATGCGTACTACCACATAAAGATGGATAAATGCTCCAGAAAGTTTCTCTGCTTTAGGCTGGGAGCCAGTCACTACCAATTCAAAGTGCTGCCCTTTGGTTTCACCACAGTCCCCAGGGTGTTCACCAAATGTATGGCAGCTGTCACAGCTCATCTAAGGCTGCAAGGATTCCAAGGGTTTCTATACCTGGATGACTGGCTCCTCATTGCTACCACCAGGTGTCTGCTTCTACAAGCCGGGGACTTCCTTCTGGATCTATCTCCCCAGTTGTGGATCACAGTCAACCTGGCGAAGTCTCAGTTAAACTGTACTCAGGATATGGAATTCACTGGTGCTCATCTCAGCACTGCAGTCTTGCATGGCATCACTTCCCCTAGGTTGCAGAAGATACAATCGAAGGTTCAGCCCCTCCTTCATTCAAACAAGATATCAGCTTAGCAAATCCTGCAAGCACTGGCTCCATGGCAGCAGTGATCACATTAGTCCTATTGGCAAGGTTTCACATGCGACTTCTCCAATGGATGCTTGTGAACCAATGGTCAGTTCTAACCCACCCTATGAATCACCTAGTTTTCATATCAAGCCCATGCAAAAACAACCTATCCTGGTGGATGCAGTCCAAGAAAATTCTTCTAGGCTGTCCCTTTGTCCCTCCACAGCCCAAGGCCATAGTGACCATGGATGCTTCCCAGATGGGGGGGGGACATTATCTGGGGAAGACAGTCCAAGGCACTTGGTCCCCCTCCGAGCCAGATCTGCATATCAGCATTCTAGAGCTGAGGGCAGTGCTTCTAGCATTGCAAGCGTTTCACTCTGCCTTGCCTCAAGGAACGATAGCTATTCAGTCCATAGTCTGGTACATCAACAAACAGAGGGGAACCAAGTCCAACCTGCTGTGTCGAGAAACCCTTCAAATGTGGCAATGGGCCATAATGACCAACCGCTTTCTGATAGCAGTGCACATCCCGGGGAGTTTAAATGTGAAAGTAGACAAATGGAGCATATGCATTCTCTCGCCTCATGAGCGGTCTCTGAGTCTCAGACTGGGGAAGATTTTTCTTTGCTGGGGCAAGCCTTGATGTAACCTGTTTGCTTCACCCCTGAACAACAAGTGCAGAAGCTACTTTGCCCTAATCCCCCATCAGGGGGAGTCCCCGAGAGATGGTCTTCTCCTTGATTGCCCCCGGGTCTCCTTTATGCCTTTCCTCCATTCCCCTCTGATTCTCCTATTCCTCAAGAAAGCAGCTCTGTTGAGAAGCAAAGGAGTCCTCATTGCACCTTACTGGCCCCGACAAATTTGGTTTCCCTTCCTATGGCCTCATTTACTTTGTCACCGATGGATTCTGGATCCAGTTCCAAATCTTCTATCTCACCCTCAGGGACTGGTACATCCCAGTCTACAAACACTCAAGCTAACTGCTTGGTTTCTCCAATTCCATTAGTTCCCATGCATAATGTACCTTCTATTTCCTGTACAGAACATTTTGCTAGTATCTCATAAACCATCCACCAGGAACTCTACCGTGGTAAATGGAAAAGATTTTCTATCTGGGCTTTTGAATATGGTCTGGACCCCTTTTTGGCTCCAGTAGAATAAGTGCTAGAGATTTAGCCACTATTTTTGATAAAGGGGCATCTGCTTCTATGATTAAGGTTACTTTAGCAGTCATTTCAAATTTTCATAATGGTTTTGGTAACGAAACATTAATTTCTCATAGGCTTTGTAAGGTTTTTCTTAAGGGCACTATTCATTTAAAGCCCCTTTCAAAGATCTTTTACTGCCATGGGACTTGACAATTGTCTTGCAGTCACTTATATTACCCCCCTTTGAACCTACAGTGACCTGTGATGTTTCTTTTTGAAAAACTCTTCTTATGATTGCTGTCAACTCAGGGAGATGAGTCTCCAAATTACAGGCTTTATGTGCTAAAGTCTCCTATCTAATTTTTCATAAAGATAGAGTGTCACTCAAAACAAACCCATCATTCCTTCCAAACGTGATCTCAGAAGTCAATATCAATCAAGCCATAGACTTGCCAGTATTCTTTCCAAACTATGCTAATAAAGGTGAATACTGCTTACATCTTCTTGATGTACATAAGCAGTTAAGTTTTTACTGGATGGAACTAAACAATTCAGACAATCAGAACAATTGATCCGATGTTGTCAATCTTCATTCATACTTGACTGTTGGGATCGGTTCTGATCCTCGGAAATTACTCGGCCGTTGTATCAAGCTCGTGCCAGCCAAAAAACTCTCGAGTTAAAGCTACCCATACTGCCTCTCTTCCCTTTACCTCAGACCTTGTTTGCTGCATAGAAAATCAGACGCGTCAGCCATGCCCTCAGGTAAGTGATATTTTTTTCATTATAGAAAAGCTTTGTGTTTATCCTCTTCTACTAGTTTTGTCTTTCTTATTTCCTAAAACTGTCATTAGTGTATGTCTGTTATTAATAATTAGTATATAAACCACTTTTTCTTACCTTTTAGGTAGTCTGTCTTACCATAGTTGGTATAGCCCCCCCTTCCCTCTACCTTTGGGTAATTCTTGATACCATTGCTGGTATCCTTTGATTTCCCCTCTCTTTTTTCTTACCCTTTTTGTGGGTATTCTTAGATATCATTGTTGCTATTCACAGACACACACACACACACACACACACACACACACACACACACACAAAAGAAATCGTTATCTTTACTTCTTGTTTCCTCGAGTGTTTGTGTCGTGTGTGTGTGTGTGTGTGTGTGTGTGTGTGTGTGTGTGTGTGTATCTATGCACATGCCTTCTTGTCAAAATGGCAGAAAAGCAGAAGGGAACCACAGGGTTCAAACAATGTAGGGACTGTGGAAGAAAGCTGCCCAATTCTGATGGGCATCTTTCATGTGTTTATTGTTTAGGTGTCCCTCATCTTGAGTTACATTCCCCATGTGAACTTTGCAAGGCTTTCAGTGCTCACACCCTTGCAGAGAGATGGAATAAACTCATTCTAAAGGGTTTACTAAAATGCCCATTCAGTGAAGCTTTATCTGAGGTGGAGGCATCTAAATCTCCCAGGACAGAGTCTAAGAAAAGAAGCCACTCAGTACCGTCATCTCCTAAGGTACATGAGTCTAAGTTTTCTAAGTCTCAGGTTCTGACCCAGTCATCGGAACCAAAACCTAAAGTTCCAAAGACAATATTGACTCCTGCACTAGCACCAGAATCTGCAATATCTCCCAAGGTGCTGTCTGTTGTTGAGACTACCCAACCTCCTACGGTGCCGACCTTGCCTTTGGTACAGATGACCAGCACCAGCAACAGTCTTCTCATATTTGTCGGTTCTGTCTTCCCCAAGCAAACACCTGTTCAGCAAAGTGCGTTGCTGAAGGTCAAAGTACTAACCACCCCCAGGACTAGGTACTCCCATCTATAGACCCTTTTTTGGGTCAGCAATTAAGCCCATTTGTAGAGAGACAGAATCACCTTTGGGGATGTCCATCTGCTCCTCCAGGAGTCTTTCAGAAATGGATGTAGTTAGACTGGTGGATCAGCTCTTGGCAGGTATAGGTCTTCCAGCTCCCCCTCACACCTCCATCCCTGCCTCCCAGAGCTGAGGTTTACTCTCCAAGGACTCCCACTTATATTCCTCCTTCAACCTCGCTGCAGGTCTTGGAGCCCATGACTTCAATGTTCCCGGTGCCAACTACTTCGGTAATGATGATGGATCTCACCTTGGTACCGGAACCGACTCTGTGGTTTTTGGCTCCTTCAGAGCCATTGCACACACAAGACTGTGATTTGGCTGCCAGCTCCAAGTCCCCTGGATTGCCTCTGATTTTTTCCATGGCATCGTCTATGGTACTCCCTCTTGCTCAAGTTCTTTTATATCACATTCTTGTCACAAACTGATGACGTGAAGTTGTTCTGTCTCACCGTTCATTCTTACAGATGGGTTCAGAGCTGATCCTCGGCTCCGGGTCAGCCTACTACAAAGCTCGAGGTCTTCAAATAGCTCAAGGCCAAGTCCCTATCCCATGATGCACCTAGAGTTACCCCAGATCAAGTTTGCCACTGCAACAGATCGGAAGTTCTCACTAGCTTGGGCCAGTAAATCCTTACTTTTACAAATATATTTCTTATTATATTCATAACTTTTATTGGTAGTAGTTTTAGATACTTTTATAAGCTCTTATAGCTTGTTTGTGTATTTCCCTTTCCCTTGGTAGTGCCTTTCTTAAATTTCTAGTCAGCCTCTTTTTTCTAGGCCTAGTTTAAAGTGTTTTTATCAGTGACTTTGTGTCACTGCTTTCTTGTTAATATATTTCGAGTGTGCTTAGCTAGTGACCTTGTGTCGCAGTTTAGGATTATTAGAGATAAGACCTACTGTGTGAAATAGTAGCTATCTTTATTACTATAGTTACAGTGTGCTTAGCATTTAATATTGTTGTGTGCATTTAGACAGTGATTTCTGTCACAAATTAATACTTTATCTGTATTTAGATAAACACTTGTGCGTGTCTGACTTTTAGCCTGTATTTTTCTAAGGGCTTTTTTGACTGTGTTCCTGTTCAAATTTTGAAAGTGCTTAGTTTGGCAGTAATCTTTTTTGATACTGTGTTTTGTACAATATGGCTGAACAAGACAAACACCCTAAGTCAGGATTTTAAAAGTGCCCCAAATGTGACCAAAAAATGTCTGTCACTGACAGTCATGTCAACTGTGTGTATTGTTTAGGAGCTTTACACTTACAAGATAGCTGCTCCATATGCCATTATTTCTCTTCCAGGGTTCTCCAGGAGACAAAGAGGAAGTTGATTGATAGAGATTTGCTGAAACCCTCTTTCCAAGAAGCTTTGAGTGACCAAGATAGATCCAGCAAGTCCTCAAAGTCTTCCAAGACTTCTGAGAGTAAAAAATTCAAAAAGTCTTCGACATCGACTCCACAGACATCGGAGCCAACCATCTTATCTTTTTGGAGCTGGTCATCAGTCCTGGAACCGGTATCCAAAGTACCTAAGTCTCCTTTGCTGCAGTCGGTACCACCCTCTATCCACTCATCTCGGTCTTCGATCAGCCTTTCCGATCTGGATGTGGATCGTGTGGTGCAGAAGTTTTACAGGCACTCGTCTTTGCAAACTTTTTATAGGCTCCGACCCAAGCTGCTTCGGAGCCGAAGACCCTTATTCCAGCTACAACTCTTCCTCCTCTGAGTCATATCAGTCCTTCAGAGCCAGAGGAGTTGGACTTGTTGATCGTGGAGCCTTCGGAGCCAACGCCTACTCCAGTGTCTTCGGCTCCATTTACTCTGACGTCCTCGGCACTAATCGAGGATTCTAGGAGCTGACACTCTTTGGTCGGGTCCAAGGAGGATAGTCAGACCGACTTGTCGGTCCCAACTCTGCCTGTCGCGGCTTCAGCTCGGATGAGCCTGGCTCCTACCTCTGGTTCAGAGCCCACTGTCCCGGTGCTGGGGTTATCAATGGTTTCCTTAGATTCATCTGTCCCTTCATATCGGAGCAGAGGTGCCTTCGAAGCCATGAGGAGTTATGTCTCCTAAGACATCCTCAACCTCAGGTCTGGCTTCTTCCTCCCCTAAAGCCCCTGTGTCTGCTTCTGCTTCACAGATCCTGGCCAAGTGTAGAGATCCAGAGCCTCAGGAAGCCCCATTGGGTGGCCCATGTTCTTCTGAAACCTCACCACAAGCTCCCACTGATGAAGTTCCCAGGAAGAGAGTTTGTAAGAGGAAACATGTAGACTCCTCACAGGAGTCCAACACATCTGATACTGACTTGGATGAATCAGAAGGGTCCCCATGATCCCCCTCTGAGGATATCTCATTTGCTGAGATACTAGAAATCCTTATGCAGAGGGGTGACTGGCAGTCCACAAACCCTACTGAAGATGAGTCGGTTCTTCTGAAGGCTTTCAGGTCTCAGCCCTCCACCTCTTGGGTGTCTCTGCCCTTCAATGAGCTTATGCAGCTGGTCTCACGAAGGGTGTGGGAGTCTCCAGACACCATGGAACCTGTCCCTAGGAGGCCTAATAAATTTATCTCTACTCACCAAGACAAATCCTTTCTGTCCAAGGGTGTGCCAGTTGATGCCATGGTAGTGGCAGCAGCCACCAAAAAGGAACTTTCAGAAACTTCCTCTTCTATCCATCCTCCTAACAGAGATTCCATCATCATGGATAGATATGGGAAGCGCACTTATAGTTCAGTGACTTTTGCACTCCGTTCACTCAACTACCTAACCCATTTCACGAGACTGCAAAGAGATCTCCTTAAAGAGCTGGGAGATACTTTTCAGGGTATAGTAGCTGCAGGAGCTTCAGACAAAGTTGCCTCCCAGCTTGCTTCCCTCAACTCCATTGTTAACTTGTCCATGCGCCTCATTTCTTATGCAGCTGATGGAACAAGCAGGGCAGCAGGTACAGGAATTCCTCTTAGGAGACACTCCTGAATGCACTTGTGTTCCTTTTTGGAGCCCTTCAAGTCATCCTTTGTGAATACTCCTTTTGATGGCTCGTCCCTTTTTGGGACCAAAGTTAAGGAAACTTTGACCAGGTGTGAGCAGGAAGGAAAGACTGTCTGCAGTCAAAGTCCGTTTTTCCACCCCTACCAGACCCTACCCCAAGGGTCAAAGGGGAGGGAAAATGTGGTTCTGAAAAGCACAACGAGCCTTTCAGGACACGTGGTGAACCCCCCTCCAGGGTCAGAGGAGGGGGCTATAATGGAAGACACTGCTCTTGTGGCATAGGGGGTCCATGAAACCAGGGTGACAAAAATCACTTCTTTGGAAAGCCCTACCAGCGCTCCTGAAAGGAGGCCTGACTGACCTACTCTGGAGGCAGTCGGGGGTCACTTATCTTTGTATCCAGATGCCTGGTTCTAAATAACAAATGACAACTGGGTACAAAGCATCATTTCCAGAGGATACTTCATTCCTTTCACCATACCCCCTCCACCAACAAGGAAAATCCCGGATGTTCCAAACAGTTACAGGGAACAGGCAGCAGTAGAGGTCCAAGAAAAAGAGTCATCCAACCAGTCCCAGCAAACCAGATAGGCTCCAGAACTTAACTCAAGATTCTTTTTAGTCCCAAAAAAAACAGGGGACTGGAGACCTATATTAGACCTCAACAGGCTAAATAAATCTGTCAAGAAAGAGAAATTTCAGATGGTCACGGTTCAGTCGATACTTCCCGTTTTAGGGAAAGACAATTGGACATGCTTGATAGATCTCCAGGATGCATACTACCACAGAAAAATGGCCAGACGATCCAGGGATTATTTGCGCTTCTGGCTGGGAGCCAATCATTACCAGTTTTGAGCCCTGCCCTTTGGTCTCACTACAGCCCCCAGAGTGTTCACCAAATGTATGGCAGTGGTCACGGCTCACCTGGGATGTTTAGGATTCCAGGTGTTTCCATACCTAGATGAATGGCTCCTCACCACCAGGCATCAACTCATTCAAGCCAGGGACTCCACTCTGTCACTCTGCAGCCAGCTGGGCATTACATTAAACTCAGGAAAATCTGCCTTGTCGCCATCGCAACATACCATTTTTATCAGAGCAGAACTGGACACCACTACCACCATGCTAAGACTTCCAGTAGAAAGAGTCTTACTATTCTGTTAGCAGGTCCACAATTCCTGATATCCAAAAACAAGACTCCAGCATCAGAAGTTCTAAAATTGTTAGGTATGATGGCACTGCAATTCTGGCCATACCACTGGGTTGCATGCACATGCGGATACTGCAATGACTGTTGTTCACTCAATGGTCTTACCAAGAGCTCCCCATGTCTCACCTGATAATGATCACAAACTCTTGTAAAAAGGATCTTCAGTGGTGGTTGACCTCACTTCATGTCACGATAGGTTGTCCCTTTGTTTTGCCCCCACCAGTGGCCACAGTGACCACAGACACTTCCCTGATAGGGTGGGGAGCATTTTCGGGGAGGGAAAGCTCAAGGCACATGGACCGATCAAGAGACACACCTGCATATCAATGTCTTAGAGATGAGAGCAGTACTTTTGGTGTTGCAGTACTTCCAGGACTCTCTTCCTCTGAGTATGATTGTTTTTCAGACAGACATGTCAGTGTTCTGGTGCTTGAACAAACAAGGAGGAACCAGGTCATATCCCCTTTGTTGCGAGGCCCTATGTGTATGGCAGTGGGCTATATCCACCCAGCACTTTCTGTTAGCAACGCACATCCTGGGGAAATTCAGTGTAATAGCAGACAAGCTGAGCAGAGCAATTTTGTTTCCCCATGAGTGGTCCCTCAAGAAAGAAATAGTGGACAGAATATTCCACAGGTGGGGCCAGCCTTGCTGCGACCTTTTTGCCAGTCACATGAACACAAAATGCAGAAGCTATTTTGCCCTGATTCCCCCTCTAGGAGAAGCCCCAAGGGATGCAGTCATTCATGATTGGCCTCCAGGTCTCCTCTCTGCATTTCCACCAATCCTGTTGATACCCACGGTTCTACAGAAAACAAAAACCCTGGGAAGGACCATCATTCTAATAGCCCCTCATTGGCCTCATCAGATTTGGTTCCTCTTCCTTTGACTTCATCGTTTGGAGAACCCTTGGATTCTGGACCCAGTTCCGGACCTTCTGATGCACTCATGGGGGAACTTCATCCCTCTCTGCAGTTACTGCAGCTGACAGCTTGGCTGCTCCAATTCCCATCATAGCCAGGTTCCATAACCTCTCCAATGAGATGAAGCAAATTCTCTTATCCTCTCATAAGTCTTCTACAAGGAAGCTATACCTTAGCAAATTATTTTATTTATTTAATGTTAAGTTGTCAATCTCGCCTTCATTCTTGCTGGATGGGTTCGGAGCCGACCCTCGGCTCCGACTGGGCCAATACTAAAGCTCGAGAGTTTATTCCACTGGCTCGAGGCTCCCCTATATCCCACAATGCTAGGCGGTAACTACTCAGATCTCGTTTGCCGCTTAGCTGATGAGGTGCTTTCTTCTACCGGCTCTGGCAGGTTAGTGAGTTTACTTGTTAAAAAAAACTTCAAATTTCTACCCCTATCTTTTCTATTTAGTTTAGTTTTTATACAGAGTATCCCTTTAGTTTAAATCGGGTCCCCCTTGTGTTTCAGTTCCCGTTTTATCCCCTTTTTAACTTTTAGGCCTTTGGCCCACTCCCTTGTTTTCCCTGTCCTTTCAGTGTGACTGGATTTTTATTTGGTTAAAGGATGTGTCTGTGTGTTGTGTTTGTGTTTCATACAGCCTTTTCAGGATGTCTAAAGACTCCAAGGTCTCAGGCTTCAAGAAGTGTGATTCGTGCTGTCAGAAAATGTCTCTGACAGACGGTCACACTTCTTGTGTCTATTGCCTGAGACCTTTGCACCTGCAGGACTCATGTGCTGTTTGCCATGCATTCAGCCCTAGAGTCCTGCAGGAACGCAAAAACAAACTCATACTTCGAGGCTTGTTAAAGCCTGAAGGCCCCCCGACCCAGTCTGCATCGGGGAAGCCTTCTAAGACTTCCAGGCCATTGGCTCCAGTTTCAGAGCTGTCTCCTGGGAGCATTAAAGCTGCTTCGACATCGGCTCTGGCTGGAGTCAATGTTTCGAAGTCTCATACCATTACCTCGGCTCCGGCCGGAGCCGAGGTTGTCAAGACTCAGTTGGCTCCGATAGGCTTATCGGAGCCACCTTCAAAGAAGAGGTTGAGGTCCCCTTCCATCGGCTGCATCCACTCGGCTCCAGGATCCCCTCTTCTGTTGGAGCGGAGCCATAGGTCTCATTCCTCTCGGTCCTCCAGGCTGTCCGACCATGACTTGCAAAGGGTGGTGAGTAGACTTTTCAAGTCCAAGGCAATGGCCCAAATGCTGCATAGCCCTACTCATCAGTCAGCGGCTATTCCCATCCCTGATTCTATTCCTCCTCCGACTCCTTTGAGTTCGGAGCTGGGGCTCATCGGAGCTGTGGCTGTCAGTGCTTCGGAGCCGATACCTTCCCTTTCGGCTCCGTCGTCTGCTCCGATTTCCTCCTTGGAGGGATCTCGGCGCCGAGCTTCCCTCGTCGGCTCCAAGGGGGCAAGTGGCATCGGACCCTTGTCCGACCCCGTTCTCCCTCTCGGAGCGTCGGCGCTGGTGAGTTCGGCTCTGACATCAGCCTCGGAGCCGTCCCTGTCGGTGCCGGGGGGGGTCCTTGTCTCCTCGGAGCGGGGACCTCTGACCTTGGCTGATAGGGGCACCTTCGAGGTCATGCGGAGTGTGCTAGACCCAGTGTCTACCCCACAGTCGGCTCTGTCAGCTCCTCCCTCTTCAGTGCCTGCGGTGGTTTCTACCCACCCTCTTGTAACAGACTGTAGAGAGCCAGCTCCTCAGGTTTCCCCATTGGGAATATCCTCCTCTTCCGAGGCCTCTCCTGATCCAGTAGGAGAACCCCTTCGGAAGAGACAGTGCAAGAGGAAGCACATTGACTCCCCTGAGTCTATCACCTCTGACACCGACTTGGAGGAATCTGAAGGTTCCCCTCGGTCCCCCTCTGAGTATTTCTCTTTTGCTGACATCCTTGAAATCCTGAAACAGAGGGGGAACTGGCCCGCCCTTAACCCTTCAGAGGATGAGTCGGTTTACCTTGAGGGGTTTGGCTCTCGCCCTTCCACCTCCTGGGTGTCCCCTCCCTTTGACCCCCTCATGGAAGTGGTGGCAAGGAAGGCTTGGATGGCCCCTGATTCAGTGGAACCTACCCCAAGGAGGCCATCAAAATTTATTACTGCCCCAAAAGAGAAAGAGTTTCTATCTAAAGGTGTCTCTGTTGATGCCATGGTGGTGGCCGCAGCCACTAAGAAGGAGTTAGCCAATCCTTCAGTACCTGTTCATCTTCCTAATAAGGAGTCTAGGACCATGGACAGGTACGGTAAGTGGATGTTTTCATCAGCGACCTTTTCCATGCGGTTGCTGAACTACTTGTGTCATTTCACCCATCTCCAGAGGGATTTGCTCAAGGATATAGGTGAGGCCTTGCAGGATCCAACAGCTGAGGGGTTCCAAGACAAAATGAACTCCCAGTTGGCAACCCTGAATTCGATTGTCAACTCCTCCATGCGGCTTATCTCATATGCGGCTGATGGGGCGAGTAGGGCTGCAGGCACAGGTGTAGCTTTACGACGTCACACCTGGATGCGGCTTTGCAATTTTGCGGACCCTTTCAAGGCGTCCTTCACCAATTCCCCCTTTGATGGCTCAACTTTGTTTGGACCTCAGGTGAAGGATACATTGACTAGGTGCAAACAGGAAGGTAAGACTCTCTATGCCGTGGGAGTCCGTTTTTCTACCCCTTCCAGACCTTATCCAAAAGGTCAGAGGGGGGGGAAATGTGGTTCCGCAAACCACAGGGAGTCTCATCTGACACACAAAGTCGATTCCCCTCTAGAGGCAGAGGGGGGAATAACAATAGATGCCGCCCTAAGGGCAGAGGTGGTCCGCAAAACCAGGGTAGCAGAGAAACTTTCTCTGATAAACCCTTTCAGCATCCCTGAGGAGCTGCCCGGCTGTCCACCTTCGGAGGCAGTCAGGGGAAGATTATCACTGTACCCAAAAGCCTGGCTTTCCCTCACTCAAGACAAATGGGTACAGTCAGTCATATCCGAGGGTTACAAAATTCCCTTTATTCACATCCCATCCCAACCCAATGGATCCCTTCCAGACGTTCCACCCAGTCTAAGGGAACAAACAGCATTAGAAATATCAAAGCTGCTTTCAAAAAGAGCTATCCAACCAGTCCCAGCAAACCAGCAAGGATCCGGAATCTACTCCAAATTCTTTTTGGTACCAAAAAAAACAGGGGACTGGAGACCAATACTGGATCTCAGCAAGCTAAACAATTATATAAAAAAAACAAAATTCCAGATGGTCACGCTACAGTCCATTCTACCCTTCTTGGGTCAGGACAATTGGATGTGCTCGATAGACCTACAGGATGCGTACTACCATATCAAAATGCACAGACGCTGCAGGAGGTTTCTCCGCTTCAGGCTGGGAGCCAGTCACTACCAGTTCAGAGCCCTGCCCTTTAGTCTCACTACAGCCCCCCGAGTGTTACCAAATGCATGGCAGTGGTCGCGGCTCACTTGAGACGTCAAGGATTCCAGGTGTTTCCATATTTGGACGACTGGCTCCTTACCGCCACCACCAGACATCAACTGCTTCTATCCAGAGACTTTACCATCCAAATGTGCCAAGCTCTAGGCATTTCAATAAATTTCGAAAAATCTGTCTTGTCGCCTTGTCAATCTATTACCTTTATAGGCGCCACCTTAGACACAGTCCATCTTTCCGCCACACTTACAGAGCAAAGAGTATTAGATATCCGCAAACAAGTTTACCTTCTACTTCAATGCATCAAGATCAAAGCCAGGGTAGTCATGAAGGTATTAGGACTCATGGCAGCTACTACACTTCTCCCCTTAACTCGTTTTCACATGCGGATCCTCCAGTGGATGCTGTTTTCTCAATGGTCCTTCCAACAGCTCCCAATGTCTCACATCAACCTACTAACTCAATCATGCAAGAATCACCTGTCTTGGTGGATCACATCACCTCAAGTTCTCCAGGGCAGACCCTTCATCCCCCCCCCAATTGCCACGGTGACAAGGGACGCCTCCCTGATTGGGTGGGGGGGGCATTATCAGGGCAGGACAGTCCAGGGCACGTGGCAATGTTTCGAGTGCCACTTGCACATAAATGTCTTAGAGATGAGAGCAGTGCTTTTAGCGTTGCAAGCCCTTCAGGACTCTTTTCCCACAGGGACTATTGCAATTCAGATGGACAACATGTCCATAGTGTGGTACATCAACAAACAGGGCGGAACCAAGTCCTACCCCTTATGTCGAGAGGCACTCAGACTTTGGCAGTGGGTGATTTCTTCTCAGCGTTTTCTGATAGCAACGCACATTCCCGGGAAGTCCAACATGATTGCGGACAAGTTGAGCAGGGCCATTCTCATGCCTCATGAGTGGTCTCTAAAAAAATCAGTGCTGGAAGAAGTCTTTCAAAGATGGGGCCGGCCTTGCTGCGATCTTTTTGCTACTCCCCAAAACAGCAAGTGTCACGACTTCTTCACTCTCTTCCCATTACCAGGCCATCCCACCAGAGACGCTCTAGTCCACGATTGGCCCCGGGGACTTCTGTATGCTTTCCCCCCCTTTCCACTGATCTCTCAATTAATTCAGAAAGCTATCACCTTGAGAGTCACCATGATCCTCATTGCCCCTTACTGGCCTCGACAGATATGGTTTCCATTCCTCCATCATTACCTGTTGGAGCAGCCTTGGCATCTAGACCCAGTGCCAGATCTTTTGACCCACCAGTCAGGCCAGCTGCACCACTCCCTTTAATCTCTCAACCTCACAGCATGGTTTCTCCAATTCCTACCCTAGCCAGGCTTCCCTTAATCTCTCATTCGGTCCATAACATCCTGATAGCCTCTCACAAGTCTTCTACCAGGAGGATTTATAATAGTAAGTGGAAGCGTTTTTCCTTCTGGGCAGCATCAAAAAATATAAACCCCTTCACTGCACCTATCCAGTCTATCCTAGACTTTCTGGCAGAGCTCTTTCATTTAGGCTCTTCATCATCTACCATTAGAGTACAACTAGCTGCTATATCTAACTTTCATGTAGGTGTCTCGGACTCCAGTATCATGTCCCATAAACTCTGCAAAGCCTTTTTAAGAGGTGTTTTTCTGCACAAGCCCCCAATCAAAGATCCCCCACCTCAATGGGACTTGAATTTGGTCCTAGCATCCTTGATTCTCCCCCCCTTCGAACCAGTGGCATCATGCCCTCTTAAGTTGCTCTCATGGAAAACACATTTTCTAGTAGCCATAACATCAGCTAGAAGGGTATCTGAACTTCATGCTCTTTGCAGTCGTCCTCCTTACTTAGTTTTCCATAAAGACAGGGTGTCCCTCCGGACTAATCCGTCCTTCTTGCCTAAGGTTTCCTCTGAGGCAAACCTAAACCAGACAATTGATCTCCCCATCTTCTTCCCTGATTATTCCAACAGGTCGGAACAAAAGTTAAATTTTCTGGATGTTCACCGCCAACTTAGATATTATTTAGACAGGACTAAACAGTTCAGGAAATCTGATCAGCTTTTCCTGTCTTATGCAGAAGGGAAATTGGGCCTTCCAGTTACCAAAGTGTCCCTTTCAAGATGGCTTACCTCTATAATTACCTTCATCTATGAAATCAGACATCAAAAACTGCCTTCAAGACCTAGAGCTCATTCAACTAGGGCATTAGCTACATCTGTAGCTTTTCAGGACAGGCTACCAATAGATTCCATTTGTGCAGCAGCCACATGGGCTTCTCCTCATACCTTTATTTTGCATTACAAATTGGATATGGCCTCCAGAAACCGTGCCAACTTTGGTTCCACTGTTCTCAAGAGTCTGTTCCGATAGACCACCCGGGGTAAGGTGCTAGGGACGCGGTCCCATCCAGCAAGAATGAAGGCGAGATTGACAACATAACATTAAAAAGTTATGTACCTACCATAACATTCCATGTTAGTTGTCTTCTTCTCGCCTTCTTTCTTGCGTCCCACCCTCCTTCCCCCTAGCCCGGACAGACTGATAGGAATATTTGGGATCTTCCATTGGGATTTTTCCTTCCCACATGTTCTACGACCTCTATTCTCCCTTTTATGTTTGTGGTAGCTTACCTACAGTTTTATATATAGAGGTGGGTTCCTTTTCTCTCTTCTTCATTCTATGGAGACCAGAACTGCTTGGTTTTAGCTATCAAACGAGATCTGAGTAGTTACCACCTAGCATTGTGGGATATAGGGGAGCCTCGAGCCGGTGGAATAAGTTCTCGAGCTTTAGTATTGGCCGAGTCGGAGCCGAGGATCGGCTCCGAACCCATCCAGCAAGAAAGAAGGCGAGAAGAAGACAACTAACATGGAACGTTATGGTAGGTACATAACTTCTTATTTTATTTTACATTTGTTTACCGGGCTTGTCTAACTGGATACATGTCCATTTTCAGTAGAGGCCCGGGGAGATAAGCTCCTATGCAAGACAATGAATTTAACACAATTCTATCTACGAATATAGAAGACAAATACATTCTATTTACAGTGCCAATTACAGGTTATCATAGTAAAAAATTAACAGTGTAGAATACAGGCATAACAAAGGATGCAGTTAAAATCCCAAAATTTACAGTGTAGAGTACAGTCATAGCAAATGAAAGTAATATAGATTAGGTGTTCCAGAGATAGTTAGTAGAACTAGTTTTATAAGGTAGAAGTTTCTTTAGATGAGTAGATGGGATGGGAAGACCAGAGTATTTAGTGACACTTGAGCTAGTCAGGTTTAGAGCATGGGCATAACCAGTGAGTTTTAAGATGCACTTTCAGATTGTTTTTGAAACAGGAAAGTGAGGGAAGTGTGGAGAGTTCGTTTGGTAGGAGATTCCAGGCTTTTCCAACTATATTAGAAAAAAGTGAGTCACCAGCCTTGTTGTTTGTTTTAGTAGTATGTGCTAGAAGTTTCTGAGAAGACCTTAAGGATTCTAGGTTTTTATAGGGAGTGATTAGTGTGGAAAGAATAGGTGTTTTGGAAGGTGTGTAAAGGGTTTTGTGACCTATAGTTAGTTGATGGTATTTAATTAGATTTTGTAGTTCAAGCCATCCTAGCTGTTTTAAATTAAGGCAGTGATGGGTTATAAATGGGTTACCTGTTGCAAATCTGGCGATGTTATTGTAGGACATTTCCAGTTTGCTAAGATTATTTTTAGATAGCTTAGTAAAAATAGGTGAGGCATATAGAAGAGGAGATATTAGATGAGTGTGTGCTATTGTGGTTCGAGCTGAAGGTAGGAGAAATTATTTTATCCTATATAGAGAGCCTAGCTTTTTGTTGACAGTTTTTATAGTATTATTTATATGGATATCAAAGTTTAGATTATTGTCAATGGTGACTCCTAATAGTTTGGTGGTAGGTTCAGGGGATATAATAGTTTTATTGGTAGAGTTAACTGAGAAATCCAATGGGGGGGATTTTTTAGTAGGAGAGAAAAGGAGGAGTTTAGTCTTTTGGGGGGTTAAGAGAAAGCATCTATGTGTGAACCATTGCTCAACTGTGTTAAAGAATTGTTGGGTAAGGTAGAGAAGTTCAGAAGAGGAGGGGGCTGAGCGTATCAGTGTAGAGTCATCTGCATATTGTATGCATGTGGCTTGAGGGATGGCAAGGTGAAGGTCATTGATGAATATGGAAAAAAGTAGAGGTCCAAGGATGGATCCTTGAGGGACACCAAGGTTGACTGGCAAGTGAGTAGAGACAGACTTGTGCCATAGTACGGCCTGTTGTCTTTTGTCAAGGTAAGACTGGAACCACTTTATGGAGGATGTATCAAGTGACAGGGATTTTAGTATTGTGATGAGAATTTGGTGATTTACCATGTCAAAAGCTTTAGACAGGTCAATAAATAGGGCAGAAGAGAGTTTGTTTAGATTGCGGTGTTTGTTGATACTATCTGTGAAGGAAAGAAGGGCAGTAGTGGTGCTATGTGAAGGTCTAAAACCATGTTGACAGTTGGCTAGTAAATTATTTATTTTATTTTATTTATTTTACATTTGTTGACCGGGCTAGTCCAGCTGGATAATTTCCATTTTCAGTGGAGGCCCGGGGAGAAAAGCTCCACAATTAAAACAAGGTTAAACATTTAAGCAACAATGCATACATTTTAGTGTAGTAGAAAATACAGCGAAAAAAAAAACAGGTAAAAAACAAATAGCCTAAGCTATATATTCATATTTTTTTTTTTTTTTTTTTTTTTAGAACAGTACAGTAATTTAGTCATTTGAAATAGCAGGGAAAGATACTGATTTTTACGTAGGGAGGTATGGCTGAAGAGCGAAGAAGTCATTTAGTCTGGATTGGTACAGGAGCAGAGCCAGAAGTTGTTAAGATGTAATAGAAGTTGTTTTTTGAAAAGTTGAAAGGAGTCTAGTGAGGTAATGTGTTGGGGGAGGTTATTCCATATTTTCCTATGGAGTTTGAAAATAGACAGTTACCTGCTGAATTTGTAATTCTAGTTGTGGTGACTTGTATCTTTTCGCAGATCATAACTGTTTCAAGTTTTTGTAGGGAGTAAGGAGGTTACTGAGAGCTGGTGTTTTTGTTGGTTGATAAAGAATGTAATGTGTAATTAAGAGTTGTTGATAGATAAGCTTGTTAGGTAGTTCTAACCATTGTAATTGTTTTAAGTTATTACAGTGGTGAGTTCTGTACTGGGATGCTATGGCAAACGGGCTATATTATGATAGGATGTAGTTAGTTTTTCAGGTTACCTTTAGAGATTGGTGTAAATAGAGGAAGCATACAGTAGGGTGGAGATAAGATGTGATTGAGCTAAGGTGGTCCATGCTTCTGGAGTAAGGAAGGGTTTTATTCTGTACAGTGAACCTATCTTTTTATTTACTGCTTTTATAGTGTTATTGATATGACAATCATAGTTAAGATTATTATCAATAGTAACACCAAGCAGTTTGGTAGTAGAGTCTGGGGAGATAAGAGAATTGTCAGCTGCAGTAATAGTAAAATTTAGTTGAGGAGATTTGTGGGTAGGTGAGAATAGTAATAGTTTTGTTTTCTTGGAGTTGAGAAGGAGACATCTTTTTGAGAACCATTGTTCAACGGTTGAAAAGGTAGATTGTGTGAGTGACTGGAGTTCAGATTGGGTGGGAGCTGTACAGATGATGGTAGAATCATCTGCATATTGTATGCAGGTAGTGTTATGGATAGATGATTGAAGATCATTAATAAAGATAGAGAATAAGAGTGGGCCTAATATTGATCTAAGGAGATAGGTAGTAGAGCAGATAGAGAATTTTTCCAGAGTACTGCTTGTTGTCGGTTTTCAAGGTAGGATGAGAACCACGTTAAGGAGGAAAAATCCAAGGCAAGTGAGTTTAGTATGTGTAGGAGAAGTTTATGGTTGACCATGTCGAAGGCTTTTGACAGATCTAGGAATAGAGAAGCAGTTAGTTTGTTATTATTATGGTTACAGTTTATTGTGTTAGTAAAGGAAAGTAGTGCAGTGGTCGTACTATGTGAGGGTCTAAATCCATGTTGAGTGTTTGCTAGTAGGTTATTTTGAAGGAGATGGTTAAGTAGTTGTTTGTGTATACATTTTTCCATGATTTTAGCTAGTGGAGATAATAGTGCTATTGGGCGGTAGTTAGAGAGGTCAGTGGATTTGCCTCCTTTATGTAAGGGTATGATGTGTGATATCTTCCAGATTGCTGGAAAATCACTTTCTTTTATGGATCTGTTTATTAGGATCGAAACAGGGTAGGCTATAGCTTTTGCTGCTACCTGAAGGAATTCAGCAGGCAGCTTATCTGCTGAGGGGTAGTGGGTTTAAGTTTTGTAAGAGATTGTATGTAGGAGGTGGGTATGGGTTGAAGTTGAAGGAAGGAATGACGTTGTTGGTGTTACTTAAGATCAGTTGGGAAGCATCAGGGATAAATGGCTTGCTAGTGTTTGTATGGAAGTAGTAAAGAAGCTATTGAAGACATTGGCTATTAAAGAGAAATTATCAGGGTCTAGATTCTGTGGGTTAGGTATTACTATATTACCTGGGGTAAGTAGATGATTGATAGTAGACCAGAACCTTTTGGTTCTTTTTGTGGATTGCTGAAGTTCTACATAGTAGTTCTTTTGTCTGAAATAATAGCATCTTTGGTCTAGTTTCTCAGCTCTCTAAAGGTTTGATAGTCTGTTGGGTTTCTAGAGGAGCCATTTCTTCCAAGATTTATTTTTAAGCCAGATCTTTTGTTTAGTATTAGAGGTAAGCCAGGGTGCTGTTCTGGTCTTTATTCTAATGGTACGACTTGGGGCATGGTGGTTTAGGATTGTAAGGAATGCTGAGTTGAAATATTCTATGGCTTTGTTTGGAGAGAGGGGCTTTAGAGGGGTCCAATTGTATTGTGAGAGTTCTGTTTGAAATCTTTGGGGATTAAATTGTTTCTTTGAATATAGTGTTCTATGTGAGGTAGGTAAGTTTTGATGAGTTTTAGCTCTAATGACATATGTGAGGGAGTGATCGCTAAGGTCATCAGGAAGGATGCCAGTTTTGTAGCTTTGTGAGGGGAGTTTGTAAGAACCCAGTCTAAGGTGGTTTTTTTGCTTGTTTTATTTATTCTAGTGGCACTATCAATTAGTTGTTTGAAACCAAAAGGTTTAAATGGGAAGTAGGGTTAGCATTGTTACAAGATTTCCAGTCAATGTTAAAGTCTCCAAGAAGTAGTGTTTCTTGGGGGAGGTAATTTGAGAGTTGTTCAAGAAGTTGTTCTAATGTGGGGATATTATTTCCTGGAGGCAGATAAGCACAAATGATGTTTATTGATTTAGTAGTATTAATTTGAACTCTAGAGCAGATTATTTCGACATTATTGTTTTGGGTAAGAGCAAGGTCAAGAAGAGTAAGCTTCAGGTTAGATTTATATAGGATAGCTACTCCACCTCCTTTCTTGGAGGTGCGATCAAGTCTAACAATGTTATATCCAGGTGGGGTAATTTCAATATCTTTAATAGATGGTTTTAGCCAGGTTTCTGATAAGCATAGAATGTCAAAGTTGTGTACTTCTAGTAGGCGTGTATTTGACTAACTTTATTACAGATACTGTATATTTAGGTGGGCCAAGGATAGTATGTTTGTAGTTATAGTTGATGGAGGAAGGAGAGCTTTTATATGGTGACTGTGTGTTTCAGTAGTTGTAGGTTGAGGGCCTGGATTGGGGTGTATGTCACCGTCCTGAAGTAGATGGAGTAGTAGACCATAGTTTTTGGATATGTGTTTTAGAGATGTGTCAAATACTTTCTTTGATTTAGTTTTTAGTAGTTTACAATGAAATAGTCTATGGTATTTGGGAAGTAGATATATGGTTTGTGATGAGGTAGGTAAATAGGATGAAGGTAGGTATGTTGTAGGTGTACTAGTATGTTTTGAGGGAAGTGAGAGAGAAATAGTTAAGGAGTGTTCATAGGAGGTTAAGAAGTAGGTAGTAATGAGAAGGAATAATAGTAAGAAGGTGATAGGTAGTTTAAGTTGTGAGTGGAGGATAGTTGTAGACATGATAAGATAGTTGTATGTGAAGTAGGGTTTCCTGATATGTTGTAGAGGGGTGTGTGGTGGGAGTAGGGGTAGAGTGGAAGGGGCTGTAATGGTGTAGGACTTTAGTGAGATAGTGGTGGGTTGGTTAAAGTGGTATGTAGGTGTGACTAAGTGAAGGAAGTTACACAATCTGTGAGACTGTGAATTGGATAGGATAGCAGTAGTAGGAGGTGTGGCTTGTAGAAATATAAATGTAGGACCCCTGGGGGTGGGTGGGATATGGGGTAGGGTGGGGAGCGGAGCGGGGCACACAAAGTAGACCAGAGGAGAGTGGAAAAAGTATCAGGGAAGGAAGGGGAATCAAGGCAAGAGAAAGTATCCTCGGGAGAGGATGAGACAGAGAGGTAAAGGAGGAAAAGGATTAGTATAAGGAGGGAGAATAAAAGTGTAAGGCAGAAGTCAGTACTAATATCCCAAATAGGGATGAGAAAAGTATAACATCTAGTGGACAAAGTAGTAGTGCAGTAAGCAAACAAGGGAGCTACCAGGCGTGGAGCTGTACTAGAAGGGGGAGAGAGGATAGCCTATGTGGCCATCCGAGGAGACTGTGAGGAAATGAAGGAGTAAGGAGGGGTAGCTGCTGGCTGCTTAGCTAGTGGCAGTCTGAAAGTTTAGCAGGAACATTTAGTTAAACGTAATATAGCATGACTAGGTAGACATACTCTCTTTTTCTGGTGGTAGAGGGTGGTAGAAGAAGACAATGTCCTGACCGAGTCCAAGGGTATTCTGTGGGGAACACCCTAATAGTGAAATTAGAGGGATACAACCCAGGCAAAGACACAGGGTCGTGGAGGGATAGCTGTTAGAGGAGGGAGAGAGGACAAAAGATAATGTTAGAGTACAATATTAACATACAGGGTTACAATTCAGAGTCAAAATGCAATAAAAGACAGGTTATGCAACTGGTAAGCAAAGCAACGTTACACATAGTTGATATAACTCTTTAGGATGTACATATTAATGGTGAAAAGTACATTTCAAATAAATAACTGTATAGCTAATAATATATAGAGCCTAGTGTTACAGCAAATCACCACACACACCAGAGTAATGCAGTGAACGCATTCACGTTAACATAAACAATTCAATTGAAACACTTTCCAGTCTCTTTAGGAGGTGTAGATGGTGTAAATAGCAAGTCATAACACGGAACACTATTGCGTATACAGAAATATGATATGTGAAAGCAATAGGTGTGAGGACTAGGATAGGAGCAGTCCCAATGTAAGGCAAACCTAATAACTAAACGCATTCACTTCTAAGTTAGCAACAAAGTCAAGAGCAGTCACTTTAAAAGCTAGCCAAACTATCTAAAATTATTCACGTTTGCACAGCCCGTAAGTACTCATAGGTTGGAACAGCACAGCATACAAAACCAGCATTTGCGTGAGATGTAAAGGGTTCCTATACCAGCTTAAGCAGTATCGGTATCAGTATCAGAGGGGTCCCACTTATGTAGCGCTACCTGAAAGCTAAACGCATTCAGATAGCTGAGCAAAGATCCATGTGCTACAGAATCAATGCAGACAGTAGCGGAGTAGCATTACAAGAAAGACTATACTAAACGCATTTGCGTTAATCTGTCCACCAACAATATTATTGCAATCCTACCAATTTAGTGCCACCTTAAGGCTGAACGCATTCGCGTTTAGATTAGTAATAGTAAACATGCTGTTCTATCAGTATCAGAGGTAGATGAGTAGTCTTATATCAGAGGCTGCATCAACGCAACTCCCACCAACCTGAACACAACAGTACTAGAGCTGTCCCATGTATTCAGTACCACCCAAGTGCTAAACACATTCGCACTTACACTAGAAAGAGTAGACACACTATAGCACAAATCCAGACAGTAAAAGAGCAGTCCTACACTAGAAAAAGTACATACGCTATAGCACAAATCCAGACAGTAAAAGAGCGGTCCTTCAACTAAGGCTATACTAAACACAGTCGCGTTAACCTGAACATAAGCTGGAATAGCATATAATCATCAGTTTCACCTGACTTGGAGTGTTATAGGTAGATAGCAGGTTACTACAGCAATATGGCACAAGCTAAACACATTTAACATAAACAGCAGTTAAACACTGACTTCTAGAAATGTTACAATACAATTCCTGAAAACTGGAGTGCAATATACAGCTTAAAACTTACTTCAGAGCTGTCGCACACAGCCAAGCAGACTCAGCAGCAGCGAGGAGGGCAGATTTAAAGATGGCGCCTTTGGGACATGGGCAGTCTTTAAAAACTTCCACAGGAGGTCCCTAGGGAGGAGGAGGCGGAGATAGTAGGGGGTAGGTATAGACCGGAAAAGGAGGGGAGTGAAGAAACCTGGCTGAAGAATGGATAGGATAATAAGGTTGCAGTAGGAAGATTAATAGAAGGGGGAGGGAAGATAGCAGGGAGGCAGGTATAGACCGGAAAGGAAGGGGGGTGCAGAGATCTGGCTGAAAAGGGATAGAATAGTAATAGGTTCAGTAAAGAGAACAATAGGCTAGGGAAGGAGATAAGAGGCTAAGTGGGTAGGATGTGGAACAGGAGTAATATCTAAGGGTAATAAAGCATACAGATATTGGGGCCTAGTAAATACAATAGTATGTGAAAAAGGGTAAAACAGGAGTACAGACCTGGGCTCAAAGGAGACAGGAGAAGCAAGTAGGGAGCCCAAGGAGAAAGGGTGTGAGCAAAATACAAAGTAGACCAGAGGAGAGTGGAAAAGTATCAGGAAGGAAGGGGAATCAAGGCAAGAGAAAGTATCCTCGGGGAGAGGATGAGACAGAGAGGTAAAGGAGGAAAAGGATTAGTATAAGGAGGGAGAATAAAAGTGTAAGGCAGAAGTCAGTACTAATATCCCAAATAGGGATGAGAAAAGTATAACATCTAGTGGACAAAGTAGTAGTGCAGTAAGCAAACAAGGGAGCTACCAGGCGTGGAGCTGTACTAGAAGGGGAGAGGATAGCCTATGTGGCCATCCGAGGAGACTGTGAGGGAAATGAAGGAGTAAGGAGGGGTAGCTGCTGGCTGCTTAGCTAGTGGCAGTCTGAAAGTTTAGCAGGAACATTTAGTTAAAACGTAATATAGCATGACTAGGTAGACATACTCTCTTTTTTCTGGTGGTAGAGGGTGGTAGAAGAAGACAATGTCCTGACCGAGTCCAAGGGTATTCTGTGGGGAACACCCTAATAGTGAAATTAGAGGGATACAACCCAGGCAAAGACACAGGGTCGTGGAGGGATAGTCTCTTTTTTCTGGTGGTAGAGGGTGGTAGAAGAAGACAATGTCCTGACCGAGTCCAAGGGTATTCTGTGGGGAACACCCTAATAGTGAAATTAGAGGGATACAACCCAGGCAAAGACACAGGGTCGTGGAGGGATAGTCTCTTTTTCTGGTGGTAGAGGGTGGTAGAAGAAGACAATGTCCTGACCGAGTCCAAGGGTATTCTGTGCGGAACACCTAATAGTGAAATTAGAGGGATACTAGCGAGGCAAAGACAGAGGGTGGTGGAGGGGATAGTCTGTTGATTGTGGTGGTAGAGGGTGGTAGAAGAAGACAATGTCCTGACTGAGTCCAAGGGTATTCTGTGGGGAACACCCTAATAGTAAAATTAGAGGGATACAACCCAGGCAAAGAGACAGGGTCGTGGAGGATAGTCTCTTTTTCTGGTGGTAGAGGGTGGTAGAAGGAGACAATGTCCTGGACGAGTCCAAGGGTATTCTGTGGGGAACACCCTAATAGTGAAATTAGAGGGATACAACCCAGGCAAAGACACAGGGTCGTGGAGGGGATAGTCTCTTTTTTCTGGTGGTAGAGGGTGGTAGAAGAAGACAATGTCCTGACCGAGTCCAAGGGTATTCTGTGGGGAACACCCTAATAGTGAAATTAGAGGGATACAACCCAGGCAAAGACACAGGGTCGTGGAGGGGATAGTTCAGAGCTGTCGCACACAGCCAAGCAGACTCAGCAGCAGCGAGGAGGGCAGATTTAAATTATTTTGTGTTAGATGGTGAAGTAAGTGTCTGTGAATGCATTTTTCCATGATCTTTGCCAGAGGTGAGGGGAGGGCAATGGGATGATAGTTGGAGAGTTCAGTGGATTGCCCACCTTTGTGGAGGGGGATAATATGGGAGATTTTCCATAAAGTAGGGATATAACTTTCAGTAATAGTTCTATTGATCAGGATAGATATTGGATAGGCAATAGCTTTAGCGGCTAGTTGTAGGAATTCAGCAGGTAGTTGGTCTGCTGAGGGTGAGCATGGTTTCAATTTCTGAAGAAGGGTTAGTATATATGATGTTGGGATGGGTTGAAAGTGAAAAGAAGGGGGAGAGGTTGCTTTATTAGAAGGTAAAGTGAAGTTGTTAGGTGAGAGATGACTAGCTAGTGTTTGTATAGTGTCAGTGAAAAAGGTATTAAAATCATTGGCTATATTTATTGGTGTTTTGTGTTCAGTGTTTTGAGGGTTAGGAGTGGTGGACTGACCTGGATGGAGTAGTTGGTTGATACTAGACCAAAATTTCTTTGGCTTGTTTTGACTGGCTTGTTGGGATTGGAGGTAGTAGTTTTTTTTGTCAGATATTATAGCTTCTTTAGTTTGGTTTCTTAGTTTGTTGGTGTATAGGGTTTTGAGTTTTTCTCCATTTTGCCCAATGTTTGTTTCTAGCATTGATTTTTTGTTTGGTTTCTTTAGAGAGCCATGGAGCATGTTTGTTTTTAGCTCTAATTTGTCTGGTAGGGGCATGGTGGTTCAGGATGGCAAGGAAGTTGGAGTTAAAGTAACTAACGTCTTCATCTAAAGGTAGGATGTTAAGTTGTCAATCTCGCCTTCATTCTTGCTGGATGGATTCGGAGCTGAACCTTGGCTCCGACTCGGCCACTTACTAAAGCTCGAGAGCTAATTTTACCGGCTCGAGGCTACCCTATATCCCATGATGCTAGGCGATAACTACCCAGATCTTGTTTGCCACTTTCGCTGACGAGGTGCGTTTTACCGGCTCTTGGTAAGTGTTGGGATTTTATAACTTTAAAGTTACCATTATACTTAGCTTTCCCACCCCTTTCTTTGTTTAGCTTAGCTAAATGGATATATTACACCCTTTTCCCATTAGTGCTATTTTTTTTCCCCTTTTATCCAATTTAATTTCCCCTTCCCCCTAGGTTAGGCCTTAGGCCTGCTCCTTTCCTAGTTCCTGACAGGGATTCTATGCTGTGTCTGTGGTGCGCTTGTGTATCCCTGTTTTACTAGTTTGTGTGGATTGGGCGTGTGTCTGTGTGTGTTTTTCTTTACTTTTGTGCCTTTTACTTCTACAGCGTTATGTCGAAGGACACAAAGGTCTCTGGCTTCAAGAAGTGTGACTCGTGCTGTCAGAAGATGTCTCTGAAAGATGGTCACACTTCTTGTGTTTACTGCCTGGGACCCCTGCACCTGCAGGACTCTTGTTCTGTGTGCCATGCATTCAGCCCAAGAGTCCTGCAGGAGCACAGGAACAAATTGATCTTAAGGGGCTTATTAAAGCCCGAGGGCTCCCCGTCTAAGTCTGTGCCGGGGAAGCCCTCGAAGCCAGCCAAACCATCGGCTCCGAGTCCTAAGCCTTCGGCTGCTGGCTCTCCATCTGTGGCAAGATCGGCTCCGGCTGGAGCCGATACTTCTGTGTCACAGCTTCCAGCATCAACTCCACTCGGCGCCGATACCGCTGAGCCTCTACTCTCATGGTCGGTTCCGACTGGAGCCGACGTATCTTCGGCTCCTTCGGCTCCATCCATCTCCAGGAAAAGGTCTAGATCCCCATCTTTGGAATCGATCCATTTGGCTCCGGGATCACCCTTGCTCTTGGAGCGGAGCCATTGGAGCCGTTCTTCTCGGTCATCCAGGCTTTCCGACCACGACCTTGAAAGAGTGGTCAGTAGACTGTTAAAGTCTCAAGCACTGGCCCAAATGCTTCATAGCCCATCTCATCAGACAGTGGCTATTTCAACTCCACCTACCATTCCTCCTTCGACTCTCCCTCAGAGTTCAGAGCCGGAGCTCCTTGGAGCCGTGACTGTTGTGGCGTCGGAGCTGATACCTCCCCCTTCGGCTCCGTTGTTCTCCGCTCCGATCTCCTCCTTGATGCCTTCATTGGAGGGATCCGGGCACCTGGTCTCTCTTGCCGGCTCCGAGGGGGCGAGTGGCATCGGACCCTTGTCTGACCCCGTTCTCCCTCTCGGAGCGTCGGCACTGATGAGCTCGGCCCGGACATCGGCTTCGGAGCCGTCCCTGTCGGTGCGGCCTGGGGTTCCTACTTCTTCGGAGCGAGAGCCCTCTGGCCTGTCTGATAGGGGAGCCTTCAAAGTGATGAGGAGCGTACTAGCCCCAGGGCATGGTCAACAGTCAGCTCCATCAGCTCCTCCCACTACAGTGCCTGCTGACGTCTCTTCCCACTCTCTTGCTCCCGGACCCAGAGATCCAACACCTCAGGTTTCCCCACTGGGAATATCTTCCTCTTCTGATGCTTCTCGTGACCCATCAGGTGAACCTCCGCGCAAGAGGACATGTAAGAGGAAGCATGTGGACTCCCCTGAGTCCATTACATCCGATACCGACTTGGATGAATCGGAAGGATCCCCAAAGTCCCCCTCTGAGGATGTCTCTTTCTCAGACATCCTTGAAATCCTCAAACAGAGGGGGAACTGGTCTTCCCTTAATCCTTCTGAGTATGAGTCGGTTTACCTGGAGGCGTTTGGTTCTCGACCCTCCACCTCCTGGGTGTCTCCACCTTTCGACCCCCTTATGGAAGTGGTGGCACAGAAGGCATGGACGGCCCTGGATTTGGTGGAACCCACCCCATGGAGGCCTTCTAAATTTATTACGGCTCCAGCTGATAGGCAATTTTTAACAAAAGGTGTCTCGGTTGATGCCATGGTGGTGGCTGCAGCCACCAAGAAGGAACTAGCTGATCCTTCAGTACCTATCCATCCTCCTAACAAGGATTCTAGGACTATGGATAGGTACGGTAAGCGGATGTTTTCTTCAGCGACCTTTGCCATGCGGTCGCTGAATTACTTGTGTCACTTCACCCGCCTTCAGAGAGATGTTCTCAAAGAGTTGGGTGAAGTTTTACAGGATCCGTCAGCTGCTGGGTCCCAAGATAAAATCAACTCACAGCTAGGAACCCTAAACTCCATTGTTAACTCCTCCATGCGGCTCATTTCCTATGCAGCCGATGGAGCGAGTAGGGCCGCAGGCATAGGTGTGGCCTTAAGGCGTCACGACGCCTGGATGCGGCTTTGTAATATTGCAGACCCCTTCAAGGCGTCCTTCACTAACTCCCCTTTTGATGGCTCGATGTTGTTCGGGCCTCAAGTTAAAGACACCTTGACCAGATGTGAGCAAGATGGCAAGACTCTTTCTGCCGTAGGAGTCCATTTCTCCACCCCTTCCAGACCATATCCTAAGGGTCAAAAGGGTGGAAAGATGTGGTTCCGCAAATCACAAGGAGTCGCGCCTGACGCAAGAGGTCAGTTTACCCCCAGAGGCAGAGGGGGTAACAACAACAGACACCGCCCAAGAGGCAGAGGGGGTCCGCAGAATCAGGGTAGCAGAGAGTCTCTCTCTGACAAACCCTTCCAACATCCCTGAGGTGTTGCCTGACTGTCCACCTTCTGAGGCAGTCGGGGGAAGATTGTCACTGTACCCAAATGCCTGGCTCTCCCTCACTTTAGACAAATGGGTACAGTCGGTTATATCCGAGGGTTACAAAATTCCCTTTATCCAAACCCCATCTCAACAAAAGGGGACCCTTCCAGATGTTCCACCCAGTCTAAGGGAACAAGCAGTGCTAGAAATATCAAAACTACTAGCAAAAAGAGCCATCCAGCCAGTCCCAGCAGACCAACTAGGATCCGGAGTCTACTCAAAGTTCTTTTTGGTACCAAAAAAAACAGGGGACTGGAGACCGATATTAGATCTCAGCAAACTAAACAAGTTTGTAAAAAGGACAAGATTCCGGATGGTCACGCTACAGTCCATTCTACCCTTTCTGGGCAAGGACAATTGGATGTGCTCTGTGGACCTTCAGGATGCGTACTATCACATCAAAATTCACAGGTGCTCCAGAAGGTTTCTCCGCTTTCGGCTGGGGGCCAGTCACTACCAGTTCAGAGCCCTGCCCTTTGGTCTCACTACAGCCCCCAGAGTGTTCACCAAATGTATGGCAGCGGTTACGGCTCACCTGAGGCATCAAGGATTCCAGGTGTTTCCATACCTAGACGACTGGCTCCTCACCGCCACCATCAGGCATCAACTTCTTCTGGCCAGAGATTACACCATTCACATTTGCAGAGGGCTAGGAATCACTATAAATTTCGAAAAGTCTGCCTTGTCACCTTGTCAATCTATTACCTTTATAGGCGCCAACTTGGACACCGTGCAGCTCTCAGCAAAGTTAACAGATCAAAGGATCTTAGATATTCAAAACCATGTCCATGTTCTGCTTCAGAGCAACAGAATTCAGGCCAGGTATGTCCTCAAAGTATTGGGGCTCATGGCGGCCGCCATCACACTTCTTCCTCTTGCCCACCTTTACATGCGTCTTCTACAGTGGATGCTTTTCACCCAATGGTCTTTCCAACAACTCCCTATGTACCACAAGATCATGATAACTCCAATTTGCAAAAATCATCTGTCTTGGTGGATTTTGTCCCCTCAAGTCCATAAAGGCAGACCCTTTATTCCTCCCTCCCCGGTCGCCACGGTCACATCGGACGCCTCCCTGATCGGGTGGGGGGGGGCATTTTCAGGGCAGGACAGTCCATGGCACATGGCAACCTTTCGAATGCCACCTGCACATAAATGTCCTGGAGATGAGAGCAGTGCTTTTGACGTTGCAAGCCCTCCACGACTCTCTTCCCCTGGGGACTATTGCAATCCAAACGGACAATATGTCCGTAGTGTGGTATATCAACAAGCAGGGCATAACCAAGTCATATCCCCTGTGTCGAGAAGCACTAAGACTTTGGCAATGGGCGATCTCTTCTCAGTGGTTTCTGATAGCAACGCATATCCCCGGGAAGTCCAACATCATAGCGGACAGGTTGAGCAGAGCTATTCTCATGCCACACGAGTGGTCTCTCAAACAGTCTGTGACAGAAGAGATTTTTCAGAAGTGGGGCCTTCCTTGCTGCGATCATTTTGCTACACCTCAAAACAGCAAATACCCCGACTTCTTCACCCTCTTCCCCCTTCCAGGCCATCCCCCCAGAGATGCTCTAGTCCACGATTGGCCTCGGGGACTTCTTTATGCCTTTCCACCCCTTCCGTTAATATCACAGGTAATTCAGAAAGCAACCGCCTTGAGAGCCAAGATGATTCTCATTGCCCCTTATTGGCCTTGACAGATATGGTTTCCATTCCTGCATCATTATCTCTTGGAGCAGCCTTGGCATCTGGATCCAGTGCCAGATCTTTTAGCCCATCAGTCGGGGCAGCTGCACCAATCCCTCCATTCTCTCAACCTCACTGCTTGGTTGCTCCACTTCCGTCCCTAGCCAGGCTTCCTATGATTTCAAATCCTGTCCGGGATATCATAGTAGCTTCCCTTAAATCTTCCACCAGAAGGATCTACACTAGTAAATGGCAATGTTTTTCCTTCTGGGCAAAGGCTAGAAATATAGATCCGTTCACTGCTCCAATTCACTCGGTCTTGGATTTCCTAGCTGAAATTTTTCATTCAGGATCTTCATCCTCCACAGTAAAAGTTCAGTTGGCAGCCATTTCAAATTTTCACATAGGCCTGTTGGACTGCAGCATCATGTCCCATAAGCTTTGCAAAACATTCCTTAGAGGTGTCTTTTTACTAAGACCCCCGATCAAAGATCCTCCACCACAGTGGGATCTAAACTTAGTTTTAACATCCTTGATTCTACCTCCCTTTGAACCTGCGGCTTCCTGTTCATTGAAATTACTTTCCTGGAAAACACTCTTCCTAGTCGCTGTTACATCTGCTAGGAGAGTATCTGAACTTCATGCCCTCTGCATTAGTCCTCCTTACTTAGTCTTCCACAAAGACAGAGTTTCTCTAAGAACAAACCCCTCTTTCATACCCAAGGTGGCTTCGCAGACAAATTTAAATCAATCAATTGACCTCCCGGTTTTCTTCCCTAATTATTCGAACAGGGCGGAGCAAAAACTGCATTGTCTGGATGTTCATCATCAGCTCCGATATTATTTGGACAGAACTAAACAAATCAGGAAATCTGATCAACTCTTTTTATCTTATGCAGAAAATAGGAAAGGCCTTCCAGTATCCAAGGTAACCCTGTCTAAGTGGCTCTCTTCTCTGATCACGTATACTTACCAACTCAGAGGTAAAGAATTGCCTTCTAGGCCAAGAGCCCATTCAACCAGGGTGCTAGCCACATCAACAGCCTTTCAAGCTAGACTACCAATAGACACTATTTGTGCAGCAGCCACATGGGCTTCTCCTCATACCTTTGTCTCACATTACAAGTTGGACATGGCCTCCAGAAACAGGGCAAATTTTGGTTCCACCATTCTCAAGAGTCTGTTCCAATGAGCCACCCAGGATGAAGGTGCTAGGGATGTGGTCCCATCCAGCAAGAATGAAGGTGAGATTGACAACCTAACATTGAGAAGTTATGTACCTACCATAACGTTCCATGTTAGTTGTCTTCTCTCGCCTTTTTTCTTGCATCCCGCCCACCATCCCCCTAGCCTGGACAGACCGAGAAGATTTCCCCTTCTTTGAAGGGCCCTGATCTTGCACTTTCAGCCAAATAGCTTGTCCTAGAGTAACTACAGCTTAGATAGTGATCCTTTCGGGGTTATCCTTTTTTCTCCTCCTCTCCAGTTGGAGGACTATATTGCCTAATGTTGTTTCAGCTACCAAACGAGATCTGGGTAGTTATCGCCTAGCATCATGGGATAAAATTAGCTCTCGAGCTTTAGTAAGTGGCCGAGTCGGAGCCGAGGTTCGGCTCCAAACCCATCCAGCAAGAAAGAAGGCGAGAGAAGACAACTAACATGGAACGTTATGGTAGGTACATAACTTCTCATTTTGTAAGGGTGACCAGTTACATGCTATTAGTTTCATCTAGAAAAGTTCAGGGTTAAAGTTCTTTTTAGATCTGATGTTTTTAATGGATGTTGGAGAGGGAAAGTTGGTTTTATGTCTGATGATATAGGTAAGAGAGTGGTCACTTAAATCATCAGGGAGGGTTCCTGAGTCATAAGTATGAGGATGATGGTTAATGAGAATCCAGTCTAATAAGCTTGATTTCTTGTTGGATTTATTTATCCTGGTAGGGGAGGTAATGGTTTGGGAATACCCATATAGGTTTATATGGCTTGAGGGGAGGTTGCTGCAGAAGCAGGTCCAGTCAATATTTGTGTCACCTAGAATGATGGTTTCTTGAGGCAGGTTTTGGGATAGCCAGCAAAGTATATTTTCCATGGTTGCTATGTTATTACCAGGAGGTATATATATACAAACGATATAGATGGATTTGGCATTGTTAATAAGAAGTTTGGAGATAAGAATTTCTGCATTGGAGTCTAGAGGTGGTTTGCAGTTATGAGTGGTTAATTGTAAGCTAGGTTTATATAGGATAGCAACTCCTCCACCTTTTTTGTAAGTTCGGTCTAGTCTTAGGATATTATATCCAGGTGGGATGATCTCATTGTCTTTGGTTGTAGGTTTTAACCAAGTTTCTGTTAAGCAGAGTATATCAAAGGAGAAGATTTCAGTTAGGGCTTGGAGTTGAGTTACTTTATTGTTTATACTGCGTATATTAAGATGAGCAATAAAAAGGAGTTAGATCATTTGAAAAAGGCTTGGGTAGGACATATTTTGGAGTTGAGGGGAGAAAAAGGAGTTGTTGGGGGCCCAGGGTTAGGGTGGATGTCACCATCCTTTAAGGAGATTAGTAGGTTTAGATAGTATAGGTTATGGATTCTGCTGTAATGAGATAGACATTTCCTGGGGTTTAGGTTGTTGTATTTTGTGTGTTGTGTTCTATGATATTTAGAAAGTATGTAGTTAGATGAGAATGTTATATTAGCATGAGTAAATTGTAGATGTGAGTTTGGAGAGATGGTTTCTTTCATGGGATAGTTTTGGATTGGGTCTAGTGGGTTTTCAAAAAAGGTGAATAGATGGATGAGGATTAAAAGAAGTAGTAGTGAGATTGTTAGTAAGAGTGTGATAAAGGGTGGGATGTGTTGATTATTCATTTTATGAGTAGATACTGGCTATTTGATGGTAGAAGCTTGAAATGTATTGGGAGGAGATGGGAGAGTGGGTAGTGTATGTTGTGAATGGATGGGAGAAGTGAAAGGGTAATATTAGTAGAATTTGGTAACAGGAGAGTGTGTAGGGTGAAAGGATAGAGAGAAGAGTGTTTATGAAGAGGAAATGTAAGAACACGAGGTAAATGGAAAAAAATTCTATATGGGCCTCTAAAAACAATATTGATCCTTACCATGTCCCTATGGCCTCTATTTTAGAGTTCTTGACTATGATTTTCAACAAATGAACTGCAGCAGCAACAGTTTGTGTTCAGCTTGCTGCCATTTCTAATTTTCATCTTGGATTTGAAGGATTAAATATTATGTCACTCAAATTATCCAAAGCCTTTCTCAAAGGGACCTTTCATCTCAGACCACCAGTGAAATCTCCCTATTCCCCATGGAATCTAAAATTTATACTTTCCCAAATTATTCTTCCTCCATTTGAACCAGCTTCCTCATGTGACCGCAAATTTTTGTCATGGAAGACTATCTTTTTAGTAGCTATTAATTCTGCCCACAGAGTGTCAGAGCTTCAAGCCTTGTCCATTAAGCCTCCTTATTTGATTTTCCATGCTGAGAGAGTCTCAATTCAAGCAAACTCATCCTTTTTGCCTAAGGTTTGCACTGAAACTAATCTTAAATTATTGATTTGCCAGTTTTCTTCCCCAATCACTCCAACAATCTAAAATACATGCTGCACAAACTTGATGTTCACAGACAGCTCAGATTTTACTTGGACAGAACAAACATTTTAGGAAATCTGAACAGCTTTTTGTTTCTTTTTCAGACTCCAGGAAACGTATGCCAGTGGCTAAAACAACTTTATCTAAGTGGTTATCTGTATGACATTTGCTTATTCAGCTGCCAATATGCCCTTACAACACAAAATTAAGGCTCACTCAACCAGAGCAGTTTCTACATTCTCTGCCTTTTCTGCCAGACTTCCGATTGATAACATTTGTGCAGCAGCCACTTGGTCAAGACCTCATACCTTTATCACTCATTGCAAAGTTGACAGAGCCTCCAGGGACAGGGCCTCTTTTGGATCTACTGTCCTGAAAAACATACTCCCATGAGCCACCCGAGATAGATGGTGCTTGGGACGCTGCCCATCTGTAAGAATGAATGGTGAGATAGAACAACTTCACATAATGAAGTTTTGTACTTACCATAATGTTCCATGTAAGTTGTTCATCTCACCTTCATTCTTACTTCCCTCCCTCCTACCCTCTCCTGGGCCTTTAGAATACCAAGAGGCTGGATCCTTCCTGGTTGCTCAATCCTTCTATACTTTCTCTTATGGCAAGATAGAATGACATATGGTATTATTATATGCAGCAAACAAGATCTGAGGTAACTCTAGGTGCATCATGGGATAAGGACTTGGCCTCAAGCTATTTGAAGACCTCGAGTTTTGTAGTACGCAGACTCGGAGCCGAGGATCGACTCTGAACCCATCTGTAAGAATGAAGGCGAGATGAACAACTCACATGGAATGTTATGGTAAGTACATAACTTATTTTTTTTCCTGGTGCTGCAGTTTTCCTGCTTTAAAGGTTCTTTTTGCACATTTATCAAGGCCAAATGACATTACAGGTCGTCTCTTGGCTCCTGGTCTGGGGGGGGTGGCTCATCAGAGCAGGGTGTGACCCCTGTTCTGAGGTTGTCACTCCCATCCCTCTTCAGGTGGGCCTGCCTTCCAGATTATGGAGAGAGCCCTAGCCTCAGCAGGCCAACAGTTGGCACAATCCCCACTGGAGATGTCACATTTATGTATCCTCTGGCTCACAGCTGTTACAATCTGCCAACCCTCGGGACAGTGGGCACAAGAGCAGCAAAATATCCTGTTGCAGGGTCCCCTGTCTTCAGAGTCCTCCTCAGACTTTCCCCCTGAAGAGCCACCCCATAAGAGATCATGCAAGAGGAAGCACCTGGACTCCCCTGAAGAATCGCTCACTGAGGATACAGATTTCAATGAAGGGGAAGGGTCCTCATGATCACCCCCTGAAGATGTCTCCTTTGGAGACATCCTAGAAATTCTGAAACAGAGGGGTTATTGGAAGTCCGCAAACCCATCCTCTGAGGAGTCTATCTTCTTGCAGGTTTTTTGTGCCTGGCCATCTACTTCTTGGGTGACCCCCCCCACCCGCAGATGAACTAATCAAGCTCATCATGTAGCATGCATGGAAGGCTTCTGACACCATAGAGTCAATCCCCCAGAGACCTGACAAAATTGTCTCACCCCCAGAAGATCAGCCCTACTGGTCAAAAGGTCTAGCAGTGAATGCCATGGTGGTGGTGGCAGCAACAAAAAAGGAACTCATTGAAGAGAGTTCAACTGTCCATCCTCCATACCGAGAGTCTTGGACAACAGATTTGGGAAGCAGGTCTTTGCTTCATCGACCTTCGATATTCGGTCTTTGAACTTCTTGGCACACTTTACCCGACTCCAAATGGATCTAATAACTGAGCTCTCAAAAACCTTAGCAGGAGCAGTGTCTGATGAGGTCTGGGATAAGGTTGCCTCCCAGCCTGCCACCCTAGAGTCAATTTCTAACTTGTCTATGCAGCTTATTGCACATACAACTGAAGGGACATCCATGGCAGTGGGTACAGGCATTGCCATTAGGTGCCATGCCCAGATGCGCTTGTGTGATTTTGCGGACCCCTTTAAGTCTTCCTTTGTCAGTGTTCCAGTGGATACTACTTTGTTGTTTGGCCCAAAAGTCAGAGACACATTAGCCAGGTGTGAGAAGGACAGTAAAACCCTTTCGGCTGTGGGCATGCATTTTTCCAGTTCTCAGCAACCTTACTCCAGGAATCAGAGGGGTGAAAAGATGTGGTTCAGGAAGACCCAAGGGCATTTTTGGGACACGTGGTGAGTATTCCCCCTGGGGCAGAGGGGGGAACTCCTCAGGAAGATGCCCCTCCCATGGCAGAGGGGGCCCATGTAATCAGGATGTCCAGAGATTCCTTCTCTGGACAACCCTACCAGCGCTCCTGAGTGGTGGCCCAATTACTTACCTCTGGAAGCAGTTGGGGGAAGATTTTCTCTGTACCAATCAGCCTGGCTTGCAATAACAATGGATTCCTGGGTGCAGATGATAATTACCAGAGGTTACCAAATTCCCTTCATTCTTTGCCCCAAATCACAAAATCCCTGATGTTCCACCCAGTCAGAGGGATATAACAGCACTAGAAATTCAAAAGCTGCTTTTAAGAAGAGTCATCCAAACAGTCCCACCAGACCAGATAGGATCCAAGTTTTACTCAAGATTCTTTTTAGTGCCAAAAAAGACCAGGGACTGGAGGCCAATCTTAGACCTCAGTATTTTAAACAAGTTTGTATGACAAACAAAGTTCTGGATGGTCATGGTTCAGTCTATCCTCCCTTTTCTGGAGAAAGACAATTGGATTTGCTCTATTGATCTTCAGGATGCGTATCAACACATAAAGATGGTCAAACGCTCCAGAAGATTTCTCCACTTCTGGCTAGGAGCCAGTCATTACCAATTTTGAGCACTGCTCTTTGGTCTCACAACAGGTCCCAGGGTGTTTACCAAATGTATGGCAGTGGTAGCAGCTCACTTAAGGCTACAGGGATTCCAGGTGTTTCCATATTTTGATGACTGGATCTTCAATGCCCCCACCAGGCATCTGCTGCTTTATGCCTTGGACTACTTTCTAAGCCTTGCTGAGTCCTTAGGCATTTCAATAAACTGAGAAAAATCTCAACTATCTCTCACACAGGACATGGAATTCATCGGAACGAAGATCTTGCATGGCTTCCCTGCCTCATCACAGACTGGTAAAGTTAAGATTGCAAGTGCCAGTGATACTCTCTCAAGACAAGGTTCCTGCTCACCTAGTCTTGCAACCTCTTGGGTTCATAGCAGCAACAATCACTTTAGTTCACCTGGTGAAGTACCACATGAGGCTACTTCAGTGGCTCCAGGTGTTTCAATAGTCACTGTTAACTCACCCAATGTCTCATCCAGTCCTCATAACAAACTGCTGCAGATAGGAATTACTTTGCTGGATGAAGCCAGAAGAGAACTTATGGAGTTGCCCCTTCTGCCCCTCTCAACCCAAGGCCATAGTGACCATGGATGCTTCCCTGATGGGGGGGGCATGTTCAGGGAAGGACAGTCCAAGGTACTTGGACCCCTCAAGAGGCCATTTTGCATATCATTGTCCTAGATCTGAGGGCAGTGCTTTTAGCATTGCAGGAATTCCAGTCTGCCCTTCTTTCAGGGCCAATTGCAATCCAGTTGGACAACGTGTCAGTGGTCTGTACATCAACAAACAAGGGGGGAACCAGGTCCTATCCTCTATGTCGGGTAGCCCTAAGAGTTTGGCAATGGGCAATCACCTCCAACCGCTTTCTCATAGCAATGCATATCCCGGGAAACTCCAACGTATTTGTGGACAAACTGAGCAGATGTATTCTCCTGCCTCACAAGTGGTCTCTTAATCACGATGTAGCAATGAAGATCTTTCATTGATGGGGTCAGCCTTGCTGTGACCCGTTCGCCTCCCCCCGATTGGCCCCAGGACTTCTTTATGCCTTCCCTCCAATCCCCCAATTTTTGAGGAAAGACCAGTGGTTGAGAAGCAAAGTGATTCTCATTGCACCTTATTGGCTCCGTGAAGTCTAGTTCCCCTTTCTCTGGCCTCACCTAGTTCATTGCCCATGGACTCTGTATCTAACTCCAGATCTGTTATCTCATCCTCAGGGCTTGATTCATCCCAGCCTACAAAATCTCAAGCTGACGGCTTGGTTTCTCCACTTCCAGTAATTGCCAGGTGAAATATTTTGTCCTCCCCAGTTCAAAAGATACTTCTGGCTTCTCATAAACCATCCATCTTAGCAAATGGAAGAGATTTGATGTGAAGTTGTTAAATCTCGCCGTTTATTCTCACTGATAGGTTCAGAGCCAATCCTCGGCTCCGACACGGCCGAAAGCAAAGCTCAAGGTTTGCTAGTAGCTCGAGACCTAGCCCCTTATCCCACAATGCACTGCTGGATTTTCCTCAGATCTAGTTTGCTGCGGCAAGGGAGATCTCGGTGATCCAGCTAGCTCGGACCATTTGTGGGAAAAAATAACAGCAAGTTTATAAAAAAACCTTTACTTTTTCTTGCTAAAATAGTTGTGTGTTAATATCAGGTTGTTTATTAATATAATCTATAGTTTATGTAGTTTTAAACAGTTTAAATAGTTCGTGCCCTGTTGGCTTCTTGGTTTGTGTGGGCCTTTAGCCCTATTTACTCGTATTAGTCTTTCTAATAGTCAGGGTTTTTCCCTGTGGGCCTCTCAGCCCTATATTTGTAATCTGTAATTATATTGTTATAGTTAGTGCCCGGTTTGGGCCTACTAGTTTGTGGATCGTTATAAGTGAGTAAGGACTTTTTTATCTTACTCTTTTCAGTTTACTGTTTGTTACTAACTATGTCGGATGAAAAGGAGAAATCCCATCCAAAATTGGGATTCAAAAAATGTCCATATTGTGGGCAGAAAATGTCCATCACTGATGGACACATTCAATGTGTCTACTGTCTGGGGGATAAACACCTCCAAGACACTTGCAGCATTTGCCATTCCTTTTCTTCAAGAGTCCTCTTGGAGAGAAGGAGGAAGCTAATAGACAGGGGATTGCTACAGCAATATTTTTCTGATGTTTTGAGTAGCCATGAGGGTACTAGCTTGTCCTCCAAATCCTCAAAATCCAGATCTTCAGACAAAGTGACAAAAAAGGCAAAAATTTCAGAAGGAGGGTCATCGGTTCCACAGACCTCGGATCCAAGTGCACCTTTGATTCGGAGCCACTCTCAGTTTTAGAGCCGGTCTCTGAAGTTCTTTCTTCCCCTCTGCTCCAGTCAGCACCTTCGGTGCATTCAGCTAAGTCCTCAGTCAGCCTTTCATATTTGGACATGGATCGGCTAGTGCAGAAGCTTTTACAGGCACCAGGACTTGCCAAATTGTTGTCGACCCCAACCAGCTCATCGGTGCTGAAGACCATGGAACCGGATTTGTCTACACCTCCTCCAAGCCGTACTGGACTCTCGGAGCCGAAGGAAACTGAACCGATGGTTGTCGAACCCTTGGAGCCGATACCCGCACTGGTGTTATTGGCTCCATCTACTCGGATGGCCTCAGCACCGACTGAGGACTCTAGGAGCCGACGCTCTCCCGTCGGGTCTGGGGAAGATAGTCAAACCGATTTGTCGGTGCCGACTCTTCCTCTCGGGGCTTAGGCTCGGATGAGCTCGGCTCCTACCTCGGGCTCGGAGCCCAAGGTTTCGGTGCGGGAGGATCGGACGGTACTCTCAGGTCCGTCCACTCCTTCTCATCAGAGCCATGGTGCTTTCGATGCTATGAGGAGAGTTTTGTCTCCAAAGACAATGTCAGCATCGGTTCAGCCTTCCCTCTCCCCTCAAGCTCCTGTGTCTGCTTCTTCATCTACCGGTCCCTCTAAGCGTAGAGACCCCGAGCCTCAAGTACCCCCACAGGGCATCCCCTACTCTTCTGAGACCTCCCCAGATTCCCCCCACTGAGGAGGTGCCCAGGAAGAGACTGGGCACTTAGACTCCCCACAGGAGTCTTTGACATCTGACATGGATTTAGATGAGTCAGAAGGGTCCCCTCGATCCCCCTCTGAGGATATCTCCTTTGCAGAGATACTAGAGATCCTTAGTCAGAGGGGCGATTGGCAGTCCAAGACCCTTACTGAGGATGAGTCCATGCTCTTGAAGGCTTTTGGGTCTCTACCTTCCACTTCTTGGGTGTCTCCACCTTATGACGAGCTCATGGAACTGATTTCTCGTAAGGCGTGGGAGTCACCGGAGGCCATAGAACCTGTTCCTCGTAAGCCCAATAAATTCATGTCTGCCTCAGTGGATAAGCCATTTTTGACAAAGGGAGTACCTGTTGATGCCATGATGGTATCTGCAGCCACCAAAAAGGAAGTATCTGAGGCATCCTGTTCTATCCATCCCCCTAACAGAGATTCTAGGGTCATGGATAGATATGGGAAGCTCATGTTTAGTTCAGCGACATTTTCTCTGTGATCACTGAACTACTTAACCCACTTTACGAGACTACAGAGAGATCTCCTGAAAGAGCTAGGAGATGCTCTCCAGGGTACGGTAGCTGCAGGGGTGGCTGACAAAGTCAACGCCCAGCTCGCTACCCTAAACTCAGTGGTAAACTCGTCCATGCGTCTCATATCCTATGCAGCTGATGGTTCGAGTAGAGCCGCTAGTTTGGGCATTGCTCTTCGAAGACAAGCCTGGATGCATCTCTGTTCCTTTGCGGAACCTTTTAAGTCTTCCTTTATTAATACCCCATTCGATGGCTCATCACTGTTTGGGCCCAAAGTAAAGGAAACTTTAACCAGGTGTGAGCAGGAAGGCTAGACCTTATCAGCAGGTTGAGTCCGTTTTTCGACCCCTACTCGGCCCTACCCCAGAGGCCCTAGGGGAGGAAAAATGTGGTTCCGAAAAGCACAGGGAGTCTTTCAGGACACACGTGGAGAAACCCCCCCCTAGAGGCAGAGGAGGGGGTTATAATGGAAGACGCCACCCCCGCGGTAGAGGGGGTCTGCAGCAACAGGGTTACAGGGGTCAGTTCTCCGGTCAACCCTAACAGCACCCCTGAAAGGAGGCCTGACTGTTCGGCTCTGGAGGCAGTCATGGGTCACTTGTCTTTGTACCCAGAAGCCTGGCTAAACATAACATCAGATACTTGGGTACAAAGCATCATTTCCAGAGGATATTTCATACCGTTCTCTTCCCCTCCCATTCCTGTAAAGAGAATCCCAGATGTTCCACCCAATCTCAGGGAACAAGCAATTGTAGAGGTCCACAGATTGCTAGAAAAAAAGAGTCATCCAACCAGTCCCAGCAGACCAAGTTGGATTCGGAACTTACTCAAGATTCTTTTTGGTACCAAAGAAAACAGGGGACTGGAGACCTATCTTGGACCTCAGCAGACTCAACCAGTTTGTAAAGAAAGAGAAGTTCCAAATGGTCACGCTTCAGTCCATTCTTCCCTTCCTAGGGAAAGGCGATTTGATGTGCTCCATAGATCTCAAGGACACTTACTATCACATAAAGATGAACCGACGCTAAAAAGATCATCTGTGCTTCCAGCTGGGACCCAATCATTACCAGTTTGGAGCCATGCCCTTTAGTCTCACTACAGCCCCCAGAGTGTTCGCCAAATGCATGGCAGTGGTCACAGCTCATCTGAGATGTCTAGGATTCCAGGTGTTTCCATACCTAGACGATTGGCTCCTCACAGCTGCCACCAGGCATCAATTGACTCAGGCAACACAATACACTCTGACACTCTGCCATCAATTAGGCATTACAGTCAACTTCAAAAAGTCTGCCTTATCGCCATCGCAGCATACCGTTTTTATAGGAGCAGAGTTAGATACTTCAACTACCACTCTATGTCTCCCAGTCAAATGAGTCTCTCTTCTCTGCAAAAGCATCAACTCACTGGTGTCAAAGAACAAAGCTACAGCAGCAGAGGTATTGAAGGTGCTAGGTTTGATGGCAGCAGCAATCCTGGCTATAACACTCGCAAGGATGCATATGCGAAATGTTAAGTTGTCAATCTCGCCTTCATTCTTGCTGGATGGGTTAGGAGCTGATCCTCGGCTCTGACTCGGCCTATACCAAAGCTTGAGAGCTATTTACCAGCTCGAGGCCCTCCCAATATCCCACAATGCTAGACATCCAAAACCCAGATCTCATTTGCCGCTTCAGCTGCGAGGTTGTGTGTTTATTGGCTCCAGGTCGTACAAAACTTTTTTACTAAGTTTATTTAGATATAAATAGCTAAATTCTTGTTAGATACTTTTCTTTTAGTGTCCCCTTTCTGATCCCTTGAGAAATCCCTTTTAGAAACTCTCTTTGCTAGTAGTTTTCAGAGTCCCCCCCTCCCCCACCCTTTAGGGTAGAGTTAGTTTTTTCTACTAGTCTTGTTAGCTGTATTTTTTATAGCAGTATTATTACTTTTATTACTACTATATTATTGTAGTGTTAGTTCTAGTGCGTGTGTGTGTG
Organism: Protopterus annectens; assembly: GCF_019279795.1. Classification (NCBI taxonomy): domain Eukaryota; kingdom Metazoa; phylum Chordata; order Ceratodontiformes; family Protopteridae; genus Protopterus; species Protopterus annectens. The sequence continues at coordinate 1,364,072,337 of NC_056747.1, forward strand.
TTTGTAGTGTGTTAGGCACTAGTTACTTAGTTCTTTGGTACCCTGTTATAATGCCATTATGTCTAAGGATACTAAGGTATCAGGTTTCAAGAAGTGTGACTCGTGCTGTCAGAAGATGTCTCTGACAGACGGTCACACTTCTTGTGTGTATTGTTTGGGCCCCCTACACCTGCAGGACTCTTGTTCGGTCTGTCACACCTTCAGTCCGAGAGTCCTGCAAGAGCGTAGGAACAAACTTATTTTGAGGGGCTTACTTAAGCCTGAAGGGTCCCCGACTAAACCTTCATCGGGTAAACCCTCCAAGCCCGCCAAACCATCGGCACCCTGTTCGGAGCTGTTGCCAAGTGGAGCTGCTGCCTCCTCGTTGTTTTCAGCAGGAACCGACACTTTGAGATCTCAGTCGGCTCCTGTTGTAGTGTCGGAGCCTTCTCTGAGCCGAAAATGCTTGAGATCTCCCTCTTTGGAGTCTGTTTGTTGGGATCTGAGATCTCCGTTACTACAGTCGGAGCGGAGCCATAGGTCACATTCCTCTCGGTCTTCCAGGCTTTCTGATCACGACCTCGAGAGGGTGGTCAGTAGACTCCTAAATTCACAGGCACCTGCCCAAATGTTATCTAGCCCTTCTCAACAGACTGCGGCTATCCATGCATCTTCAACAATTCCTCCTCCGACTCTTCCATTGTGTTCAGAGCCGGAGCTCGGTGGGGCTCGAATCGTCGGTACGTCGGAGCCGATACCTCACTTTTTGGCTCCTTTGTCGGCTCTGATCTCCTCATTGGTTCCGTCCGCGGAGGGATCTGGGTGCCGAGACTCTCTCGTCGGCTCCGAGGGGGCGAGTGACATTGGACCCTTGTCCAACTCCGTTCTCCCTCTCGGTGCCTCGGCGCAGGTGAGCTCGGCCCTGACATCGGCCTCGGAGCCATCACTCTCGGTGCCGGGAGGGGTTCTCATCTCTTCGGAGCGGGGACTTTCCTCTCTGCCTGATAGGGGCGCCTTCAAGGTCATGAGGAGCGTACTGACTCCTGGGTCGGACCCACGATCGGTTCCTTCGGCTCCTCCCCCCATGGTGCCTACGTCGGTCTCTGTTCACCCTCCTGACCCCAAGCGTGGAGAACAGATGCTCCAGGTAGCCCCATTGGGTGTGTCTTCCTCTTCCGAGGCCTCCCCTGATCATTCAGAGGAGCCCCCTCGGAAGAGAAAATGTATGAGGAAACATGTTGACTCCCCCGAGTCAGTCACCTCAGACACCGATGTGGAGGATTCGGAAGGGTCCCCAAGGTCCCCCTCTGAGGATGTCTCCTTTTCAGACATCCTTGAGATCCTTAGGCAGAGGGGGAACTGGACTGCCCTTAACCCGTCCGAGGACGAGTCGGTGTACCTGGACGCGTGTGGTTCTCACCCCTCCACCTCCTGGGTGTCTCTGCCTTTCAACCCAGTCATGGAAGTGGTGGCTCAGAAGGCGTGGACGGCCCTGGACACAGTGGAACCAACTCCCCATAGGCCCACAAAGTTTATTACAGCCCCGTCCGACAAACAGTTTCTTATGAAGGGTGTCCCTGTTGATGCCATGGTGGTTGCAGCAGCCACTAAGAAGGAGATGGCTGATCTTCTGTCCCTGTCCATCCACCTAATAAAGAATCTAGGACAATGGACAGGTACGAGAAGTGGATGTTTTCTTTAGCGACCTTTTCCATGCGGTCACTGAACTACTTGTGCCATTTCACCCACCTTTAAAGGGATATCCTTAAGGAATTGGGTAATACACTTCAGGATTCATCTGCTGCGGGTTCTCAGGAAAAGATTAACTCCCAGCTGGCAACCCTTAACTCCATTGTTAACTCCTCCATGCGGCTCATTTCTTATGCAGCCGATGGGGTGAGTAGGGCCGCAGGCACAGGTGTGGCCTTGAGACGACATGCCTGGATGCGGTTATGCAACTTTGCTGACCCCTTTAAGGTGTCCTTCACCAACACCCCCTTCGATGCTTCAGCTTTGTTCGGACCACAGGTGAAGGATACACTTACCAGGTGCGAGCAGGAAGGCAAGACTCTCTCTGCCATGGGGGTCCATTTTTCCACTCCATCTAGACCATACCCGAAAGGTCAGAAGGGTGGAAAAATGTGGTTTTGCAAACCCCAGGGAGTCATGCCTGATGCATGTGGTGAGTTTCCCTCCAGGGGCAGAGGAGGGAACAATAATAGACACCACCCGAGGGGAAGAGGGGGTTCGCAGAATCAGGGTAGCAGGGAATCTTTCTCTGACAAACCCTTCCAGCACCCCTGAGGGGCTGCCTGACTGTCCACCTTCGGAGGCAGTTGGGGGAAGGTTGTCACTGCACCCAGAAGCCTGGCAACTCCTCACACAAGACAAATGGGTACAGTCTATCATATCCGAGGGCTACAAAATTCCCTTCATCCACACCCCTATACAAAGAAACAGATCCCTTTCAGATGTCCCACCCACGCTAAGGGATCAAGCAGTACTAGAAATTTCAAAACTGCTAAAAAAGAAGGCCATCCAGCCAGTCCCAGCAGACCAGCAAGGATCCGGAATTTACTCCAAGTTCTTTTTGGTACTGAAAAAAACAGGGGACTGGAGACCCATTCTGGATCTCAGCAGACTGAGCAGGTCTATACAAAGAACAAAGTTCCGGATGGTCACGCTTCAGTCCATTCTACCCTTTTTGGGTCAGGACAATTGGATGTGCTCTATAGACCTTCAGGATGCGTACTACCATATCAAAATGAACAGGTGCTCCAGAAGGTTTCTCCACTTCCGGCTGGGAGCCAGTCACTATCAATTCAAAGCCCTGCCCTTTGGTCTCACCACAGCCCCCAGGGTGTTCACCAAATGCATGGCAGTGGCTACGGCTCACCTGAGGCGATGGGGATTCCGGGTGTTTCCATATCTCGATGACTGGCTCCTTACTGCTTCCACCAGGCATCAACTTCTGTGAGCCAGGGACTATACCATTCAGACTTGCTCCGAGCTAGGTATATCAATAAATTTCGAAAAGTCTGCATCTTCACCTTGTCAATCTATAACATTTATAGGCGCAGAAATAAATACAAAATATCTATCTGCAAAACTTCCTCCAGACAGAGTATCAGACATTTGCCGACATGTGCAAGTACTACTAAAGTGCAAGACGATTCAGGCCAGATTTGTACTAAAAACATTGGGTCTTATGGCAGCAGCGATCATTCTAGTCCCCCTGGCTCGTTTCCACATGCGGATCCTTCAGTGGATGCTTTTGACCCAATGGTCCTTTCAACAGCTCCCAATGTCCCACAGGATAATGATCACTCAAACATGCAAAGACCACCTGGCTTGGTGGATGGTCTCCCCTACAGTTCTCCAGGGCAGACCGTTTGTTCCACCTTCTCCTGTTGCCACGGTGACCATGGATGCCTCCCTGATTGGGTGGGGGGGGGGGCATTTTCAGGGCAGGACTGTCCAGGGCACTCGGCAACCCCTAGAATACCACCTGCATATAAACATCTTGGAGATGACAGCGGTACTTTTAGCGTTGCAAGCTCTCCAGGACTCTCTACCTATCGGGACTATTGCAATTCAAATAGACAATATGTCTGTAGTGTGGTACATCAACAAGCAGGGTGGAACCAGATCCTGTCCCTTATGTCGAGAAGCACTCAGACTCTGGCAGTGGGCGATCTCTTTCCAACGGTTTCTGATAGCAACGCACATCCCCGGGAAGTCCAGCATCATAGCAGACAGGCTGAGCAGAGCCATTGTCATGCCTCACGAGTGGTCTCTCAATCAGTCAGTAGTGGACAAGATTTTCCGCAGATGGGGCCAACCTTGTTGTGACCGTTTCGCTACCCCTCTCAACAGCAAGTGCAAGGACTTCTTCACTCTACTCCCCCTCCCCGGCCATTCCCCCAGAGATGCTCTAGTCCACGATTGGCCCCGGGGTCTTCTGTATGCATTCCCTCCCTTTCCCTTAATTCCCAAACTGATTCAGAAAGCGACTGCTTTGGGTTCCAGGATGATTCTCATTGCCCCTTTCTGGCCTCGACAAATTTGGTTCCATTTCCTGCATCGTCATCTATTGGAGCAGCCCTGGAGTCTGAACCCAGTGCCGGACCTGTTGGTCCATCAGTCGGGTGGGTTGCACCAATCCCTTCAGTCTCTCAACCTCACAGCTTGGTTGCTCTACTTCCAACCTTAGCCAGGCTTCCACAGATTTCTCAGCTAGTACGTGAAATCATCCTTTCTTCACATAAATCTACTACCAGAAAAACCTATGCTAGTAAATGGAAACGTTTCCTCTGCTGGGCAGAGACCAGGAATATAGATCCTTTTACAGCCCCTGTCCACACTGTTCTGGATTTTTTGGCAGAACTTTTTCGAGCAGGTTCCTTGTCTGCCAACATTAGGGTCCAATTGGCTGCTATCGCTAATTTCCACGCTGGTCTGTCAGAATCCAGCATCATGTCCCACAAACTTTGTAAGGCCTTTCTTAAAGGGACTATTTTACTCAGGCCCCTGGTTAGAGATCCCCCGCCTCCGTGGGATTTAAACCTGATATTAACTTCCTTGATTCTCCCTCCCTTTGAACCTGCGGTCTTCTGTTCTTTAAAATTACTCTGCTGGAAGACTCTCTTCCTAGTAGCTATCACCTCAGCTAGAAGAGTGTCGGAACTTCAAGCCCTCTGCATTCGTCCTCCCTATCTTGTTTTTCACAAGGATAGAGTCTCACTTAGAATGAACCCTTCCTTTTTACCCAAGGTCCCTTCTGAGACAAATCTGAATCAGGCTATTGAGCTTCCTGTCTTTTTTCCTAACTACTCAAACAGAGCTGAACAAAAGCTGCACTTTTTGGATGTTCACAGGCAATTACGTTTTTATTTGGATAGGACAAAGCAAATTAGGAAGTCAGACCAACTCTTCCTGTCTTATGCTGAGGGCAAGCAGGGCTTGCCAGTATCTAAAGTATCTTTATCCAGATGGCTGGCTTCAATCATATCCTTTATTTACCAATTAAGACACAAAGAACTCCCCATAAAACCAAAAGCTCATTCCACCAGAGCATTAGCCACATCGGTAGCTTTTCAAGCAAGGCTCCCAATGGAATCTATTTCTGCCGCAGCCACGTGGGCCACCCCTCATACCTTTATTTCTCATTACAAGTTGGATATGGCCTCCAGGAATCGGGCTGAATTTGGTTCCACTGTGCTCAAGAGTCTGTTCCGATGAGCCACCGAGGACTAAGGTGCTAGGGATGCTGTCCCATCCAGCAAGAATGAAGGCGAGATTGACAACTTAACATTAAGAAGTTATGTACCTACCATAACGTTCCATGTTAGGTTTCTTCTTCTCACCTTCTTTCTTGCATCCCACCCACCATCCCCCTAGCCTGGACAGACTGAGAAGAATTCGTCTGAGGCCGTATTCCTCTACTGGACTATTCCTAGGTTATGTCCCCATCTGTTACCACTGTAGATAATCCTTATAGTTGGCACAGGTGTCTCCATGGTGTTAGCTACCAAACGAGATCTGGGTATTGGACGCCTAGCATTGTGGGATATAGGGAGGGCCTCGAGCCGATAAATAGCTCTCAAGCTTTGATATAGGCTGAGTCGGAGCTGAGGATCATCTCCGAACCTATCCAGCAAGAAAGAAGGCAAGAAGAAGACAACTAACATGGAACGTTATGGTAGATACATAACTTCTTATTCTTCAATGGCTCTTCTTCACTCAGTGGTCTTACCAGAAAATACCGATGCACCACATGATTCTCATCATGGATTCTTCAGGAGAGACCTTCTGTGGTGGTTGATGTCTCTTCATGTCACAATTGGAAGACCCTTTGTCCCCCCCCCACACACAGTAGCCACTGTGACTATTGATGCTTCCCTGATAGGGTGGGGGGGCATTTTCAGGGAAAGACTGCCCAAGACACATGGACAGATCAAGGATCACATCTGCACATCACTGTTCTAGAGTTGAGTGTGGTGCTTCTGGCATTGCAGTACTTTCAGGACTCTCTCCCTCTAGGAACTATTGCAATTCAGATGGACAACATGTCAGTAGTCTGGTACTTGAACAAGCAAGTCGGAACCAAGTCTTACCCCCTTTGTCGAGAAGCCCTCAGGGTCTGGCAATGGGCTGTATCATCCCAGCATTTTCTGTTAGCAATGCACATCCCGGGGAAATCCAATGTGATAGCAGACAAGCTAAGCAGGGCGATATTGCTGCCTCATGAGTGGTCTCTCAAGCAACAAGTTGCAGAGTTGATTTTCCACAATTGGGGCCAGCCTAGCTGCAACCTTTTGCCAGCCACATCAATTCAAAATGCAGCAGCTACTTTGCCCTAATATCACCTCCCAGTCATCCCCCGAGAGATGCACTTTTACACGATTGGCCCCTGGGTCTCCTTTATGCATTTCCACCTTTCCCATTAATACCCATATTTTTACAGAAAGCAAAATCGCTGGGAAGGACTGTTATACTCATAGCCCCCTACTGGCCTCAACAGATTTGGTTTCCGTTTCTCCACCATCATCTGTTGGAAGATCCATGGATCCTGGACCCAGTTCCGGACCTTCTGATGCACCCGTCAGGGGACCTTCATCCTTCACTGCAGTCCCTGAAACTGACTGCTTGGCTAATCCACTTCCCATAATTGCCAGGCTTTATTCAATTTCAGAAGATACAAGACAAATTCTCTTGTCTTCTCACAAGCCATCTACCAGGAAATTATATGGCAGTAAATGGAAAAGGTTCTCAATATGGGCCAACATGCAGAACACTGACCCTTTCTGAGCCCTGCTATCTTCTATTTTAGAATTTTTGACAAAATTTTTTAAGGAAGGGGCAGCAGCTGCTACAGTTCGAGTTCAGTTAGCTGCCATCTCAAATTTTCATCTTGGGTTTGGTGGCTCAGATGTTATGGGCCATAAATTATCTAAGACTTTTCTTAAAGGCGTTCTTCATATGAGACCTCCGATCAAAATTCCCTATTCTCCCTGGAATTTAAACCTTATGCTGTCTCAAATTATTCTTCCTCCTTTTGAACCAGCATCCTCTTGTGATCTCAAATTTTTATCCTGGAAAACAATATTTCTTGTGGCCATTACTTCTGCCCGCAGAGTGTCAGAACTTCAAGCATTATCTATCAGACCACCCTACATGATTTTCCATGCTGATAGAGTTCTCTCAGAACAAACCCCTCATTTTTACCTAAAGTCTGTTCTGAGTCAAATATCAATCAGGTCATTGAGCTGCCAGTCTTTTTTCCCAACCTCTCTAGCAAATTGGAATACATGCTGCACAAACTTGATGTTCACAGACAGCTCAGATTTTATCTTGACAGAACTAAGGATATTAGAAAATCAGACCAACTTTTTGTATCCTTCTCAGAAGCAAGAAAAGGCAATCCAGTGGCTAAAACCACCTTATCTAAATGGTTATCTGATTGTATATCCTTTGTTTATGAAAATGTGAACATGCCATTAACACACAAACCTAAGGCTCATTCTACCAGAGCCGTCTCTACGTCTTCTGCCTTTCAAGCTAAATTTCCCCTTGACAATATTTGCGCTGCAGCCACTTGGTCTAAGCCTCATAGCTTTATCACACATTACAAAGTAGATAAGGCTTCAAGGGACAGGTCTTCCTTTGGTTCTACGGTACTGAAGAACATACTCCCATGAGCCACCCAGGGTTGAGGGTGCTAGGGACACTACCCATCAGTGAGAATAAACGGCGAGATTTAACAATTTCACATAAAGAAGTTATGTACTTACCATAACGTTTCATGTGAGTTGTTTATCTCACCTTTATTCTCATGTCCCTCCCTCCTTCCCCCTCCTGGCTGACTGTTGACTTAGAGGCTAGTACCATCCTGGTTATTCAATATTTCTTCTTCCCATTTGGGAAGTGTTCTTGGTAGAAATACATAAAAGGGTATGTATATGTTTGTATATATTTATATATGTATATACTGTTACTCGCAGCAAACAAGATCTGAGGTAATTCCAGCAGTGCATTGTGGGATAAGGGGCTTGGTCTCGAGCTACTGGCAAACCTTGAGCTTTGCTATCAGCCGTGTCGGAACCGAGGATCGGCTCTGAACCCATCAGTGAGAATAAAGGCAAGATAAACAACTCACATGGAACGTTATGGTAAGTACATAACTTCTTTTTTTTTTTGGTCTGATACAAAAGGCCTTCATCCTTTCTTGGCTCCAGTCAGTAAGCCACCGTATTTCAATTTAAAGCTTCAACTTATACTATTAGAGTTCATTTAGCTGCTATTTACAGTTTCCATAATGGATTTGATGATCATTCATTAATGTTTCACCATCTTTGTAAAACATTTCTTAAGGGCACTTTACATTTGAAACCGCCTTTCAAAGTTCCCATAGTGCCTTGGGGCTTAACATTGGTCTTGCAATGTTTAGTTCATCAGCCCTTTGAGACAGCAGCCACTTGTGACCTCATGTTTATATTTTGGAAGACCCTTTTCCTAGTAGCTATCACCTCCACCAGGAGAATTTCAGAGCTACAGGCTTTGTGTGTAAAGTATTCGTATATCATTTTTCACAAAGAGAGACTATCACTCAGAACTAATCCTTCCTTTCTGCCTAAAGTAGTGTCAGACTCTAATATCAATCACACTATAGATTTACCAGTCTTCTTTCCAAATTTCTCAAACAAGGGAGAATATTACTTGCATTTGTTGGATGTTCACAGACAATTACGTTTTTATTTGGACAGAACAAAATCATTTAGGAAATCAGACCGACTGTTTCTGTCTTTTTCTGGTACTAGACTGGGTAAACCAGTTTCAAAGGTTACTCTGTCAAAATGGTTGAGAGACTGCACTACATTTGTTTATGGTCAAAATAAGCTAAATGTACCAGCAACAGTTAAAGCTCATTCTACCAGATCTGTTTCCACTTCAGTAGTTTTTCATCCCAGAGCTTTGATGGATGATACATGCACACCCGCAACTTGGGATACTCCTCATACCTTTATCAATCATTACAAATTGGATATGGTCTCCAGGGGAAGAGCATCCTTTGGCTCTGTGGTGCTCAGGAATATCCTTTATTAGTGCCTCCCAGGATCTAAAGTAGCTAGTTACTCTGTCCCAACAGTCAAGTAGGAATGAAGATTGACAACATCAGATAAAGAAGTTATGTCTTACCATAACGTTCCATCTGTGTTGTCGATCTTCATTCATTCTTGACTTCCCACCCTTCTGCCCCCTCTGAAAGACTCCTGGAGGTTCAGAAATAGTCCTGGGATCCTAGTAGGGTTATTGCTCAGACAAAGTTTCCATGATTTTCTACATGATGGGCAAATTTGATCTGAGGTAAAGGGAAGAGAGGCAGTATAGGTAGCCTTAGCTTGAGAGTTTTTTGGCTGGCTTGAGTTTGATATAATGGCCGAGTTGGTTCCAAGGGTCAGAACAGAATCCAACAGTCAAGAATGAATAAAGATTGACAACACAGATGGAACATTATGATAAGACTTAACTTCTTTTTTGTGTCCTTTGCAGATGTAATCTTGGGCAAACCTGTTTCTAAGGTTTCTCTATCTAGATGGCTAAGACACTGCATCTCCTTTATTTACACAACAAAAGAACTTAAAACTTCCTATGCCAGTGAAGGCTCATTCTACCAGATCTATGGTGACTTCAGCTGTCTTCCATTCTAAAGCTTCCATGTCCAAAATATGCGCTGCAACATGGGCTACTCCACATACCTTTATTACTCATTACAAATTGGACATGGTCACCAGGGGAAGAGCCTCCTTTAGCTCTATGGTTTTCAGAAATATCCTTCCGTAGGACCACCCAAGATCTAAGGTAGCTGGGGGCTCTGTCCCAAGAGTCAAGAATGGATGAATATTGACAACATCAGATAAAGAACTTATGTCTTACCACAACGTTCCATCTGTGTTGTCGATCTTCGTCCATTCTTGCATCCCGACTCTCCTTCCTCCTCTTTTGGACTCCTGGTGGAGCGACATGCAGTCCTGGGTTTCCCTGTTAGGATACACCTTCGACATGGCTTCTGACTTAAGTTAGGAATTTTTTTTTCTGAGAGCTTGAAAACTCGACCTGAGGTAATGTAGAGAGGGGCATTATGGATAGACTAGTAGCTCAAGAGATTTTTTGGATGGTGCGAGCTATGTAATGGCCAGATTGGTTCCAAGGTTTGGAAGTGTGCCCCAAGAGTCAAGAATAGATGAAGATCGACAACACAGATAGAACTTTATGGTAAGATATAACTTCTTTTTTTTAGCAGAAATTTGTGAAATCTTATTTTAAGGGTCCTATTAACCCTCTCTACTAATCCAGATGATTGCTGATGGCTGGGACAGTGAAGACTCAACTTAGTATTTAAAATCTTGAATAGTTTCTTTATTACGGATAGTGAAGTGGGTTCCCTGGTCTCTATTGATAGTACAAGGTACACCAAATCTGGGTATGAAATTATATATAAGCTTTTTTACTACTGTGACAGAGTCTGCTTTGTGACATGGGTAGGCTTTCACTCATGCAGAAAACATACAAACCACTACTAATACATATTGTAAATTATGTACTTTTGGTGTTTGTATAAAATTCAGCTCCACATTAACAAAAGGTCCCCATGGTGGAGGCAAGCATGCAGCCTTAATGTTTGCATTTTGCTAGCAGTATGCTCTAAGCATATAGCACAGCTATTAACATACTGCGGTATCAAAGAGGAGACATGAGGGGCATTCCAACTTCAGGTAATTTGATTAAGTAAAGCTGTCTGACTTGCATGAGCTGGTAAGTGATATGCCATTACCAGGTAAGGTAGCAAGGAGGCAGGCGCCACCAGTCGGCCGTAAGAATGTCACCATAACTCATTGGTGGAGTTACTACATCCATCTTTAAGCCAACTCTGAACTTCTCCCTCTGATGATTCGGCTTGGAGAGCTGATACTGTCTTGAAATCAAACTCATCATCTCTGTTAGTCTTGCAATAACATAATTTATTTATTTATTGCATTTGTTTACCGGGAAGGTCCACTGGGCCTAGGTAAGCCCATTTTCAGTGGAGGCCCGGGGAGAAATGCTCCACATTAAATTAAACATGTTGCAGACTACAATAAACCATAGAGATATAGTCACAGTTACATAGATAGCTAGAAGGCAATACATAAAAAATACAGACACATAGTTACAATTACATAGACAGCTAGAAGACAGTGCAGTAACAATCTTAGGCATTGATTTAACTGTGATATTAGAACATGTAGATACATAGTTACAATTACATAGACAGACAGAAGGCAATGCAGTAACAATCTTAGGCATTGATTTAACTGTGGTATTAGAACATGTAGATACATAGTTACAGTTACATAGATAGCTAGAAGGCAGTGCAGTAACAATCTTAGGCATTGATTTAACTGTGATATTAAAACATGCAGATACATAGTTACAATTACATAGATAGCTAGAAGGCAATGCAGTAACAATCTTAGGCATTGATTTAACTGTTATATTAGAACATGTAGATACATAGTTACAGTTACATAGATAGCTAGAAGGCAGTACAGTAACAACCTTAGGCATTGATTTAAGGTGCTGGTGCTGTGGTAGCATTGCCGCCTCACAGCAAGACGTTGTCCCGTTCGATTCCCAGCTAGAGCATCTACTGTGGAGACATGTGTGAATGGGTGTACATTCATTGAAGGTTGTGTGTTAGGGCCGGCAACTCAGCACATAAAAATCAACTGCCAAACATTAGCGGACCGGAGTTCCACTGTGGCGACCCCTAACCGGGAAAAGCCGAAAGACACAACAACATTAGAACATGTAGATACATAGTTACAGTTACACAGATAGCAAGAAGGCAGTGCAATAACAATCTTAGGCATTGATTTAATTGTGATATTAGAACATGCAGATACATAGTTACAGTTACACAGATAGCTACAAGGCAGTACAGTAACAACCTTAGGCATTGATTTAACTGTGATATTAGAACATGCAGATACATAGTTACAGTTACATAGATAGCTAGAAGGCTGTATAGTAACAACCTTAGGCATTGATTTAACTGTGGTATTAGAACATGTAGATACATAGTTACAGTTACATAGATAGCTAGAAGGCAATGCAGTAACAATCTTAGGCATTTTTTTAACTGTGATATTAGAACATGCAGAGTACCTACATATTGACCAGTTGAGTGGATAGAAGGCAGTGCAGTAACAATCTTAGGCATTGATTTAACTGTGATATTAGAACATGCAGAGTACCTACATATTGACCACTTGAGTGGATAGAAGGCAGTGCAGTAACAACCTTAGGCATTGATTTAACTGTGATATTAGAACATGCAGAGCACCTATATACTGACCAGTTGAGTAGCTAGAAGGCAGCGCAGTAACAATCTTAGGCATTGATTTAAGTGTGATATTAGAAAATGCAGAGTACCTACATACTGACCAGTTGAGGGGATAGAAGTCAGTGCAGTAAACAAACTTGGGCATTGATTTACCCATGATATTTAGAATATATTAGAGAACATATGTATTAACCAGTTGAGTGGACAGAAGGCAATGCAGTAAAAATCTTATGCATTGATTTAACTATGATATTTAGAACATATTAGAGAATATACATATTGACCAGTTGAGTTGATAGAAGGCAGTGCAGTAACAACCTTAGGCATTGATTTAACTGTGATATTAGGACATGCAGAGTACCTACATATTGACCAGCTGAGTGGATAGAAGGCAGTGCAGTAACAATCTTAGGCATTGATTTAACTGTGATATTAGAACATGCAGAGTACCTACATATTGACCACTTGAGTGGATAGAAGGCAGTGCAGTAACAACCTTAGGCATTGATTTAACTGTGATATTAGAACATGCAGAGCACCTATATACTGACCAGTTGAGTAGCTAGAAGGCAGCGCAGTAACAATCTTAGGCATTGATTTAAGTGTGATATTAGAAAATGCAGAGTACCTACATACTGACCAGTTGAGGGGATAGAAGTCAGTGCAGTAAACAAACTTGGGCATTGATTTACCCATGATATTTAGAATATATTAGAGAACATATGTATTAACCAGTTGAGTGGACAGAAGGCAATGCAGTAAAAATCTTATGCATTGATTTAACTATGATATTTAGAACATATTAGAGAATATACATATTGACCAGTTGAGTTGATAGAAGGCAGTGCAGTAACAACCTTAGGCATTGATTTAACTGTGATATTAGGACATGCAGAGTACCTACATATTGACCAGCTGAGTGGATAGAAGGCAGTGCAGTAACAATCTTAGGCATTGATTTAACTGTGATATTAGAACATGCAGAGTACCTACATATTGACCAGTTGAGTGGATAGAAGTCAGTGCAGTAAACAATCTTTGGCACTGATTTAACTATGATATTTAGAACATATACATATCAACCAGTTGACTGGATAGAAGGCAGTGCAATAACAACTTTAGGCATTGATTTAACTGTGATATTAGAACATGCAGAGTACCTACATATTGACCAGCTGAGTGGATGGAAGGCAGTGCAGTAACAATCTTAGGCAATGATTTAACTGTGATATTAGAACATGCAGAGTACCTACATATTGACCAGTTGAGTGGATAGAAGTCAGTGCAGTAAACAATCTTAGGCAATGATTTAACTGTGATATTAGAACATGCAGAGTACCTACATATTGACCAGTTGAGTGGATAGAAGTCAGTGCAGTAAACAATCTTTGGCACTGATTTAACTATGATATTTAGAACATATACATATCAACCAGTTGACTGGATAGAAGGCAGTGCAATAACAACTTTAGGCATTGATTTAACTGTGATATTAGAACATGCAGAGTACCTACATATTGACCAGCTGAGTGGATGGAAGGCAGTGCAGTAACAATCTTAGGCAATGATTTAACTGTGATATTAGAACATGCAGAGTACCTACATATTGACCAGTTGAGTGGATAGAAGGCAGTACAGTAACAATCTTTGGCATTGATTTAACTGTGGTATTAGAACATGCAGATACATAGTTACAGTTACATAGATAGCTAGAAGGCAGTGCAGTAACAATCTTAGCCACTGATTTAACTGTGATATTAGAACATGCGGAGTACCTACATATTGACCACTTGAGTGGGTAGAAGGCAGTGCAATAGCAATCTTAGGTATTGATTTAACTGTAATATTAGAACATGAAGAGTACCTACATGTTGACCAGTTGAGTGGATAGAAGGCAGTGCAGTAAACAACCTTAGGCATTGATTTAACTGTGAAATTAGAACATGCAGAGTACCTACATATTGACCAGTTGTGTAGCTAGAAGGCAGTGCAGTAACAATCTTAGGCATTGATTTAACTGTGGTATTAGAACATGTAGAGACATAGTTGCAGTTACATAGATAGCTAGAAGGCAGTGCAATAACAATCTTAGGCACTGATTTAACTGTGATATTAGAACATGCAGAGTACCTACATATTGACCAGTTGAGTGGATAGAAGGAAGTGCAGTAACAATCTTAGGCATTGATTTAACTGTGATATGAGAACATGGAGAGTACCTACATATTGACCACTTGAGTGGATAGAAGGCAGTGCAATAACAATCTTAGGTATTGATTTAACTGTGATATTAGAACATGCAGAGTACCTACATGTTGACCAGTTGAGTGGATAGAAGGCAGTGCAGTAAATAACCTTAGGCATTGATTTAACTGTGATATTAGAACATGCAGAGTACCTACATATTGACCAGTTGAGTAGCTAGAAGGCAGTGCAGTAAAAATCTTAGGCATTGATTTAACTGTGGTATTAGAACATGTAGATACATAGTTACAGTTACATAGATAGCGAGAAGGCAGTGCAGTAACAATCTTAGGCATTGATTTAACTGTGATATTAGAACATGCAGATACATAGTTACAGTTACACAGATAGCTAGAAGGCTGTATAGTAACAATCTTAGGCACTGATTTAACTGTGATATTAGAACATGCAGATACATAGTTACAGTTACATAGATAGCTAGAAGGCAGTGCAGTAACAACCTTAGGCATTGATTTAACTGTGATATTAGAACATGTTAGATACATAGTTACAGTTACATAGATAGCTAGAAGGCAGTACAGTAACAACCTTAGGCATTGATTTAACTGTGATATTAGAACATGCAGATACATAGTTACAGTTACACAGATAGCTAGAAGGCAGTACAGTAACAACCTTAGGCATTGAGTTAACTGTGAATGTAATGGGATCCTATCTCGCCTACATTCATAACTGATGGGTTCGGAGCCGATCCGTCGGCTCCGACTCGGCCACTATACACTAGAGCGAAGTCTCTCATTGGCTGGGCTACCCCTTATCCCATAATGCACCACATCTGCTTCCCCAGATCTTGTTTGTTCGCTTTCATACATACATACAGGTACAGAAAAACATACCAATAACTGTAACCAACTAAAAACCTTCCAGAGAAGAGCTCAGCAAGACCAATGTTTCCTCCAAATCCAAAAGGTAGGGGGAAGGAGGGTGGGTATGTATGAATGTAGGCAAGATGGATCCCATACATCCAAAGTTATGGTAAGTACATAACTAAAAGATGTAATGGGATCCTATCTCGCCTACATTCATAACTGATGGGACAGCGTCCCTAGCACCTAAAACCCCAGGTGGCTCACTGGAACACACTCCTGAGAACTGCAGAACCAAATGAAGCTCTGCCTCGGGAAGCCACATCAAGCTTGTAATGAGAAATGAAGGTGTGCGGAGAAGACCAAGTAGCAGCCGCACAAATATCATCTATTGAAACTTTGGAATGAAAGGCTATAGAGGTGGCCATAGCCCTGGTAGAATGAGCTTTGATTGGGAAAGGCAATTCTCTGCCTGACTGGGAATAAATGAAAGGGATGCAATCCTTAATCCATTTGGCAATGGTGGCTTTGGCAACTGGAAGACCTAACCTATTCTCCGCAAAAGACGCAAACAGTTGGTCAGATTTTCGAGTCTGAGAGGTCCTATCCAAGTAAAAACGCAGTTGCCTGTGAACATCCAACTGGTGGAAGGTATATTCTGCTCCATTAGAAAAATTTGGAAAGAAAACTGGGAGCTCCAATGATTGCTGAATACATAAAGGGGATGCTACCTTAGGCAAAAAGGAAGGATTCAATCTAAGGGAAACTCTGTCTTTGTGAAAGATCAAATAAGGAAGGGAAGAACAGAGAGCCTGAAGCTCTGAAACACGCTTAGCAGAAGTTATTGCCACTAGAAAAGCAGTTTTTCACGACAGGAATTTAACATCACAAGTGGCCTCCGGCTCAAAGGGACGGGCAGTTAAGGAGGCCAGAACCAAATTTAAGTCCCAAGGGGGCACGGGATGAGCCATAGGAGGTCTGAGGAGCCAGGCTCCCTTAAGAAAGGACTTGCAAAGTTTGTTAGCCATTAAAGAAGGCTCTATAGCAACATGAAAATTAGATATAGCCGCCAGTTGAACTTTAAGTGTGGAGACTGAAGAGCCAGAATGAAACAATGAAGCTAGAAATTCCAAGACTTGCGGAACTGGGGCCGTAAGAGGATCAATGCCTCGCTGCTGGGCCCAACAAACAAACCTTTTCCATTTGCTGGAATACAGCTTAACGGTAGATGGCTTGTGGAGAAGACAAGATGTGCATCACTTCCGAGGAAAGAGAAAGGTCTCTAACTAAGGATGAAAGTGGAGTAACCAAGCAGCCAGTTGCAGCGACCAAAGGGACGGATGAGAGAGTCCTGACGGATTGGATAACAGGTCTGGCACTGGGTCCAGAATCCAGGGGCCCTGTACCATATACTTCTGGAGAAATGGGAACCAAATCTGACGGGGCCAATGTGGGGCGACCAAAATCATGTGACACCCGACATGAAGAGCCTTCTGAATCACCCTCAGGAGAAGGGGAATCGGGGGGAAGGCATAAAGCAGACCCGGGGGCCAATTGTGGGCTAGAGCGTCCCTGGGAGACTGTCCCTGAGAGGGTGTCAGAGTGAAGAACTCTCTGCACTTCGCATTGTTGGGGTTGGCAAACAAGTCGCAACAAGGGAGGCCCTATTTGGTGAAGATCTGCGCAGCCACTCTGTCATTGAGGGACCACTCGTGGGGCAACAGGAGAGTCCTGCTGAGCCTGTCTGCAATCACATTGGCTTTTCCCGGAATGTGCGTGGCTACTAAGAAACGTCGAGAGGCTATGGCCCAGCGCCATACTCTCATGGCCTCCCTGCAAAGGGGGTAGGACCTGGTTCCGCCCTGCTTGTTTATGTGCCAAACCGATAATAGCCATTGCAGCACTCGCATGTGCAGCCTGGCTAATGGTACTAGGAGGATAGTTACAGCCATCGAACCCAATAACTGAAGAATCTGTCTGGCAGGAACTCGAGATTTGGGTAACAAATTTAGAACCTGTGATTGTAGAACCTGAATTCTCTCTGATGGCAAAAATGCCCGCATCCTTTTTGTGTCTAACTCTGTACCTATAAAGGTGATACGCTGAGATGGCCGCAGCACAGATTTTTCCCAATTGAAAGTGATTCCCAGCGAGAGACCCAAGGTTACTGTGGCCATCAGCGCTTGAATCAGTAGATGCTTGGAGGTGGTAGTGAGGAGCCAGTCGTCGAGATAGGGAAACACCTGGAATCAGAGACTTCTCAAGTGAGCTGTCACCACTGCCAGACTCTTGGTAAACACCCTGGGGGCTGTGGTGAGACCAAAAGGCAGTGCACGAAACTGGAAATGACTGGTTCCTAGGCGGAAGCATAAATGACTCCTGGACTCCTGACGTATCAATATGTGATAGTAAACGTCCTTGAGGTCTATAGAGCACATCCATACATCCTTCTCCAATAAACCAATGGTCAGAAGACTAGTAAAATAGAAAATGAAAGCCACACCAGATCACTGAATCACTCTGTTTAATACACAAAACAAACATTCACTGAGCGCTTTCACCCAACTCTTTGCTGGGTTTCATCAGAGTACAGATTCAACGGAGCAGTTGCCTTATATACTAGTCACTTAATTGACTTCAATTAATAAATCATACATCATTCATTGAGGTTTGAACACATAGAAATAAACTCAACTTCATTTAATAAATGTAAAATACAGAATAAAACCTTTTCATTTGTAACTAAAAGGGTGGTATCTAGTAATAAATCAAATTGTAATTGAAAGTATGTGCTGGGTATGTAGAAATGTATAAATGTCTTACAATATACTATTAGTTAAATCAAATGACTATGTTTTATTTTATATAAATATATAATAGATGTATATATATATGTAATAAATAAGGCCACGCATTTCCGCCGCTGATTCCAGAGGGGAACGCTAGAGAAGGCGCTGACAATGTTTGGAGGAAAAATTTTACCTACCCGAACTGGACATTGTATTGTCGGTACCAAGGTTGAACAATTATCAGCAGATACACGATATGGGCACCTTAAACAAGCAAATGGAGGATTTTGACAAACATTTGAGGAAGTACAAGGCATTGCAGATGGATAATGTTTTCTTCGAAAGGTCACTGGAACTAAATCAAGTACCGAAGGGACTGAGAGTACTTAAGGTACCTTTTGGGTTTGAAGACAAGGAACTTGTTAAAGATTTGATAGACATTTATGACAATGCTGGCAAACAGCTTATGAAATTAATTATTAAAAATAACAATAATAAGTTGTGTAAACTGAATGAAACACTGTCTAATTTATACAGAAGTATTAGAAATGATCTATTATTCGAGTCCAACAAGCACAGATTTGATAATATTTTGTTGGACATTAATAGATATGTTAGTAAAGGGTTGGAAGGTAAAAACAATAAGTTGCGTAGGGATACTGAAGATTATGCTAATAATAGAGCTTACAATCATTTTAGAGAATTTAAACGTCAATTTAGGATTAATGTTCAGAATTCTGATAACAATGTGAATGTTGTTAACAATGAGGGTGACATGAATGATGAGAGAATTATCCCAGGTAACAACAATAATTATAGAAATGTTCAGGATAGACAAACTTTTTTAGAGGAACAACCATTGAGAAGATCGGAACGTTTAAAGGGGCGTTACCAGGGACAGAATTACTTTCAGAACAACTACAGGAACAGGTTCAGACAGAACCAACATTATTAGCAAGTAACAAAAAATACAGTTTTGAGCAGGAAAGAAGTACAAACAATGAAGTTAATGAAGTAAGTTATGAGAATGTGATTAACTATTTTCACAATGTGGAATTGGATGCTAGTGAAAACTGTATTTCTAATTATGTTTTAAATCTTGACAACAATGATACTCAAGTATAAATCAAATGACACACAACTCAGAATTTATAAATATGCATTGTGAAAGTATTTCTGAAGGAGGTTTTTCAGTCTATAATTATTCAGATAAAATAATAAATGAAAATTATTTGTCACTTTTTAAGAAGGGTTTTAAATTTATTCCTATCTTTAAGCTTGATGTAGGTAGGATTTTGTTGAATTTTAGGCTTTATACTAGAATGTTAAATTTAAAAATGTTTTTTCATAACCAAGGAAACACATGGAAAAAAGAATCGTCGAGTTTCACTCTTAAAAGACCTAGTACGTTTGTATCACCAGCTAACCCTATGATCCACCTATTCGAGATGTTATGTGATGTACAAATAAGAAAGGTTTTGAAAACAAATGACATATTTAATGAGAACTTAGCAACAGCTGAAAGATTTTGTTTAAATGAACTATGTACTAACAACAAATATAGAATTATGAAACCCGATAAGGGAGGTGGAGTTGTCATCATGAGCAAGGACAATTACAAAAACAAAATGATGTATATGCTCAATGATGAAGCCACCTACACTAGAGTCTCTAGATATGACATGATTAAGGCACATACAAAAATTGACTGGCAGCTGTATGAATTCTGGATGGATGGTATTATTAATAAAGAGGAATATGATTACTTGATAGTAACCTATCCTGTTACACCAAAAGTATTTGGTATACCAAAAATACATAAAGAAGTTTCCAATCCTCCATTCAGACCCATAGTAGCTGCTAAATTATCAAAAATGGAGACTATAGCACACTACATTGACATCAATCGCAAAGAAGTATTGAATAATATTAATTATATTTTAAAAGATTCGTGGCATTGTCTTGAAATATTACATGAATACACGGGCACAATTTCTATGGACACATATTTGGTGACTATAGACATTATTAATTTATTTTCAGTGATACCCCACGACATAGGGCTTGAGATGTTTGAAAACAGTCTTGCAATGTTTGGTAAACATCATACGGTGAAAAGAAAGTTATTAACTGAGTTCATGGAGATGATACTCCACAACAATTTCTTTCAGCAAGATGGTGAATATTTCAAACAAAGTTCAGGTGTTGCGATGGGAGCTAGGTGTGCTCCAGTATATGACAACTTAGTTTTGGCTAAATGGGAGCAACAATATGTACTGAGTAGTGAATATTGGTCAAAGGTGGTGTTATATGTAAGATTTTTGGATGACATACTACTGGTTTGGAAAGGTAATAAAGAAGAGATGATAGCATTTATAGACTATTTGGGAAATACTACTTCCTTCTTGAAATTTACTTACAATATAGAGGTGGACAAATGCGAGTATTTGGATTTAAATATTTATAAAAAGGAAGGGAAGATTGAATCCAATATATTTCGTAAAAAAACATTTTCAAATTCATATTTGCATTTTAAAAGTTGCCACCCATATTTTCAAAAACGAAATTTGGTGAAAGGCCAAATGGTGAGAATGTCAAGAATAATAAGTGAGGATTCTGTTTTCACAAAAGAGTTGAATTTTTTATGTACTATGTTTTCGGATAGAGGTTATCCAGATCACCTCATTAATAGTATAAAAAAGGAAATCTTGAACAAAAGGAATGATTATTTCAGACCTATTTTAAAAGTTGGTAAAGTTGAAATTGCTAATAAGACAACTACGAACAAAAATATGGCATGCTCATTAACCTTACCATTTAATGACAGTACCAAATTTGTAATAGAAGTGGTAAAAGAAGCATGGGACAGAGTTTTTAGTAATGATTTAGATATTATTGAAAAAAATAGGTAAAGCACCTACAATTGTATATAGTAGGGGTAAACATTTAAAAGATATGTTTGAATATGAAGAAGTATACAAAAAGTCATGTATGAAAAAATGTGGCTTTTGTAAAACTTGTAGATATATAAATGATGGGCCTTATGTTGCCATAAAAGGATACAATAGGGCTATTAGATGCCCAGGTTACGTTAATTGTAACACTAAGCAAGTAATTTACATAGCCACATGTCTGTCCTTTACCGCATTTTATATAGGTAAGACCATAAGGAAATTGAGAGAGAGAATTAATGAGCATAATAGGGACATAAGGAACAAAAAAACAACAAATGCATTATACACGCACAGTATAACATGTCCAGATTTTAATAAATTTTTGTTTTTGTGGTTGACAGAGTACCTGAAACATGTGTCAAGGAAGGAGATGTAAACAATCTTTTAGAGATGAAAGAATGTTTATGGCAATTTAGATTAAATGCTAGTAGTAAACCAGGCATTAATGAATACATCTCCATTAGTAGTTTTTTGAGAATGAAATCTTACATTATTTAATTGGATTTTTTATACATTATACATTTCACATATTGTAGGAATTTTTAAATATATATATTTTTTAATATGTATTAACATCATTTATGACCAACTACCATATTATTATATACATTTTTATTTTATACAGGTTTAATTATATATACATTTTATACATTTATAAATACACTTTTATATATATATATGCATGTTTTAAACTTATTTATTACATATATATACATCTATTATATATTTATATAAAATAAAACATAGTCATTTGATTTAACTAATAGTATATTGTAAGACATTTATACATTTCTACATACCCAACACATACTTTCAATTACAATTTGATTTATTACTAGATACCACCCTTTTAGTTACAAATGAAAAGGTTTTATTCTGTATTTTACATTTATTAAATGAAGTTGAGTTTATTTTTATGTGTTCAAACCTCAATGAATGATGTATGATTTATTAAATGAAGTCAATTAAGTGACTAGTATATAAGGCAACTGCTCCGTTGAATCTGTACTCTGATGAAACCCAGTAAAGAGTTGGGTGAAAGCGCTCAGTGAATGTTTGTTTTGTGTATTAAATAATAGAGTGATTCAGTGATCTGGTGTGGCTTTCATTTTCTATTTTACTATCCTTCTCCAATAACTGGAGAATGGACTGAAGGGTGACCATCCGGAATTTGGACTTCTTTACAAAACGATTCAAAAGGCTGAGGTCCAAAATGGGCCTTACATCCCCTGTCTTTTTTGGCACCAAAAATAATCTCGAGTAAGTTCCTGATCCGATCTGGTTGGCGGGGACGGGCTGGATGACCCCTTTGCTTAGCAGCTTTGAAACTTCTACGGGTGCCAGATCCCGTTGACTGGGTGGCACATCCGGGATTCTCCTTGTAGGAGGAGGGGGCTTGAAGAAGGGGATGAGGTAGCCTCCGGTTTCAATCCAAAGCACCCACTGATCCTTGGTTATCGAGTCCCAAGCCTGTGGGTGTTTCGCAAAATGACCCCCGACCGGCTCCGGAGAAGCACAGCCGGGCCACATCCTAGGGATGTTGAGGGTAGGAGGAACCACAAAAGGAGTCACGGTCTCCAGAGTTACGGGGGAATCTGCCACCTCTAGGGCGGCGTCTTCCTGAATCCCCCCCTGCCTCTGGAGGGGGGATCACTCGGTGGAGTAGAGAAGAACTTTTGGGGTTTCCTGAACCACATTTTCCCTCCTCTCTGGGCCTTGGGGTAAGGTCTAGAGGGAGTGGAAAAATGGGCCCCAACGGCAGTCAAGATCTTGCCCTCCTGCTCGCACCGAGTAAGAGTGTCCTTCACCTTGGGTCCAAACAAAGAAGACCCATCAAAGGGGGCGTCGGCGAAGGAAGACTTAAAGGCCTCCGTGAGTGGACACAAGCATAACCAGGCTTGTCTCCTAAGAGCCACTCCTGTACCCGCTGCTCTACTCGCCCCTTCGGCTGCATAGGAAATGAGCCTCATGGACGAGTTGACAATAGAAGTTAGGGTAGTCATCTGGGCACTTACGGTCTGTGCTAACGCCTCAGGAAGGTTGCCCGCAAGGGACTCTCCTAACTCCTTGAGGAGGTCCCTTTGGAGCCTTGTAAAATGACAAAGATAGTTCAGTGACAGCATGGTAAAGGTCGCTGAAGAAAGGGTACGCTTCCCGTACCTATCCATGCTCCTAGAATCCTTATTAGGAGGATGAATAGATGTTGAAGCCTCTGCCACGTCCTGCTGAGTGGCAGATGCCACCACCATAGCATCAACCGCAACACCCTTAGTGAGGAATTCCTTCTGGGGAGGGGCTGAAAGAAACTTATTGGGCCTGGCAGGCACCGGTTCCACCATATTAGGATGTTCCCACACCCTCCGAGAGATTAGGTCCAATAGCTCGTCGAAGGGTGGAGACACCCAGGAGGAGGAGGGCTGGGCCCCGAAGGCCTTGAGGAAATCTGACTCCTCAGTGGTAGGGGCTTTGGATTGCCAATCGCCTCTCTGTCTCAAGATCTCAAGGATATCTGAGAAAGAGACGTCATCCAAGGATGATTTAGGGGACCCCTCCGCATCATCGAGGTCAGTATCTGAAGTGACGGATTCATCTTGGGAATCAACGTGCTTCCTCTTACACAGTTTCTTCCTTGGGGGTTCATCCGAAGCAGATTCAGAAGGACCCACCGGAAGAAGGGAACCCCCTCAAGGGGGTATCCTCAGGCCCTGGGGCCCCACTGTCATGGGAAAGAATGTCTCCAGAGGCACCAGTACCCAAAACTTGGGACGGTGAGGTAGAAACCTGCTGAATCGGCAAGGTCATAGCCAGTGCACTCCTCATGGCCTCAAAAGCAGGACCTCCAGACTCTGCAGAGGGCACTTGCTGAGAGACCACGGCGGTACTGGGAATACATGCAGCCGATGCTCCGAGGGGAAGACTGGGCATTGAAGAGGTGAGCTCCACAGTGTTGCCCTCGGCCCCCGCCGAGGAAGACCTGGTACCAAACCCTGACACCGAGGACAGGGTAGGAATGAAAGTCGGAGCAGCGAAACTCCGAGGGGGTCCCTGCTCCGACTGGACGATTCCGCTCCATTCTACCTGCACCGACTCCAACGGCTCCAAGGGGGTCGGAGGAGGAATCAAATGCATGGGATGTGGAGTAGGCTCCGAAGCCACGTGGGCTGGAGCCGAGATCATTTTAGTAAAAGCTGGGGACTGGAACAGCCTCTGGATAACCCTATCCAAATCCGAATCCGATAACCTAGAGGATTTGGAGGAAACAGATTGGGGGCGAGAAGACTTCTGTCTCGGCTCCGACAAAGCAGGGGATCGGCTCCGAAAGGGTTCCAGCACTATCGGAGCCGAGACCGGCACCGTTTGCAACAGTGTCGGTGCCGAAGGAGGCTCCGGAGCTGAGGGGGAATAGTCTGAGCTGCACACCTCCAACGGCTCCGAGACCAATGGAGCCGAGGTAGGTGATTGGCCTCTTGATGCACTAACCTGCGGCTCCGACACCAATGGAGCCGAGGAAAGAAGCACCGAGGCAGACCTTTCAGCCATCGGCTCCGAAGCCATTAGAGCTGAGGAAGAAGAAGTCGACCCTTGTTTCTTAGCTGTCGGGTCCGACGGACTGGTCGGAGCCGACGATCTATGCTTCTTGGGTGTCGGGCCCGATGGACTGGTCGGAGCCGATGCTCTCTTCTTTTTTGAAGCTGGAGATGAAGCCAAAAGCTTCTTCAAATGAAGGCTTAATCAAACCTCTAAGTATCAATTTATTTTTTCTCTCCTGGAGAACTCTGGAGGAAAAAGCGTGACACACACTGCAATTATCCTGTAAATGTTTTGGCCCTAAACAGTACACGCAGACAGCATGGCTGTCTGTAATAGACATTTTATAATTACATTTTGTACACTTTTTGAAACCTGACTTTTGCTCTTTAGACATTTTCAGAGGAAAAAACAGGTAACTAACCACAAGGAAAAAAAACAATAAGAAATGAATGGGCTAAAGCCCTCTAACTTAAACGGGCTTAGCCCGACACAACAGATCAAACACACAGAGAAGGAACTACATGGGCTAAAGCCCTCTAACTTAAACGGGCTTAGCCCGAAAACTATTTCAGTCACACTAAAAGAAAATTTGATAAATACACAATAAGGGCAAAGGCCCTCTAACTTAAAACAGGCCTTGCCCAGTCCACTAGTAGCACGAAAATGAATAAAATTAAATTTCACACCAAACTGACCACAAACGCTCACAAAGCTGTTAAAACAGCTGTTTGTTTAAATTCTGACAGAAACCCTAGTCAAAAAAGACCAAAAGGTCAAGAAAAAACACTTAGCTCCAGCCAAGTCGAGACCATGTCCGGCTTGAAAAGCGGCAAACGAGATCTGGGGAAGCAGGTGTGGTGCATTATGGGATAAGGGGGAGAGACTTCGTTCTAGTGTATAGTGGCCGAGTCAGAGCCGATGGATCGGCTCCGAACCCATCAGTTATGAATGTAGGCGAGATAGGATCCCATTACATCTTTTAGTTATGTACTTACCATAACTTTGGATGTATGGGATCCATCTCGCCTACATTCATAACTGATGACACTGTGCAGTAAACAACCTTAGGCATTGATTTAACTGTGATATTAGAACATGCAGAGTACCTACATATTGACCAGTTGAGTAGCTAGAAGGCAGTGCAGTAACAATCTTAGGCATTGATTTAACTGTGATATTAGAACATGCAGAGTACCTATATACTGATCAATTGAGTAGCTAGAAGGTAGAGCAGTAACAATCTTAGGCATTGATTTAACTGTGATATTAGAACATGCAGAGTACTTACATATTGACCAGTTGAGGGGATAGAAGTCAGTGCAGTAAACAATCATAGGCATTGATTTACCTATGATATTTAGAATATATTAAAGAACATACGTATTAACCAGTTGAGTGGACAGAAGGCAATGCAGTAAAAATCTTATGCATTGATTTAACTATGATATTTAGAACATATTAGAGAATATACATATTGACCAGTTGAGTTGATAGAAGGCAGTGCAGTAACAACCTTAGGCATTGATTTAACTGTGATATTAGGACATGCAGAGTACCTACATATTGACCAGCTGAGTGGATAGAAGGCAGTGCAGTAACAATCTTAGGCATTGATTTAACTGTGATATTAGAACATGCAGAGTGCCTATATATTGACCAGTTGAGTAGCTAGAAGGCAGTGCAGTAAAAATCTTAGGCATTGAATTAACTGTGATATTAGAACATGCAGATACATAGTTACAGTTACATAGATAGCAAGAAGGCAGTGCAGTAACAATCTTAGGCATTGATTTAACTGTGATATTAGAACATGCAGATACATAGTTACAGTTACATAGATAGCTAGAAGGCAGTGCAGTAACAATCTTAGGCATTGGTTTAACTGTGATATTTAGAACATGCAGATACATAGTTACAGTTACATAGATAGCTAGAATGCAGTGCAGTAACAATCTTTGGCACTGATTTAACTATGATATTTAGAACATATTAGTGAACATACATATTGACCAGTTGAGTGGATAGAAGGCAGTGCAGTAACAACCTTAGGCATTGATTTAACTGTGATATTAGGACATGCAGACAAATAGTTACAGTTATATAGATAGCTACAATGCAGTGCAGTAACAATCTTAGGCATTGATTTAACTGTGATATCAGAACATGCAGAGTACCTACATATTGACCACTTGAGTGGATAGAAGGCAGTGCAGTAACAACCTTAGGCATTGATTTAACTGTGATATTAGAACATGCAGAGCACCTATATACTGACCAATTGAGTAGCTAAAAGGCAGCGCAGTAACAATCTTAGGCATTGATTTAAGTGTGATATTAGAACATGCAGAGTACTTACATATTGACCAGTTGAGTGGATAGAAGTCAGTGCAGTAAACAATCTTAGGCATTGATTTACCTATGATATTTAGAATATATTAAAGAACATACATATTAACCAGTTGAGTGGACAGAAGGCAATGCAGTAAAAGTCTTATGCATTGATTTAACTATGATATTTACAACATATTAGAGAATATACATATTGACCAGTTGAGTTGATAGAAGGCAGTGCAGTAACAACCTTAGGCATTGATTTAACTGTGATATTAGGACATGCAGTGTACCTACATATTGACCAGCTGATTGGATAGAAGGCAGTGCAGTAACAATCTTAGGCATTGATTTAACTGTGATATTAGAACATGCAGAGTACCTACATATTGACCAGTTGAGTGGATAAAAGGCAGTGCAGTAACAATCTTAGGCATTGATTTAACTGTGATATTAGAACATGCAGAGTACCTACATATTGACCACTTGAGTGGATAGAAGGCAGTCCAGTAACAACCTTAGGCATTGATTTAACTGTGATATTAGAACATGCAGAGTACCTACATACTGACCAGTTGAGTAGCTAGAAGGCAGTGCAGTAACAATCTTAGGCAGTGATTTAACTGTGATATTAGAACATGCAGAGTACCTACATACTGACCAGTTGAGTAGCTAGAAGGCAGTGCAGTAACAATCTTAGTCATTGATTTAACTGTGATATTAGAATGTGCAGATACATAGTTACAGTTACATAGATAGCTAGAAGGCAGTGCAGTAACAATCTTAGGCATAGATTTAACTGTGATATTAGAACATGCAGAGTACCTACATATTGACCAGTTGAGTGGATAGAAGGTAGTGCAGTAACAATCTTAGGCATTGAGTTAACTGTGATATTAGAACATGCAGATACATAGTTACAGTTACATAGATAGCTAGAATGCAGTGCAGTAACAATCTTAGGCATTGATTTAACTGTGATATTTAGAACATATTAGAGAACATACATATTGACCAGTTGAGTGGATAGAAGGCAGTGCAGTAAACAACCTTAGGCATTGACTTAACCGTGATATTAGAAGATGCAGAGTACTTACATATTGACCAGTTGAGGGGATAGAAGTCAGTGCAGTAACAATCTTAGGCATTGATTTTTCTGTGATATTAGAACATGCAGAGTACCTACATGTTGACCAGTTGAGTAGCTAGAAGGCAGTGCAGTAACAATCTTAGGCATTGATTTAACTATGATATTTAGAACATGCAGAGTACATACATATTGACCAGTTGAGTAGCTAGAAGGCAGTGCAGTAACAATCTTAGGCATTGGTTTAACTGTGATATTAGAACGTGCAGATACATAGTTACAGTTATATAGATAGCTAGAATGCAGTGCAGTAACAATCTTTGGCATTGATTTAACTGTGATATTTAGAACATATTAGTGAACATACATATTGACCAGTTGAGTGGATAGAAGGCAGTGCAGTAACAACCTTAGGCATTGATTTAACTGTGATATTAGAACATGCAGATACATAGTTACAGTTACATAGATAGCGAGAAGGCAGTGCAGTAACAACCTTAGGCATTGAGTTAACTGTGATATTAGAACATGCAGATACATAGTTACAGTTACATAGATAGCTAGAATGCAGTGCAGTAACAATCTTAGGCATTGATTTAACTATGATATTTAGAACATATTAATGAACATACATATTAACCAGTTGAGTGGAAAGAGGAGGGGTAGAGTGGGAGTGGCACAATAGGGGAAGAAAGTGGTAGGTGTGATTAGAAAAGGTTATTTTTGGCATGGGCATAACCAGCAGGAGGAAAGGTGTTGTTTAAGAGATTTTTTAGAGTGCAGGGTACGTGATGGAGTTTATTGTGGTTGGTAGGGTATTCCAAAGTTTGGAAACAGTGAAGGAATAGAGCATTTGACCGGCTGGGAGTTGGGGTTTGTCTACTTTAAGCAGTGTTTTATTTTCTGATCTAAGAGGTTTATTTGGTTGGCACAATGATAGTATGGAGAAGAGAGATGGACATGCTGTGGGTTTATATATCATTTTGTGTGCAGTAGTTAAGTGTACATAGTTGAGATAGAGTGGTAGCTCTAGCCAGTTTAGTTGTTGAAGCGAGGAACAGTGGTGTGTAGAGGATCTATCATTTGTTGCAAATCTGGCAACCTTATTGTAACATGAGTCAAGCTTTGTTTTAAGAGATGAGTGGATATTTGTGAGGATACGGGAACCATATAGCAGGGATGGAAGTAGAAAGGCTGTAGCTAGAGTCTTTTTAGCAGTTTTGTTGAGGTAATACCTATGCCTATAAAGGGTGCCCCAGTTTCTGATGTGTTTTTTGATCTTATTGAGTATGTGGAGATCAAATGTTAGGGTTTCATCAATAATGATGCCTAACAGTTTAGTACTAGAGACTACTTCAATGGTGGTATTATTTTGGGAGTGGATAGAGTAACGTTTCATCAATAATGACGCCTAACAGTTTAGTACTAGAGACTACTTCAATGGTGGTATTATTTTGGGAGTGGATAGAGTAACGTTTCATCAATAATGACGCCTAACAGTTTAGTACTAGAGACTACTTCAATGGTGGTATTATTTTGGGAGTGGATAGAGAATTCAGTCCTATTTAGGTAGGTTGTTTTTTTGTGAGTGAATAGGATCAGTTTAGTTTTGTTTGGGTTAAGAACAAGGTGATTGCTTGACATCCATTTTTCAGTGGATGTGAAGGCATTTTGGGTTAGTAGTTGTAGCTCGGGAGAGGTTTTAGCAGTACAGATGATTGTCGAATCATCTGCATATTGGATGACAGTGCCATGTGTAAGGGAGTTGTGGAAGTTACTGATGAATATATTGAATAGAAGGGGCCCCAATATGGCACCTTGGGGGAAGCCTGTAGAGATGCTGAGGAAGGGGGAACAGGATTGTTGCCATTTAGTTGATTGATATCTGCCAGAGAGGTAGTTTGAGAACCAATTTAGGGTTGGGGGTGAGACACCTAGATTGTTGACTTTAGAGAGTATCAAAAGCTGTTGAAAGGTCAAGGAAAAGTGAAGAGATGATCAGACTGGAACTGCATGCTCTATCTACTGTATCCATAAAGGAGATGAGAGCTGTGTTTGTGCTATGGCCTGGTCTAAAGCCATGCTGGCTTGGGGTGAGAAGTTGATTGTGAATTAAATGGTTGAGAAGTTGTGTAAGGACACATTTTTTAATATTTTTTAAATGGGAGAGAGGATAATGATGGGCCAAAAATTTGAGATGTCTGAATATTTGCCACCTTTGTGCAGAGGAATAATGTATGCTTTCTTCCAGATATTTGGTATGTGGGATTCTTGGACTGATCTATTGAGAAGTATACTAATAGGGTAAGCGATGGAGCTTACGGATATTTTTAGGAATTAAGCAGGTAAGTTTTCTGGAGCACAGTGCAAGGTTTGAGTTTTAGAAGGAGCTTCTTTATGGTGCATGTGGGAATGGGTGAGAAAGAAAAATTTGGTGGAGAGGAAGGTTTAAAATGATTAGATTGTTGTTCTGATGAGTTAGGGTTAGAAGGAGGGAAAGCGGTCGTCAGCTTGGCAATGGTGTCAATGAAATATGAGTTTAAGAGAGAGGCTGTATCGGAGGGGGGGTTTATCCAGGTATGGGCAAAGATTGGTGTTAGAACCTGGGTGTGTAAGGGAATTTATTGCTCCCCAGAAGTTTTGAGGGTTTAGCCTATGCTGGTCCTGTAGTTTGTGGAAATATTCTTTTTTGTTTTTGGTTACCTGCCATTTGGCCTGATTACGTAGTTGTTTGTATAGTGCCAGGTGAGCTGGGTTTTTATATTTTTGCCATGATTTCCAAGCTTTGTCTCTAGTGGACATGATTTGCTTTATGGATTTGGTAATCTAAGTGGCATGATTAGTCTTGACTCTTTTTAGTTGGGTGGTGCTACCCTATGTAAGATTTTGAGAAATGTTGAATTGAATAATTCAACTGCATCATCAAGGGGAATGGTTTTTAATGGTGCCCAGTTGGTATGCTGTAATATTTTGTTTAGGGTTTCCTGGAGAGAATTGGGATAGGTCTCTAGTTTGTTTTAATTGGTGGTTACTAGCAGTTGTGGAAGTTTTTCGTATGGTGAAGGTTGGTAAGTGGTCACTGATGCTGTTTGGTAATGTTCCAAAGGCGGAGATCTTATTTGGGTCAGATACAAGGATCCAATCTAAGATTGAGCTTTGGTTCTTTTTGTTATTGGGCCTAGTTATATCAGAGATAAGCTGGATAGAGTTGAATAGGTTGATGTTAGTTTGAGGGTTTTGGTTAGAAATATCTAACCAATTAATGTTTACATCCCCTAGGATGATTGTTTCATTTTGAATATTTTTGGATGACCAAGCTAGAATTTCCTCTAGAATGGGAATGTTGTCACCTGGGGGATTACATGAAAATTTGCACAAGATCCTTCTACAGCTTGTTTAGCAGCTTGATCTACCAAATTATTTCCCTTTGATATTGTATTTATACCCTTTTGATGGGCACTACACTT
Source organism: Protopterus annectens (assembly GCF_019279795.1). NCBI lineage: Eukaryota > Metazoa > Chordata > Ceratodontiformes > Protopteridae > Protopterus > Protopterus annectens. The sequence goes on from NC_056747.1 coordinate 1,364,103,931, forward strand.
GACTACTGCTAGCTGTCTTGACAGTAAAAGAGCTTGTAATAAATTATTCACATACACAGCATTTTTAATTTTAGTACTTAATGAGGTTAAGAAACCTCTCTAATTTCAAAGTTGCCAAAATCATGTGCTACACCAAAGGCATAACGACTGTCAGTATATATGTTGGCAACTTTGCCTCTGGCTAACTCACTTGCCCTTTGTAGAGCCAACAACTCAGCTGTCTGTGCAGAATGTACACCCTCTAGTCTTTGTTGAAACAAAATAGCATTACTGGTGCAAACAGATAAGCCTGCAACCAGATTTTCATTTTGATCTCTTCCACAGGAACGATCCACAAATAGGTCCAGTTCAGCATTGTGCATAGGAGTGTCCCTTAAGTCATTCCTAGGAGAAAGGAGATAGTTAGTCACACACACACAGTCATACTCTTTACCATCCTCAGCAGTAGGTAACAAAGATGCAGGATACAGAACAGGACAACGTATGAGAGAAATTGATTAGAAAGAAGTGTGAGTTCATATTTAGTTAGACATGCAAAAGTGGTTGAGTTTTCATTTTAAGTAAGAGAGATGATACAGAATGAGGGACAGCTACTGTTAAGATCATGCATGAGCACCAGTGATTGTGCAAAATCGACTAGAATGGCAGGGGCAGCCACTGCCCTTAAACATGGTGGAAATCCCTTTGCAACAGAATCAAATGCTGCACTATAATAAGTTAATGAACGGTAGCTGTCCCCATGTTTTTGAGCAAGCATTCCCTGAGCAAATCCATTTCTTTCATGACAAAATAAAATTAAAGTCTTTTCATAATCTGGTAACCTTAAAGCTGAGGCAGTAGCTAAAGCTTGCTTTAAATTCTGAAATGAATTTTTCTCTTTACTATCTCAAGGGAGAGGCTGTGGTGTATCTTGCTTTAAAAGATTTGTCAAATGTTTAGCAATCTCTGCATAATTAGAAGTCCAGTGTTTGCAATATCCTGTCATATCTAAGAAAGATCTAAGCTGACGCTGAGTAGTTGGACATGGGGCTCTAGCTGTTGCCTCAGTACGAGACAGTAACATCTATCTACTATCCTGAGATATCAAATGACTAAGATAATGTACCTGAGCTGGCCATAGCTGTAATTCTTCTCTTGACACCTTGTGTCCTTTTCCTGCAAGGATAGTTAGAAGATGGAGGGGAGGGTATCCTGCTGGCACTGCTGAAAGGAATCAGATGATATCAGTAGATCTACATATTGCACTAACACAAACCTACCTGGAAATGTCACATCTTCCAAATCTTTTTTTTAGAATTTGAGAAAATAATGAGGGAGATTCGATGCATCCTTGTGGCAGCCATGTCCATGTATACTGCTGTCCCTGATAAGTAAAGGCAAACAAAAACTAACTTTCGAGGTGGATTGGTATAGAAAAGAATGCTGAACACAGATCTATCACAGAAAGATATTTTACTGTAGGTGGTATGCGACTAAGTATTGTTACTGGATTTGGAACCACAGGAAAAGGTGGTAATGCTTCACTGTTTCCAAATCTTGCACAGACCTGCTTTACAAGGGCGTTTAGCTAGCACTATTACTCATTGTTGTATCAAGGACTGAATTACAGGTTTGATTCTCTGCTCTGCTTCTGGGTTCAGTGGATACTGTGGAACTCTAGGGAGAGGTTTTGTCGGATTCTGCTTTATTTTTACTGGTTTTGCAGATTTTAATATACCTATTTTATTAGCATTTTTAGCCCATAAGTCAGCAGGTACCTGCTGCAGCAGCTTTTCTGTTGTATGTATGCCTTCAAAAGGCTGTTTCTCAGCTTCTGCTAAGACTGCTAATACTTTCTCCTCTGACTCTGTTGGAACAAACAAATTCACCCATTCCAGTGTACAGTAAATTGTACAACCCAGTTTGCATAACTGGTCTCTTTCTAGCAAATTTACTGGTGCAGTAATATTTAAAAGAAAATAATGCCTTTCTTCAATCAGTCCTAAGAAAATGGGTATAGGTTCTAAAACAGGACACATAACAGTAACGTTTGTTACTCCAACTGCCTTTATGTTTTGATACTGGTATCCAACTGCCTGAAGTAACTTTTAATACAGACCTAGTGGCTCCAGTGTCCACCAGGAAAGGAATTTTCTTTGAATTTATTTCTACCTTAGCATATGGTCCCTTTTGATTTATTGGCAGCAAAGTATCAAGATTTATTTGTCTCATTACCCTGACATGGTGATTTCTGACTCCTTCCAGTGTGAGGAAGTGGTGGGGGAAATGCAGCATTATTATGATATGGCTGACATTCACTCCAGGTATCTTGGACTCTCTGCATTCACCTCTGTGGGCATTCTACTCTCCAGTATCCTGCTTCTCTATAATTGAAGCAAGATCCATCGGATGAGGCAGGGGGGCACTGACAGGTTGTTGTTGCCAACCAGCTGCACTTTGTTCCACTCGACCAGCACTCTTACTAAATTCCCTAGCAATTCCTCTCCCCCTTCCCTTGCTTTTGCCCTGTCCCCTTGGGGCTTCTAGCTGCCTTATTTGAAAAATTAACAGCTTATGCTCCGTATCCTTTCTCAGTTTTTCTTGATACTCAGTACACTGATTTGCAGCACTTAATAAGGACTCCAAGTCCTTTCCCTGCCAGTCTGTAAGCACTTGCTTTATTTGATTTTGTGCAGAGGCTTGCAGATCCTGCACAAAAGCTGCTGCAATAGCTGGCTTAGCTCGTTCTTCTGGATCTGGTATCCCTGAATGTGTAGCAAACACTGCTTTAAGATGACTCAAATAATCTGCAGGGGCTTCCCCTTTATTTTGCTTACATGCCTGTAGGTTAGACCAATCAGTCCTAACCTGATACACTTCTGTAATTTTATTTAACAATCGTGTCTTTTTATCTATTAGTGCATTCCCTGTTCAGCCCTTTCAAGTAATTGTTTTATTATTTCATCTGAAGTAACTACCCTAAGCAGCTGATTTAAATCTATTAAGGTAGGGTTGTAACATTCTATTATAGCTTTTAATTCCTCCTTAAATCTTAATGGATCTTCTCAAGTATTTGGAAAACTTCAACATAGTATGCAAATCAGCAGGGGTCCAAGGACGATGAACAAGCTCTCTATTATTAGACCCCAAAATTTGCCTAAAAGGTGCCAAAAGATCCCCTCCAGAGACCATAACCTCTTGTCATACCCTGTCATGTGAGCACATGTGATGAGCTACAGGAGTATCAAATACTAGTGCTTCTGCTGGAGAGGTAGAAGCTTGTTGAAAGTGATAGGAAGAAGAAGAAACCCCTTTGATTGCAGATGCCTGTTTAAAAGATGAAGATTGAATAATGACACAGTTTTTATACCTGTCTTTATTTTTATACATGGGAAACTGCCTATTCAAAATTTTGTATCAGTCTCAAAACACAGAATAATGACACAATTTTTATACCTGTTCTTATCAGTTTCATGCATGAATAACTCTGACATAACACAGCTTTTAATGAATAATACAATTTTAAAATATTTTATGTTCTCGTAATCCTCGCTTAGAGCTTCAAACAAGCATTCCACAAATGTGCCTTCTTTAAAACATAAACTACCTGGCCTAAGAATCTGTCCTTTGACCTTGTAACCTTTAGTACCAGTATGCACTATCTTTGAAAACGTCTTTGCAACGACTCATTCCCCATCTTGAGGCGGCCAGAGCTTTAAAAAATATCTCTGTCACATTTTTTTTCTTTCTCTTTTTTCCTCCCTTCATTAACATTCTAAACCCGGATGGTTTTGAACATAGTAACGTCCCTTAATTTTGACAGCACTTAACTTTGTCTTCATTTATCTGTCAATACATTTATAATCTGATATTAAAAAGAATGCAGTTGAAAAACACTTGAAATACAAAGCTACAACTTATGTGAAACTGTGTTTTGCATAATTATGCACCTATACTACATTTTAGCTTTAACATAAACATTTATAAACATTTTATTTGACTCATTTGTGAAGAAACTGCAAGTTAATATACATTTTATGAAGAATAGTCATGAGACAATATATTTTTCTATAAGACTTTGTTAAGCACAAGAACAAATTAATTCTTAAGGGTTTGTTGCCTTCCTCCTCTTCTTCAGGGTCTGGAGCTTCCCTATCCGCTAAGAAACTGAAAGAGAAATCTCAAGGAGAGAAGAGGGAAAAGTCCAAAGAAAAGCCAAGGGAGTTGCAGAAGCATTCCCCTGACCACTCTCCTCACTCATTTCCAGCTTTGCTCCCCCAGCCAAAATTTCCATGGCCTCAGATCCATCCACTCCTTCATATCCAAAAACTTCTGCAGCTAAGTCACCTACCCACAGACAACCTTGGTTCTCCCCGGAACTGTATCTAGGCTACACTCTCCATTTTTGCAAGAGACTCCACATAGTTTCTAGATCTTTGTCTACTTCCTTGTCCTTCAGGTCTACCAAGAGCCTGTCTAAGCAGATGTGGACAGGATGATGAGAAAATTTCTCAGAACTCAGATTTGTTTGGGAGTATTTCCAGCTCTATCTATGATTGGACCCATGAACTGTGGACCAGCCCAAATACCCTTGGTAACTCCTATTCTGATCAGTCCCTGAGGAACTAAATCCAAGAACCCCGGGATTGTCTGGGTCAGATCCAAAGGCTTGACCTTCGTCAACTCTGACACCTTCTCTGATCCATCTAATGCTGACCTGTCAGAGCTGGAGGAATCTCTGATCAGTAGGTTTGGCACAAGATCTGGAGGTAGGGGTTCAACTCAGACTTTCAGAGCCATCCTTTCCTCTTGGGGCTTTGGTGATAGACAGCTCTGCTTCCACTTCTGCACAGAGGCGTGGTCATAGGGAAGTCTTAGGCATAGGACTGCATGTAATCATAGGCAATTAGGCAAAACTGCTCTGCAAAAGGAACCTCACATGGCCTTCCTCCTAAATCAGGAACTGGGATAAATGTATCACCAACACAGAGGCCACCCTCACAAACCAATTCACCTAATCCCATCTGGGAACACTACTTCAAGCCTAAAACACCTGAAGCCCAAAAGTCAAAAGCCCACATAACATCACCTGCCCATATAAACACACTACTCTCATCCCCACACAAGGAGTCACCACTCCTGGGAGAGCATCATCAATGCAACCCATCAGCACAATACTCAAACATGAATCAACAGGAGATAACATGCTTATAGATCCTCAACTAACCCCACATGGCACAATGTTCAACACGCCCACTATAAATAAAAACCCACACAGTAAAAAAAAGACCTCAAGGAAGAACTTCTCAAAGACTAGACCTCACCCTTAAAGGCCCCAAGCCCCCCCAGTTTCGGAAAAAGTAACTGGAATAGACTACAGACGACTAGGTGCCAGACCCACATGACTGCATGGATAAGGCAATGCCAAACAAAACCAAGACAACCCAATGAAAAGGCAAGCTAAGCCCAGTCTGGTGGACCCTAAGGTGGATAACTCTACACCACAAAAGGAGGAACTCTCTGAGCAATACAGCAAAAAACTTAAGGTGGTAAAGAAAAATGTAAGAGCTCTACAAAAACTAAAAAAACTCATAAAAAGCTCTCATCCAAATAAAGAGAGAAAAAAAAATAAAGACTCAAAAAAAAAATCATAAGAGAGCCAGCTATAAGACCTTCTTTAGGAGGGAACTCCTACTAGGGCTCAAAAGAGACAATCAGTAGAACTAGTTCAAAATGATGTGAACATTACTGATCCTACAGACATTGCAAACATTCAAGAAACTGTTCCCTCCCCCAAAACCTCCCAGAGAAAAAGGAGATAACCGCATTCACCCCCCCAAAAGTTCCCCAGCCTCCACATCCCTCCTGCTCTCTCCAATCTAAAGCAAAAACAGCCCCACGGGATCAGTGTCCCCCGTAGAGAACTGCACTCTTTCAAATCACTCCTACAACAAAACCCACACAGGGACACAGCGGCTGTCAAAGTCACTCCATAGTCTGGAGGGAGACAACTGGTAAACGGGGTCTGGACAACAAAGGTGTGCCTCCACCGACCCTGGAAATTACCGCCCCTTAGCCTGTACGCCCTTTATCTAAAAGCCCATGAGAGGACTATAATGGACCCTATAAATAAAGCATTACAGGGAAAATAAAGACATAGGATCCAAGCCAGTTTGGCTTTGTACTCAGCAGGACTGAAATTTTAAACTTGGTTGACTTTTAAACTTTAGTCACCTCAGCCACTGATTCAACAAAGCACCAAAGATACACGCAGCACTGATCTGCCTCCATAAGGCCTCCCCGATCTCCTCCACCTCGGGTTACACCTCAATAGCAATAGCTTAAATTGAAACCCATCAATCACAGAAAAAAACATCACATTAAATGTTGTGACAGAAACCCACTGGGGTCAGAGTTGCTGGGTCAAGTCAGACTCAAACCTGTCACAACAGGTGTCTCACACAAGTGTGGCCCCCACCCACTCTGTTTCCACAGGACTCTCCCGAAGCAAACACTTTTTCCGAAGTACAAGCAAACACAGGAGGGGACAAAAACTGCAGATGACTGAAAACTGAATCACATTGTAGAGTAGCAAACTGGGTCTGACACAAACGGATAACAGAAGGGTCTCACACGGCCTGAATCTAAAAGCCCAAAAATGCATAGTCATACCAAAAAAAGGAAAACAAGTTTGGGAAAAACAAGGTTACCCCAAGGACCACATAGCACACAGAGCACTGCAAGCAGAAGAAGGCACTGAGGGGACCTGGTGACCCAGGTTGATAGGGGTCCATCAGTTGAAAGTAGTTAGGAAGACTAAGAAGATCTAGCAATCTTTATCAAGTAGGAACCAGGATTACTAGATCATCCTTATCATGTCATCTAGATGTCCATCACATCAGTCTCATCATGATTGAGTACAATGCCCCAATGATTGAGTGATTGACCACACCTGCAGCCCTTGGAGAGGCACTAAAGACACCTCACCCCTCACCAAAAGGATAAAGGGTCTCAAAAATATGCTGCCCGACTGAAAGAACTCCACCCCTATTCAGTCGCCACCGCTTATTCATCGCTCGCTGGCCCCTGGCTCAAAGGTGACTTTACCCTCAAACTTGAGCCATGTCAATATGCTTCCACCTCAAAAAATCTAGATCCATCAGAGCCACAAGCCACAAGACTTAAACGGGCACACGGCCTATTATAGGACGCTGCAGGGAGGGAGCTGGAGGGATACCCAAAGACTCCCCTATGCTGTGGAACAAACAACGGTACCGGTGAGGAGGAGCAGCACTCGCTGGCCTTCAAGAGAAAGAGAAATCAATGGATGATGGATGGAGATAGATATAATACCCAGGATTACCTCATGTCACTCATTCGGCAGAGGCACAGCAAATAGTATAGTTCCCCCCATACAAAGGGGGGCGTGAAGTCAAAAAAAACGATGGGCTAGGCTTGTAAATGCCCTCGGGCAGATAGCCTAGTATAAACCTATGAACCTATGAACCTATTCTCTAAGCAGCTGGCTTTAGATCCTAATGGAGTGTTCCTTGGCTCTCCATCAGCTTCTGCTTTCAAAGCAGTGGACAGAGCTGACCACATGTCTAGAGACAGAACATCCTTTTCCCTCTTGGGTCCTCCCTTCCACAACTGTCCTGGGTCGTGATATCACTCATTCTGTCCCATTGGGGCAGCCAATCCATTCTAGCCTCGAGACCATCCTTTTACAGGACTCCCCACACGCATTCAGGTCCTCCTTGGATCAATCTCACAAGGAAGTTCACTGCAAATGTAAGTGCAAGAGGAGGCACATTGATTCCCCACAGGAATCTTGAACAGAAGACAGTGACTTTGATGAAGGGGAGAGGTCCCCCATGTCACCCCTTAATGATGTCTGATTTGGAGAAATCCTCAAGCTTCTGAGACAGAAAAGTGGTTGGGCTTCTGAAGCCCCTTGCCAAGAGGAGTCATGTTTCTTAGGGCTTTCAGAACCAGCTCAGCTACATCCTGGGTGGTACCCCTAGTGGACAAAATGGTGGACCTCATTCCCCATTAGGCTTGGAAGGATCTGGATATGACAGAACCCATACCTAGAAAGCCAGACAAGTACCCAGTTGCACCCAAAGACTGTGCCCATTGGAGAAAGGGTCCCCCAGTTGATGCCATGGTGCTTGCCTGAGCCACCAAAAAAGAACTTGCCAAGGAAAGTCCCTCTGTTCACCGCCCAACAGGGAGTCTAGGGCCTTGGACAGATTTCGAAAACAAATTTTTGCTTCAGTGACATTTGTTGTATGGTCTGTGAATTACGTGGCACATTTTACAAGGTTTCAGTGGGATTTGACTAAGGAGCTTACCGAATCCTTCTCAGGATCCATGTCAGTGGAGGATAAAAAGACCATTTCTTCGCAACTAGCCACCCTTCAGTCCTTTCAAATGCCTCCATGTGGCTGATTTTCCATGCTACAGAGGGCATTTTGAGAACAACAGGTTCACGCATTACTATTAGGAGGCATGTCTGGATGCATCATTGTGACTTTGCAGAGCCCTACAAGATGTCTTTCATCAGTGCACCCTTTGATGGATCCACCTGGATCAAAATTTGGACCCAAAGTTAAAGAGCCTCTCTCCAGGAGTGAACAAGATGGGGAACCCTATCTGCCATAGGGATACATTTTTCTGCCTGCCCCCTCAGAGGAACTTCTCAAGAAACCAGAAAGGGGCAGAAAGATGTGGTTCCAGAAATTGCAGTGGTTTTCTCAGAACTCCTATGGAGATAAATCCTCCCATAGCAGGGGGGTGGGGACTCTAACTGTAGACATTGCCCATGTGGCAGAGGGAGTGGGGCTCAGCAAAACCAAGGCATCAGAGGTCCCTTTTCTGAGAATCCTTTTCAGTGTCACTGAATGGTTGCCCAACTGCTGCACTCTGGAGGCAAGTCTGGGAGTGCTTATCTCTGTACATAGAAGCATGGATGTCCATCACCAAAGATGTCTGGGCGCAGAGAATAATTACTGGAGGTTATTACATTCCCTTTTGCCTTCCCCCACCCATTCACTCATGAAAAATTCGAGAAGTACCACCTCATCAAAGGAAGTAAGCAGCTTCAGAGAGAGAAAAGCTGCTAAGAAAAGAGTCCTCCATGAGGTCCCACCAGACCAGTGAGGATTCAGAACTTATCAAGATTCTTTCTGGTGCCAAATAATATGGGAGACATCAGGCCAATATTGGATTTAACCCACTTGAACCAATTTGTCAAACACTTCAAATTCCAAATGGTCATGGTTCAGCCCTTCAGAGCTTTCCTGCTGCCTAAAAGTATGCTTCTCTGAGGCTTTTGAGGATCGACACCTGGCTTGTGCTGTTCCTTTGCTGGACAGATAAGTTCCTTTTGTGGGGGAAAAACTTCTATTTAAAAAAAATGTTTGTTTAATGACACTTTCCTGTTCAGGAAACTTATTTTAAAGCTTTTTTTTGTATTTTAACAGGCTGTCATGAGACTGTATTGTACTTTTAAATTAGATCAGTCTTTTTTCCTGTCAGTTTAAAAGTTGTTTAAAGTAATTGAAAACCTTTTTTGCAGAGAAATTGTGTTTATTTCACTTTTTGGGGGTGGCAAAATGTTTTAAAGTGATTTTTACTGAGCTTTTATGTGAAAAAGTGACTTCTGAAGACTTTTAAGTTTTACTAGCTTTTGCTGCTTGTTTTCCCTTTCGGCTTGACCATGGAACAAACTGTCAGTCCCAAGGTCGATGCTTCTTCCAGCCACAATAAGAAAAGGTTAAGCAAACAGCCTTTGCCACCAGGGCAGGTTAGCAATTTGTCCCAGCTGCAAGTGGATGACTCAGCTGTGCCCATTAGTTGTACCTTGGACCACTCATCTTTTACCCTGGAACCCTCTGGTATAGCACCTGGAGCCACTGTGGACTGGTGGTAAGCCACATCCTCTACAGCTGTTGGGGTCCCTTCACTGGACATGGGTGAGCCATGTTTGTCACTCCTGGGCGAAGGAACAGAGAAGGCCTCCCAGTTTTGTTAGAATGTTGTGCCCATCACTGAGGAAGTAACTGCTGCTGTTAATAACATTGTTGGCCCCAGTTTCCAAAAGAGACAGAAATATTCATCTAATCCTCCTCAAATTTCCTTAGACCAGAGTAGTTCACTGTGTCTTGCTCAGGATTTAATTCAGGTTATTGAGCTTTATTACAAAGTAGATCCTGCTAAAAGAAAAGGGATACCTCTTTTCTTGAAGAGATTTAACATTCTGAATCAAGGCAGGAAGATGAAGGGACAGATACAGGGTATTCTCCTCAGATTTCTGATTCAGACCCAGAGAAGAGCTGAATTTCTGATTCTCCCCATGGAGTTTTTTCTTTCTGTGAGACTATTTCCAGAATGTGCCAGTGTTTTCAGTGGGAGAACACTGAGGTTCATAGGTTTGTAGGTATATACTAGGCTAATGACCATCATGGCCTTTATAAGCCTAGCCATGCAACCCAACCCAAGTGCATTCTGATAAATTGTGGGCATTTAGTAGAAGGGTGTATGTTTGTTGGGAAGTTTCTGGAGGTTATTTGAGGGGGGTGTTAGTTTGGGCATTACTGTCTACCACTGTCTATCAGAAAAAGCCACCCTACTAGGGGACACCAAGATTTGAAGCAGGAACCTCTTAATCTGCAGTCAAATGCTCTAACACTGAGCTATACCCCCCATTTTGAGGGAATATTTCTCTGTTCCTCAAAAAATACTATGAACTGTTACAGAAGGAATTTCCAGAATGTTCACCCATTCCCCGGATCTGTCAGCTTTGAAGGATGTGTGTTACTGCCCTCAGTTTCTCTGATAGTCAGCTGTTCCTAACATGGCAGCTAGAATCTATAAAGTTCTTTAATCTCTTAAGTTTTATACTATCTTGCCAAACTTGACCTATAGCTTTAGCTAATCCTACTGCAGCTAACCTTTAGATCCAGTATTGCCTATTTTCATCTGATTCAACTGTGGGTTGTCAGATCTGACTGGATCCAACCTCGGCACCAGTCTGGAAGCTTTTTGGTTCCAGGACTCTGAATCCTCCCTTACCCTAATTTCCTGGTCTCCAACCTACTACCCCAGATCTCGTTTGCCACCTAAAGTATTCAGTCATGCATCCAGGGGCTCCTTCACAGCATATCCTTTGTGGACTTTTTCTTCAACTCCCTCCTTACAGAGAGAGTTTTTCTCTTTCTAGGTTATGATAAAACTGTCTTTAGTTTTCTCTCAGGTAGTTTAGGTGTGTTTTTTATAGTTGTGTGTTTTTTATAGAAGTGGTTTATAGGACTGCTCAGAATAAGTGTATTTAGTGTAAAAATTACTAGTTTAGTCAGCCAATAATAATTATTATTATTGTTATTAGTGTGTGTGTGTGTGTGTGTGTGTGTGTGTGTGTGTGTGTGTGTGTGTGTGTGTGTGTGTGTGTGTGTGTGTGTGTGTGTGTGTGTGTTTATCTTTTTCCTTATGGCTGATGGTCAGGGATTTAAAAAGTGCCTGGAGTGTGGGCATAAGCTGACACCCAGGACCCACACCCCCTATGTGTATACTGTTTAGGGGCAGCCCATTTAGACACTTCTCGCCAAATCTAGGCTTCGTTCAGAGCTAGGGCTTTACAGACTCAGCATGAAAAGTTGATTGTTAAGGGACTCCTTCCTCCCCAGGCAAGGTCTGCCATCCCTACTGTTTCCTGTACTACTTCTTCTCCCAGAACCAAGGACAACAAAGCCAGGGAAAAAACAGATGCAGACAAAGAAAAACCTAAGGAGAGGTCAAAGGAAAAAGGGACTCCTAGAAGTCCCATAAGAGGTCTCAGGATCCTTCCCAGTCATCAGAATTGGATCCTAAGGTACCAAGGCTGTTGGAGGGAGACTCTCTGTGCAGTACATCTCAGACTCAGCCCCAATTCTCACTGGAACTGATCAGCCCCAGACTTCATTTCCTATTATTCAGGAGAAGTGCTATTCCATACCACTGTCAGTGGCACCATGGTCCAGGTCTTTAAGGAATTTAACTGAAAAGGATGTCAACAGAATGATGAGAAAATTCCTCAGGATGCAGATACAACTTGGGGTTCTCTTGGTACTATCCTCTGGGAATGTACCAAGCGCTTATCCACCTACCCTCCTTTATGTTCTTTTCCAGTACCAGTTCACCTGTCAGTGCTGGTAGCTTCAGGCCTGAACTGCCCCAGAGCACCTTTTTCAGAGCTGATAGTTCAGGTAACTTCAATGCCAACTGGTTCCCTTCTTGAGTCCAGCATGTTCGGATCTGGAAGAGTCTTGGAGCTGAAGCTTTGGCATTGACATATTGGGGGAGGGGTCGACCCTGAAGTTGTCAGAGCTGTTTCTTTCCCTCAGGGCTTCAGTGCCAGATAGCTCTGCCTCTGGATCAGTCTTGAGGTCATGAGCCATTTGTTTTGAGGTTTCCATTCTGTCCAAGATTAAGAGGGAACTTATGGAACCGATGGCTTCTTTGGCCTTCAAGAGTTTCCATCAAGTATTCTGAGGGACAAGATGATCTCTTCAAGGTCAGTACCATCCAAATCCCAGCTTGGATCAGCTTCTGCTTCTCATACTTCTGTCAGACAGGGTCAGTCGGTCCCACAGGCTTGCCAGGTTTTCAGCTATGTTAGCTCTCAGTCTGATTCTGAAACCTCTGATATTCCACCTCACATATTTCATAGAAAACAGACATGCAAATGGAAGCACCTAGACTCTTCACTTGAGTCTGCCACAGAAGACACAGATTTGGATGAGCATGAAGGCTTCCCCAGATCCCCCTCTGAGGATATCACATTTGGTGAGGTTCTAGAATTGATAAAACAGAGAGGGAGATGACCCACTGTCAGTCCTTCCCCTGATGAATCTGTGTTCCTGAAAGCCTTTGGGTCCAGCTCATCTTCTACCTGGGTGGTACCACCTGTTAATACACTTATTAACCTGATGGCTCAACAGACATGAAAGGATCCTGACATGGTGGAGTCTTTCCCCAAGAAGCCAGACAAAATTCTGTCTGATACCCACAGACAGGAAACATTGGAGTAAGGGTCCTCCAGTAGATGGAATGGTTGTAGCAGTGGCCATGAAAAATGAACTATCCAAATAAGGTTCCTCAGTCCATGCCCCTCATAGAGAACCTATGGCAATGGACTGCATTGGGAAATGGCCTTATGCTTCAGTGACCTTTGCTGTCAGGGCACTGAACTATCTAGCTCATGTTACCAGATTTCAGACAGACTTGATGAAGGAAATGTCCAAGTCTCTCTTGGGGATATTACCAGCTGATGTCCAGAAGACAGTGGAATCACAGCAGTCCACCCTTCGATCTTCATTAAATTTAGCCAAGCAACTGTTATTGTACACAGCTGATGGTACAGCTAGGGTTGCAGACAACAGCATTGCCATTCACCAGCATGTCTGGATGTGCCTCTGCATTGCATAAAGCTTCAGGATCCCCTTCATTAATACACCTTTTGATGGGTCTACTGTACTCAGGCCCAAAGCTAAATAAACACTCATCAGGATTCAGCAAGATGGTAAGACTCTGTCTCTGCACTAGGCATCCACTTCTCCATAGCTCAGAGATCCTAATCTAGGAATCAGTGGGCTGGAAAGAGGATGTGGTTCAGGAAAACACAGAGTCCTTACCAGAAGACTGCTGGAGACAGACTCCCTTGTGGCATCAGAGGAGGTAATAACAATAATAATAACAATAATAATGGATGTCTCCCCAGGGGCAGGGGCAGACTGCAGAATCAGAGTTTCATGGACCATTCTTCAAAAAGCCCTACCAGTGTCCCTGAAGGCTTGCCTGACTGTTACACTCTGAGGCAGTCAGGGGACACTTATCTTTGCACCCACAAGCTTGGCAAAAATTAACCACAGATTCATGAGTGCTAGACATTTTCTCCAGAGGCTACTCTATACCAGTTTACCTTTGCCATGTTAAAAAGAAGAGTTCCTGACATCCCACCCAGTCAACAGTAAATTACAGCAGAGATTTCAAAGCTGCTAGAAAAGAGTCATCCAACCAGTCCCCACAGATCAGACAGAATCCGGAGTCTATTCACTGTTCTTTTTAGTACCCAGGAAAACATCTCAGGCCCATTTTTGACATGAGTCATTTGAATCAGAATGTCAAGCAAACAAAATTCTGAATGTTTACTCTACAGTTCATTTTGCCTCTGTTGAGACAGGATGATTGGATATACCCAATAGACCTGAAGGAAGCATATTATTATGTGAAGACAGGGAAGCATTCATGGAGGTATCTTCATTTCTAGCTGGGTGCCAACCACAATCAGTTCAGAGCTCTGCTCTTTGAACTTACCACAACCCCATGGGTGTTTGCCAAAGTCCTGGTAGTAGTAGCAGTGCAGTTGTACCTACCAGGGATCCATTTTTCCCATATCTCAATGATTGGCTCCTCACAGCTAAAACTGACAATCTCTTATTGCACCACTGGGATCTTTTGCTCCAACTATTGCAGAAGCTAGGGATCACCATCAACATCCCCAAAAAACAGCTTATGCCTTCTCAACAGATAGAATTTATTGGATGCCACCTGTACACAACCTTACACATTGCCTGCCTTCCAATGTCCAGAGTTCTCTCTCTTTGTCTGACTGCCATGCAACTTTTTCATCACCCCTGTCCTCCAGCAAGATTGATCCTTTGACTATTGGGTCTTATGGTATCCACAATTATCATGATTCCTCTTGTCAAATACTCTATGAGGGTCCTCCAGTGGACTTTAGCGGTACAGTGGTCTCAAAGCATCCATCCACTGCATGCCAAGATGAAATTGACTCAGATCTGCAGACAGCATATATCTTGTCGAAAATGTCTTCTGCATTAATAAATGGAAAACCATTCCAAGCAAGTTCCTCAGTGGCAGTTGTGGCAATGAACACTTCCCTTCTAGGGTGGGGAGCATTTCAAAGGGAAGACGGTTCTGGGCACATGGTCACACACAGACACAGAGGTCAATCTTCAGATCAGTATTCTGGAAATCAGGGCAGTCCTCCTAGCATTGCAGGCCTTTCAGGACAGTCTCCCCAGAAGCATGATTCAAGTAAGGACAGACAACATGCTTGTGTTCTGGTATATCACCAAACAGGGAGGAACATGTTCTTACCCTTTATGCAACAAAGTCATGAAAGTCTGTCAATGAGGGATGTCTTCACACTGCTTTCTTGTAGCAGCACATATCCCAGGGTAGTCCAGTGTTCTAGTGGACAAATTGAGCAGGTTTGTCCTAATGCCTCACAAATGGTTCCTCAATCCAACAGTGACAAACTTGATCTTCAGTCATTGGGGGCAGCCTTGTGGCAATCTTTTTGTGGCTCATCTAAACCACAAGTGTAGCAGTTACTTTGCCTTGATCCCTCCACAGGAACAGTCACTGAAGGATGTTCTGGTCAAGAAATGGCCACTGGGTCTCCTCTATGCCTTTCCCTCCTTGGCTCTAATGAACAAATTTATACAGAAACAAGGACATAGAAGGCCGAGGTGATCCTCATTACCCCTTCCTGGCCTCGACAGACATGGTTTCTATTCCTGTGACCTCTTCCAATACATCCTTCCTGGAAAATGGATCAGTACCAGATCTTTAGCCTCACCCATCTGAACTAACTCCCACAGATCAGAAAGCCATTAAGTTAACCATTTGGTTCCTCCATTTCTAATGGTAGCCGAAGATGCCAGGCTTTCCAACACAGTTGTTCAGATATTATCAGCTTTTCAAAAACAGCCATCACCAAAGTGTACCAAAGATTTTCTATTTGGCTTTATCCACAGGTCTGGACCCCTTTTCAGTGTCTGCTTCCTCCATCTTAGAGTCTTTATCAGAACTTTTTCACAATTAATCTAGGTACTCAACTATCAAGGTACAGCTAGCAGCCATCTCTAGTTTTCACATACACCAGAACAACTCTTTTATTGTCTCTTTGAAGATTTCCAAAGCCTTTTAAAAAGGGAACATGATGTTGTCTTTTTCATATATTCCTCAAATGATGGATCTCAGATCTGATATTGGATCCAATGTCAGTCACTTCCATAGACTTTGGCTCTATAGTTTGAGCTCCTCTCCTTACCCATAATCCTTCTCTATAACCTGGAATACCTCAAATCTCATTTGCCACCTAAGTATTAGGACATGGTCTACCATAGCTCAGGCATGTGTAGTGAGATAAGTTGTGTTTTTAATATTAGCTAGTTTTTATAGGGTTCTCCTATATTCCTTACCATACTCCCCTTTTTTTCTCTTTTCTCGTGTTTTAAATATAAAAAAGTTTACTCTTAGGGTTAGTTTGACATGGGTTTTGTCTCTGTATACAGGTCTCATGCCTTGTTCAATTCTCTGCCAGTTCACCCCTTCTTGATACCTATAGTTGTCGTATCTGTATTACCGTTGGTATAACTTCACTTCTCGTGCCATTGCTGGTACTTTACTCTTTCTTTACCTTCCCTTTTTGCTGCTTTCCTGTTGTTCTTGATAAAAGATGGCTGATAAGCCAACTGGATTTAAAAAAATGTTCCTCATGTGGGCATATGATCCCCAACTCGAATGCCCAGCAGGAATGTGTTTCTTGCCTTGGATCAGCTCATCTCAATGTGGATTGTGAGATCTGTACAGGATTCAGTTATCACCTCCTTTTTGAGTGCCATAGCAAACTGGTTCTGAAAGGATTGATGCCTTCTACAACTTCTACTGGAGCCCCCCCCCCCCACCTCTAAAAATCATCAGAGAAGACCAAAGGAGATTCATCTGTGAAAGGCAAGAATTCTAGGAAGTGATTCCCTAATCATTCTCCATCCTCTGTTTCGAGTTCAGCTCTGCCAAAAAAAGTTTCCAAACCATCTGATCCTTCTAGCTCATCAGATCTGACAAGAGGTGAATTAAAGTCTCTGGTCCACCAGTTACCAAGGTATACCCCAGAGTCTATATCCTTGAGAATCCATTCTCCCTTCTTAAAGGTGACCCCTCAAAGGGCTTCCATACCACCTACAACCTACGCATCCCTCAGGTGGACTAGGAGCCTACTGGAAGCAGATGTGGACAAGATGATGATGAAGTTTCTCAGGACCCAAATCCAGATGAGAATCTTTCCTTCTCCATCTCCCATTGGACCCATGAGCCTACCACCACACCAGACCCAACTATTGAATCCTAGTGTGATCCATCCTGTTGTTTCAGAGTTGTTGGACCTGAGAGTTCCAAGTTTGCCTGTGCTGGATCTGAAGGCTTGGCCTTCATCACCTCCAGCTACATCTCTGATCCAGTTGCTGCCAACACTGTCAGTGCTGGAGGGATGTAAGAGGTAGAGCATCATCCACTAGATCTCGGGGTTGGGCACAACTCCACTGTGTTCAGTCCTCTTCCTCCCTCTTGGAGACTTGGTGCTGGATAGTTCGGCTTCTACCTCCTGGTTGAGGCAGGATTGTGGGGATGCTGTGAGCCGTCCTGTGGCTTCACCTCCTGCAAGACCAACCCTTGCTTTTCCCATGACTTCTGCCTTTGAAGTAGTGGACAGAGTGTTTTCCAACTCTTTCCAACTCTGTGGAGAAGGCATCCTTGACATTCTTGGGTCCACCCCCTCCACAACTGTCTGTCTTAGTCCCTGAGTCTCTTCATCCTGTCCTATTGGGATAGCCAGTCTGTTGAAGGTGGGAGACCGTCTTCATCCAGGATGGATGGAAATGGTTCACATTTCCAGTTCTTACCCAGAGCATCCCACCAGGGCACACCCTTGGAAGCACACATACAAAAAGTGGTACTTTGATTCCTTGCAGGAATCCTTGACAGAAGACAGCAACCTTGATGAAGGGGACAGGTCCCCCATATCACCCCTTGAGGATGTTTCCTTTGGTGAAATACTCAAACTTTTGAGACAGAAATGTAGTTGGTCTTCCAACCCCCCCCCCCCCCACCATACCAGGAGGAGTCATTGATTTTTAAGACTTTTGGAGCTGGCTCAGCTACATCCTGGGCAGACCCACCAGCAGATGAGATGGTAGACATCATCTCTTGGTGGGCTTGGAAAGATTTGGATGTCACGTTACAGTCCATTCTTCCATTTTTGGAAAAGGATGATGGGATGTGCTCAATAGACCTTCAGGATGTGTATTACCATATAATAATGGACAAATGGTCCAGAAGTTTCCTCCACTTCTGGCTGACAGCCAGTCACTTTCAATTCAGATTTCTGCCCTTTGGTCTCACCACAGCCCCCAGGGTGTTCACCAAATGTATGATAGTAGTAGCAGCTCACTTGAGACTGCAGGGATTTTGAGTGTTTCTGTATCTAGATGACTGGCTCATTACCATTCTGACCAGGCATCAATGGATAGAAAATAATTTAAAAAATGACCATAACATCCAAACTCACAAAGATACTTTATTGTAGTTTTAAAGTACGGCTAAGCACTTTCGTCAGTAGACATCATCATAGCCATTCATCATCAGTTAATTGGTTCTGGTCATTTTTTTATTATTTATTTGGTTTAAATACCAGTTCCAGGGTTTCATTTGGTTTATTTTGGATCAACTGATAGAAGCAAGAGACCATGTACTTTACATTTGTTCTTATCTGGGAATAAATGTAAATTATGAAAAATCAGAATTGACTCAAACTCAGAATTTAGAGTTCATAGGAGCATTTCTAAATACTCGAACTTCCATATCCTCTCTTCCCTCTTTAAGATTACAGAAAATCAGTTTTCAGGTCCAGAAAATAATCATCATCAGTGCAAAGTAACTGCTTGTCTAGTCCTACAAGCACTAAGCTTCATGGCAGCAACAATAACTCAAGTTCCCTTAGCAAGATATCACATGAGAATAGTACAGTGGCTGCTAGCGTCTCAGTGGTCAGTGTTGCACCAACACATGACTGACCTGATTGTGATCACTAATCTTTGCAGCAAAGATTTAGCTTGGTGGATGCATTCCATAGACATTCTTCTAGGCCAGCCCTTTGTCCCATCACAACCCAAAGCCATAGTGACTGTTGGATGCCTCCCAGATGGGGTGGCATTATCTGGGCAAGATTGTCCAAGGCACTTGGTCTCACTCAGAGGCCAACTTGCATATCAATGTCCTGGAGCTAAGGGCAGCGCTTTTAGCATTGCAAGCCTTTCAAACTGCTCTTCCTTTGGGAACAATTGCAATTCAAACAGACAACATGTCATCAGTTTGCTACATCAACAAGCAGGGAAGAACCAAGTTTTACCCCCTATGTCAAAAACCTCTCAGAGTGTGGCAGTGGGTAATCTATTCCAACCACTTTTTGTTAGCAATGTATATTCTGGGGTGGGGGGGGTTCCACTGTGACAACAGACAAAGTGAACAGATGTTTTCTCCTGCCTTATGAGTGGTCTCTCAATCCAAACGTGACGGAAAGCATTTTCCGTCAGTAGGCCCAACCTTGCTGTGACATTTTTGCCTTGCCTCTTAACAACAAGTGCAGCAACTACTTTGCCCTGATCCCCTCTCTGGGGGAGTCACTGAGAGATGCTCTTCTTCATACTTGGCCCTCCAGACTACTCTATGCTTTTCCCCTGATTCCCCTAATTCCAAAATTCCTACAGAAAGCGATCAGGCTGAAGAGCAAAGTAATCCTCATTGCATCTTATTGGCCTCAAAAGATATGGTTCCCCTTTCTTTGGCCTTATCTGATTCAATGGCCTTGGATTCTGCACCTGGCTCCAGGATTTTTGCCCCATCCAGAGTAATTACTCCATCCAAACATTATGAACATCAAATTGATAGCTTGGTTTCTCCAGTTCCATTAATAGCCAGGCTACCTTCACATTCTTCCCTGGTACTTTATATTCTATTAGCTTCTCATAAGCCAGCTACCCATAAACTCTATGCTAGTAAATGGAGGAGGTTTACCTTTTGGACTCATGATGACAATATTTATCCCTTTTCATTGCCCATAAGTAAAATCTTAGAATTTTTAGCTTCACTTTTCAAGGCAGGTGCTTCCCAGTCTACCATCAAAATTCAATTAGCAGCTATTTCTAATTTCATAATGGTCTTGAAGAATCCTCCTTGGCTTCTTATACATTTTGAAAAGTCTTCTTAAAAGGAATGCTCTTGCTAAAAACCTCCTTTCAAAGATCCTACCCCACCTTGGGATCTTAACTTAGTCTTACAAACCATTGTTCAACCTCCCTTTGAACCATCAGCTGAATGTGAACTAAAGTTTTTATCCTAGAAAACTATGTTCTTAGTGGCAGTAACTTCTGCTAGAAGGATTTCAGAAATAAAAGCCTTATCATGTAAACATCCTTACCTGATTTCCCACAAAGATAGAGTTTTACTAAGAACCAGTCCTTCCTTTTTGCCTAAGGTAGTGCCAGAGATCAATAACAATCAGGCTATAAATCTACCAATATTTTTCCCAATTTTGCTAACAGTGGTCAATACTGCTTACATTTATTAGATGTTCAAAGGCAATTATGTTTCTGTCTACACAGAACTAAAAAATTTAAGAAAGTTCAACCGACTGTTTGTGTCATTTTTATCTACAAGACTTGGCCAACCAGTGAGCAAAGTGGCACTAGCCAGATGGCTCAAAGAGTATATTTCTTTCATCTATAATAAAAAGAAAATTCATTTGCCTAGGCCTTTAAAGGCACATTCTACAAGAACTGTAGCTGCTTCAGTGGTTTTTCAATCTAGAGCTTCTATGGATGATATTTGTAAAGCAGCAACTTGGGCTTCTCCTCATACCTTTATTACTCATTACAGTTTGGTTCTGTTCTCAAGAGGAAGAGTGTCATTTGGTTCTATGGTGCTTAGGAATATCCTTCCTTGAGTCCTCCCAAGGTCTAAGGTAGCTTGGGATTCTGTCCCATATGTCGTGGATAAAATGAAAATTGA
The DNA here is from genome assembly GCF_019279795.1 of Protopterus annectens. NCBI lineage: Eukaryota > Metazoa > Chordata > Ceratodontiformes > Protopteridae > Protopterus > Protopterus annectens. Next base: position 1,364,124,823 of record NC_056747.1, read on the forward strand.
CAACATCAATTAAAGAAGTTATGTACTCACCATAACGTTCCATCTGTGTTGCCCATTTTCAATTATCCTCAACTCCCCTCCCTCCTTCCCCCTGCCTTTGAAGTTTTTGGTGGAACAGATAAGGGATATGTCTCACTAGTGTTATTATTATATGGTTCCAGATATGGGCTATATGAAGGCTTTTTGGGTATTTTCTCTCTGTCTGTCTTTCTGCAAACTCAATCTGAGGTAACTGGGAGAGGACCATTGTGGGTAAGGGTTAGACTCGAGAGTTTTTGGCTACCGTGAACTGTAGTAATGGCTGAGTCAGTTCCGATGCTCAGAACCGAGCCCATATGTTGAGGATAAATTAAAATGGACAACACAGATGGAACATTATGTTGAATACATAACTTCTTTTTTTCTTACTTCCATTTTCAGCAGTGGAGCTGGTTATTCATCAATAAAGGTCCAACTTGCAGTTATCTCTAATTTTCACACATGAGATAACCATTCATCCTTAGCATCATAAAGACTATGTAAAGCCTTTCTCAAGGGTACCTTCTTACTATGACCCCCTATTAAGGATCCTACCCCTCCATGGGATTTAACAATACATCTTCAAGCTCTGACTTAGACCCTTTTGAACCATCTGCCAAGTTGAACTTAAAGTTTTTGTCTTGGAAAACAATTTTTCTAGTTGCTATATCAGCCAGATAGGTATCTGAACTCCAGGCTGTCTCTTCCTAGTCACCATATTTGATATTTCAGAAGGACATGGTGTCTCTCCATATGAATCCTTACTTTTTACCTAAGGTGGCTTCAGAAACAGTATAAATCAGTCCATCATCCTTCCTGTTTTCTCTTCAAAATTTTCCAGCAAAGGCTAATACATGCTGCACCTGTTGGATGTTCATAGACAGCTTAGAATCTGTCGCCACAAAACTAAACATTTCAGAAAACCAGACCAGCTATTTGTTTAGTTTTCCAAAGCCAAATTGAGCATGTTGGTCTCAAAGGTAATTTTTGCCAAATAGTTCAGTGATATTGCATTTCTTTTGCTTATAGGAAACTGACAGTACTTAAACTTCCTAAGGCTTATTTCATCAAATTTGGGGCCACATCATCTGCTTTCTGGACCAGGGCTTCTATAGATGTCATTTGTTCAGCTGCCACCTGGTCTAATACTCATACCTTTATTGCTCATTACAAATTGGACATTTTGTCTAGAAACAAGGCAACATTTGGTTCAGGCGTACTCCTGGTTATCCTTCCTTGAGGACCACCCAGGGTTTTCTCTAGCCGGAGACTCTGCCTTCTAGCTGGAGACTCTACCCCATCAGTTGAGGAATGGATGAAAAAGACATTAGAAAGAAAAGATATGTACTCAGCATAATGAGGCCTCCAACCCTCTTCCTACTTGGAAGATTTACATTTGGTCTCCTAGTATGTCCTGAGGAATGTTGCCTTGCCTGCATTCTGATAAGTTCCATTTTTTTCTCTTCCTTTCCATCTAGATGAACTAGAATCTGATTTGTAATTCAACTGTCTTGTTACTAACTATTTTGTTATGGGCAGGATATTAGGTTGAAAAGGAGGCAAACTCAATCTGACATAATCCTGGCTAGAGGGGAGGATTATGGGTAAGGTAATGAGCTTGAGTGACAGAGTCAAAGTTTATGGAAGTGTCTGAAGTTGGATCCAAGACTGGATACAAGACCCACCAGTTGAGGAAGGATGAAAACAGACACTGATGCCTCATTATGGTGAGTACATAATTTTTGTCTTTCCTTCTTGGGCTTCCCAATCAAAGATCCTGCTGCTCCTTGGTTCATTACTATCATGTTACAAACATTGACTCAGATGCCATTTGAGCCAGTGGCTACAGTGGACTTTTTTAAGTTTCTATTTTCAAAACAATATCTCTGGTTGCTGTCACTTCAGCTAAGCATATATCAGAGATGCAAGCACTTACCTGATTTCTCATAAGGATAGGGTTTCACTAAAATCTAATGCTTCTTTCCTACCTAAGGTGACATCTGAAGCTATCTGAATCAGGCTGTAAATCTACCAGTCTTTTTTTTTTCCCATGATTTTCTAATAAAGGTGAATACAGGTTTAATTTGCTGGATGTCCATCGCTATCTCAGGTTCTATCTTCATAGAATTTAAAGTTATGTACTCACTATAACTATGCATCTGTGTTGTCCATTTTAATTTTTCCCCAGCCTTGGATCCGACTTGGCCACATACCACAGACGTACGGCTCCAAGTCTCAAGCTTCTTTCTCTCTACCCCTAATGCCCCTGTAAGCCTGTAGTACCTCAGATCAGGTTTGCTGCCTTATAGATCCTAAGATAGAGTAGGAAAGGGAAATAACAGTAAGCTATGTCTCAAACCTGGAACAAAAGTTTCTAAAGTATCCATTAGATCACCCCAAAATATGAAAGGAAGGGGGAAGGAGGGTGGGGAGTTGAGGAAAAATGAAAATCAACAACACAGATGCAGAGTTATGGTGAGTTCATAACTTTAAAATCTGATGACTTATGGAACAGAGTTTCCAACTATGTGAATCTTGGGTGGCCCTCATAGAAAGATATTTCAGATCACTGCCGAAACAAAAGCAGCTCTGCCTCTAGAAATCAAATCTAGTTTGTAATGAGCAATAAAAGTATGAGCATTAAACCAGGTGGCTGCTGTGCAAATGTCATCATTAGAGGTTCTAGACCAGGAGGCAGAGGAAGTGGCCATGGATCTAGTTGAATGTGCCTTAGGGGGCTTTGATAAGGAAAGGCCTTGCTGAGTATACACAAAAGAAATGCAATCAGTAATCCATTTGGCTAGGGTAACTTTAGAAAGTGGTGATCCCAATCTGTTTGGTAAGAAAGAAACAAACAACTAGTTTGTTTTCCTGAAATCCTTAGCATTGTGTACTTAAAATCATAGTTGTCCATGTATGTAACCTGTACTTTTCTTTTTTGAAAACCAATCATTAGCAGACCGGAGTTCCGCTGTGGCGACCCCTAACCGGGAAAAGCCGAAAGGCACAAACAAACAAAGGAAAAAGGCAGGTGAATTGTTTGACTGATATTTGATTCAGAGGCTACTTTTGGTAAGAAGACTGGATTGGTTCATAAAGTAACTCTGTCTTTGTGAAAAACAATGTAAAGGGGTTTGGATGATAGAGCCTGGAGTTCAGAAATTCTCCATAGCTACCAGAAAAGCTGTTTTCTACGTCAAAAATGTTACATCAGTTTTGGATGAAGATTTAAAAGGTTGTTGCATCAACCCCTGGAATACAACAGTCAAATCCTAAGGCGGTGATGGATCTTTCACTAGAGGCCTAAGTAAGGAGGTGCCTTTTAGAAAAGCCTTGCACAACTTGGAAGAAGCTAAAGAGGCAACTTTTTCTACTGAATGAAAATTTGATATGGCTGCTAATTGTCCTTTGATTGTGAGCAATCTAGCACCCTTCTTAAGGACCCAGATTGAAAATATTCTCCATTTACTTCTGTATATCTTCCTTGCTGAAGCTTTCTGGGAAGACAAAACTATATGTTGCACCGGGGAGGAAGGACTAGGATGTCTAGCTGTAAATGCAATTGGAGAAACCATGTGGTTAGTTTGAGGCCTGGAATACTGGGATGCTTCATCCAGGAGGGATGAGATAGGGTACTGGACTGTGGTCCAATACCCATGGAGGATAATGAAGATGAGATCCAAGGCAGGGGAACCACACACTTGGTGAGGCCAGAAGGAGGGCAATGAGGATAACTTAGCCTCTCAACTGGCATGCTTTCTGCAAGAAGTTTGGAATCAAAGGTAATGGGAGATAGGCATAAAGGAGACTGGAGGGCTAAATGTGGATTACAGCATCTGTTGATGACTCCTCCTAAGGGGATATTAGAGCAAAATATCTGCTGCACTTGTTGTTGTGGGGAGATGCAAAGAGATTGCAGCAAAGTTGGCCTCAGTGATAGAAATTTTTTTCCGACATTGATTGAGAGGTCACTCATGAGGTCACTCATGAGGTAACACAATGGATCTGCTGAGTTTGTCCTCTAGTACATTGGATTTCCCAAGAATATGCATTGCCACAGGAAAGTGTTTGGGGGAGATAGCCCACTACCACACTCTCATTGTTTCTCGACCTAGGGGGTAACATCAGGTTCTCCCTTGTTTGTTGATGTGCCAGACCACAAACATGTTGTTGGTTTCATTTGCAATAGCTCCTTGAGGGAGATCTCTCATCTCTAGGACATTGATGTGCAAATCGGTCTCTTGGGGGGGGGGGGGCACATGACTTGGACCATCTGTTCCAAGAAATTCCCCCACCACCCCAACTGGGAGGTGTATGTAGTCACCATGGCTATTGGAGGAGGTAGAATAAAAGGATGGCCCAGGAAAATCTTGTCTGACTGAATCCACTAACAAAGATGATTTTTGCATAGTCAGGTGAGTTTGACTGGGAAGGATAGAGGACATTGTAGAATAGACCACTGAAGAGCTAGAGTCCTTTGGAGAATATGCATATAGTAACGTGCTAAATGAACTAAGTTTATGGCCACTGCCATTGAACCTAGAGCTTGAAGAACACGTTTGGCTGCATTAGCAGGATGAACAAGAATTTGCTGCACCTGGAACTTGATTGTATCTACACAATGTGTCGGAAGAGCAGCAATCTGACTTACTGTGTTCATCTGGACACCAATGAACTCCAGGCTCTGTACTGGTTTAGTCTGAATTTGGAGATGTTAACTGAAATGCCTAACCTGTGACAAAGTTGGAGCAAATGGTCCATAGACTGTTCTAAGAGATGCCTGGTTGGAGTGGTGAAAAGCCAGTCATTTAAATATGGAAATACTCAGAATCCCAGCAGTCTCAGGTGAGCTGCTACCACTGCCACACACTTTGCAAACACCCTGGGGGGTGTAATGAGACCAAAGGCCCCCCACCGAAAGTGCAGAAATTTTGGGGATTGTCTGTTCATCTTGAATTGATAGTATGAGTTGTGAAGATCATTTGAGCACATCCAATTGTCCCTGCAAAGAAAAGGTAGAATAGACAGAATATGACCATACAGAGCTTTGACTTCTTCACAATTTGGTTCAGTTTGCTTAGATCCAGAATTGTCCTCAGGTCCCTGGTCTTTTTTGGCACTAAAAAGAACCTTGAGTAAGTTCCAAATCCTCTTTGGTCAGATGGGACCTCCTGGATGACTCTTTTGTCCAGCAGCTTTCAAATCTCTTGAGCTGCAGCTTCTCTGTGTCTGGGTGGAATGTCAGGAAACTTTCTTATTTTGGTTGGAGGAATCTGGAAAATTGGCATGAAATAGCCTCTGGATATTACAGTTATCTACCAAGAATATTTTATCAAAACCCCAACCATCCGGGTGCAAGGACAAGTACCCCCCCCCCCCCGCTGCCCCCAGAGGTGAGCATTCGGGCAACCCTTAAGGAGTGGTGATAGGGTGTATCCAGAAAATAATCTCAGAAACCCTGGTTCTGTGAGCCTCCTCTGCTGGTGTCTTACTGTGAGGATGGTGTCTTCCCTTTGAACTCCCCCCGCCCCTGGAAGAGTTTTCCCCACGTGAATCCTGAAAAGGTCCCTGGGATTTACGGAACCACATTTTTTGCCCATTTTTTAACTCTAGGAGAAAGCTCTTTGAGAGGTAGAAAAGCGAATCCCTATGGCAGACAGGGTAAGCATCTGTTTTACAGAAAGGCCAAACAAGGATGTTCCATGAAAGGGATCATTGATGAAAGAAGACTCGAAAGGCTCCACAAAATCACATAACCACATCCAGGCATGTCTCTTAATGACAATGCCTGAACTGGCAGCCTGTGAAGTCCCCTCTGCAGCATGGGATACTAACCTCATGGATGCATTGAAAATTTTATTTATTTATTTATTTATTTAACATTTGTTTACTGGGAAGGTCTAACTAGCACAGAGCCCATTTTCAATGGAGACCCAGGAATAAATGCTCCAGATGCATGTCTTTGGAAATGGATAATAGAATGGCCAGTTGTGAAGAACATATTTTATAGTCCTCTACAGACATGGATTCCGAAAGGGATTTAGAGATCTACTTGGTCAAATCCATCTGCAGCCTCGTAAATTGTACTAAATAATTCAGGGACCTCAAGGCAAAGGTTGCTGAAGCACACCTGCACTTTCCAAATCTGTCCAACACCCTTGACGTCCTATTAGGGGGATGGACAGAGAAGCTCTGCTCAGTTAGCTCCTTTTTTGTGGCTGCTGCCACAACCATAGCATCAACAGGGACTCCTTTTCTTCAGTGGGGGTCTGTCCTTTGGCAGTGCCAAAAACTTATCTGGACATCAGGGTATTGGTTTGACAGAATCCGCTTCCTTCCATGCCCAGTGAGAGACTAAGTTGATAAGCTCATCAGCTGTGGAAGTCACCCAAAATATAGATGGGGAGGAACCAAAAGCTTCCAGAAAAACTAACTCCTCTGGGATCCTCTGCATCTTTCACCGAGTCCCAATTTGGTGAGCATACTTGCGCGAAAGTGCTGTTCACCGAAGCAGCACTTTCCCATAAGTATGCTTGCTGTTCCAGTCGTACTATGGTGCGGTAAGGGAAAACTCCCTTTTCCCCACTGTAGTGTGACCTTGGAGTGAAATTATTAAAGTACAGGGGTGTAGCGGGGCTTGCCCCCCTGCATTCAAGTAGATTTTGTGGGGTTTTTTTTACATACTTTAATGAAAGCACTTTTTCGATGAAAGCGCTTTCGTTAAAGTGTGTTCGGTGGTAATGGAGTTGGGCTTTTGAACGAAAGTTCAAAAGTCCTAGATCTATATATATATATATATATGGTTCTACCTCACATAAACGAAACACCAAAACACCGACAACGCAATCACCGAAACCACATAACCGACAGTACAAAAACACGAAATTCCACATGCCCGACAATGAAATAACCGACGGTACACAAACACGAAACCTCATACACTTCACACACCACAATCAACAAACAAAACACATTCCCCGTCCAAAAACCACATACACAACACAAGCACACCAAAATCCCTACAAACCCACACTAAACCTCACATACACAACTACCTACAACCCTAACCCAAACCCTAACCCTAAGGTCCGTCACTACCGCACATTTACCTGACCCGCTCCCTAACCCTAACTCACTTATCCCGCCCCTAACCCAAACACAATCAATACCGCACACTTACCTGACCCGCTCCCTAACCCTAACTCACTTATCCCGCCCCAAACCCAAACACAATCACTACCGCACACTTACCTGACCCGCTCCCTAACCCTAACTCACTTAACCCACCCCTATCCACACTTACCTTACTCGCACCCTAACGTCCATCACTACCGCATACTTACACAGCCTTTTCCCATTTCGGCATCCTCGGCGTCGGTGCTTTCATCCGTCAGGTCGGTCTTCTGCTTGTCGATCTTCTAGGTCCCGTCACGTCGGTCTTCTGCGCTGTCGATCTTCTGGGGCTCGCGATTTCCGTGTCGATGTTCCGGAGTGTCGTTGAAGTGAGGTAGAACCATATATATATATATATATATATATATATATATATATATATATATATATATATATATATATATATATATATATATATATATATATATATATATATATATATATATATGTATATATATAGGTAAACTACCAGTAGTGGCAGAAAGAGTACCCTATAATGGGTAAGAAAATAAAGAAAGATGATAAAAGTAAAGACTGGTACCAACACTGGTGCACAAACCCATAAAAAAACTTGAGACATTTGACAAAAGGAGAGGGTGGCTAGCCAAAACACTAGAATAAAAGTGTTTTCTGAAAAACAAGGTACTCACAAAACCTTGTAACAATTAGAAACAAGCTCCTGAGAGAGGATCCACATCTGTGCAAGATGACAGCAAGCGAGATCTGAAGAATTGTAGGATGACTTGAGGCATTATGGCTAGAGCAAGGAGCTCAAGAGTTGAACCCATAAGTCTGTGATATGTGGCCAATACAGTGAGGAAGAATGAAAAGGACAACATCAGACATATGGCTTGGATGAGCCTTTAATTTGTAGAGTGATGTCACATTTTAATGTATTAACTTAAATAAGTAATTTTTTATAATGTAAATTGGTTTTGTTAATTGAATTATTGATAATTGGTTTTGTATATAAGGCGAGGTCTATGGAGTGTTATTTGTCTGAAGAAGTTGGGGCAGAGACCCCTTTGAAAGCGCTTACAATAAACTTGGTATTTTTATGCTCGCTGGTTATTGAGTTACACCTTTCCGATTACGCTTGAATCCAGGTGTTTGGTTTTTATAGTTAGTTTGTTTCTCGTGTCCTCAAAGTTCAAAGAGTGCTCTTTCTGTGGGCATAAAATAGCCCCCCCAAGACCCACACTGTCAGTGTGTATAATGCTTGGGGCCTTTGCATATTCAAGCGTCTTGCTCAATCTGTGCTGTCTCTGGCTCCAGAGCCCTTCATAGGTGTAAAGAGAAACTTAATACTGAAAGGCCTCCTTCTCCTGCAGACAGAGTCCATAATGTCCTCAGACCCAAAGGTGTCCACTTCTTCCTTTCCCTCAGACAAGAAGAAATATAAGGAGAAAGAGAGATCTAAAGAGAAAGAGGGAGAGAAAACTAAAGAAAAGTCAAAGCTACCTGATAATCATCAGGAAAGAACCAAGAAGTGGTCTCCCGACCCCATAGTTACTGTGGGTCTAACTCCAAAAGTTCCTAGACAGTTGAATCCAATTGTCTCTCAGACCCAGACTCTGTCTCCAAAGTCTGTCTTTACCCCAGCTCCAATTATTCTTATGTTCCATTCACCAATTTTGCAGAAAATACCTTCAAAGCCTGTTTCAATAGCTTCTTCTTCTTACATCTGGATGCTCTACTAGAAGTTTCATGGAGTTTGAAGTTGACCAGATAATGAGGAGATTTCTGAAAACTTTGATTCAGATGGGAGTCCTCCCAGCTCCATCCATGAGGAAGGATCTGGGATCAGTCCCTCCCTCCCTGACTGTTTGGTCTTCTCAGCTTCATACCCTGTCCCCATTTCCAGAGTAGGTGTATATTGTATACAGCCTTCCCACAGTACCAATGTCAGAGATGACAGCCCTCAAAACTTCATCTTCAACATCTTTCCTCACTTCCTCGACTCTGATGTGTTTGGGTTCAGCAGAGTTCTAAAGCCAAGGTGTCAGTACTGAGGCTGTGGTGGTAGAGTCAATATAGAGAGCTTCGGAGCCATTGCTACCAAACAGAGCTTTGGGACTCAACAGCTCATTCTGAAGTCCTCCTTGGAGCCTTCAACCACTGGATTTAAGAGGGCTTCAGACTTTTCCAGTTGGCTGTCTCTTCTTTGGCTCCAATGGCTGAATTAGCTTTCAAGGCTCTGGAAAGGGCCTTGGCTGGACCAAGACATCCGGTATGCTCCCAAAGCTCAGATCCATCCAGACTCCCTTTGAAGACTGTACCCTGCTCCTCTCATTCTGGTAGACAGGGACAAATGGATCTATTAGGGTTTGAGAGTACTCGACCCTCAATTCCCTTGCAGATTTTCAGTGTGTCTCCTTTGCATGTCCCAAGGCATATTCCCCAGAAAAGGACTTATAAAAGGAAGCATATTAACTCCTTTCCTGACTCTGTCACCGGAGACACTGAATTGAATGAGGGAGGTTTTTCAAGATCTCCCTGAATAAGTCTCCTTTGAAAACATCCTAGAATCGATGAAACAGCATGGGGAATAGTCCACCAAAGCCCCTTCTTCTGATGAGTCAGTGTTTCTCAAAGCCTTTGGATCTGGCCTTTCACTGTCCTGGATGGTCCCTCCTCCTGATCCATAGCATAACCTCCTTACAGAAAAAAGCTTGGAAAGATCCTGATGTGGCAGAGCTCATCCATAAAAGCCAGATAGAATTTTGCCTGCTGCAAGGGACAGAAAGTTCTAGGCTAAGGGTCCTCCTGTAGATGCCACAGTGGTATCAACAGCCACTAAAATGGAAATGTCTGAGGAGAGTTCCTCTGTTCATCCCCCTAGCAGAGAGTCTAGGGCTTTGGACAGATTGGGGAAATGGGCCTATGCTTCAGACACTTTTTCTATTCATGCACTGAATTTTATAGCTTACTTGACTCATTTCTAGAGGGATTTGCTAAAGGAACTTCCAAATTCTGTGGCAGGTAACTTGCCAGTGGACATGCAAAAAACTGTGGAGTTCCAGTTGTCAACCCCCGGAATCCTCTATTAGCCCATGCAACAGGTACAGACATTATGATGTGTTGTCATGCCTGGATGCAGCTCTTCAACTTTGTGGAAAGCTTCAGGATGTCCTTCATCAATGGCCCATATGACAGTTCCACATTGTTTGGACCAAAGGCCAAGGACACACTCACCAGAATTTAACAAGACAGCAAGGCCTTGTTTGTTGTAAGAATCCTTTTCAGCCTCTCAGAGGTCCTTCTCCAGGAGTCAAAGAGGGGAAAGAAAAATGTGGTTCAATAAATCTCAGGGCTTTTACCAGGATACTTTTGGAGACAGGCCTTCTAGAGGCAGAGGTGGAGGCAATTCCACAGGATGTCACCCCAGAAGCAGAGGTGGCCAGCAGAATCAAGGTTTCCATGGTTCATTCACAGAGAAACATTTACATTGTTCCTGAATGGTTGCCTGTCTTCCGCATGCTGGAGGCAATTGAGGGATGCTTCTCCTGACACCCTCTATTGTAGCAATACATAACTCAAGACTCATGGGCGCTAAGGATCATTTGCAGAGGTTATACAATTCCCTTTTTAGAAGACCCAAGAATAAGATGAAAAGTTGCTAACATGCCAACCAATCTGTTAGATTCTGCAGTAACAGCAGTTCAGTCATTGCTGGTCAAAAGAGTCATCCAGCCAGTCCCCCAAGACCAATTAGAATCTGGAGTCTATTCAGGTTCTTTTTAGTCCTAAAAAAAGACAGGGGACCTGAGACCAGTTTTGGATCTCAACAAATGAATTCAATTCGTAAAACAGACAAAATTCTGGATGGTTACAATTCAGTCCATTCTGCCTCTTCGCAAAAAGGATGATTGGATGTGCTCGGTAGGTTCCAAGATGCCTTCCATCACATAAAGATCCAGAGGACTTGAAGAGATTTCTCTGTTTCTGGCTGGGAGCTAATCATTTCCAATACAGAGTGCTGCCTTTTGGTCTCACCACAACCCCCTGGCTGTTCACCTAAGTAATGGCAGTGGTAACAGCCTTTCTCAAGCTTCAAAGGATTCATGATTTCCCATATCTAGATGACTGGGTTTTAACTGCTTCCTCTAGGGCTCTACTTTTAACACACTAATCATTCCTGCCAGAACTGTCATCCACCCTGGGTATTTCCATCAACATAAAGAAGAGCAAATTACAACCTACTCAGTCCATAGAATTCATAGTCTGCTGGATAGACAGTGTTATTTAAATAGCAAAGCTGCCCTTGGTATGGTTCAAATCAATCAGCTTTGTTGCTCTTCAGGTACTAAATCATCCACACCCCCAGGCTCAACTGATATTAAGACTTCTGTGAATGAACCATGGAAACCTTGATTCTTTCATAGTGATGATCCCATTAGCCAGATGCCAAATGAGACATTAGCGGTACAGTGGTACCAGGGAAGTTATCCCCTCTACCACAAAACTTATCTTACTTAGATCTGCAAGAACCATATCCAGTGGTGGATAACATCCAATTCAGTCACTCAGAGCAGACATTTCTCTCCTGTGATACCCAAAAGCACAGTGACCATGGACGTCTCCCTTCTTGGGAGGGGAGGCATTATGAGGCGTGAACAGCCCAAGGAGTGTGGTCTCCATTAGAGGCCAGCCTTCACATCAGTGTGTTGAAGTTAAGAGCACTACTCCTTATGTTGCAGGCTCTTCCGGACAACTTACCCAAGGATATGATTCCTATACACTCAGACAATATGTCAGTAGTTTCATACATCAACAAAGAAGATGGAACCTGATCATACCCTCTTTGCCAAGAAGTCACGACAGTCTGATAATGGGTGATGTCTTCCAACCGCTTTCTAGTAGCAATGCATACACCTGGGGCTTCCATCATCCTAGCAGACAAGTTGAGCAGAACAATATTACTGCCTCATGAGTGATCTCTCAATGTATCAGTGGCAATGAACATCTTCAACTACTGGGACCAACCTTGATGCAACCTCTTTGCTTCTCACCTAAACAACAAATGCATAAGTTACTTTGCTCTCATCCCTCCATGGGGTCAGTCACCGAGAGATGTTTTAGTCCTTCCTTGGCTACCAGGTCTCCTTTACGCTTTTCTTCCAATTTTCCTTATTCCCAAATTCATCCAGAAAGCAATGGAGTGCAAGACCAAGGTAGCCTTCATTGCCCCCTTCTGGCCGCAACAGATATGGTTCCCTTTTTTTGGCCTTAGTTAGTTCACCTACCATGGGTGCTGGGGTCTATATTAGAACATCGAAGTTTCATAACTTTCAGTGTTCTAATATCGACCCTTATTCAGCAAAAGCTGAAAACCTCGAACATACAGAACAGCAATTTTTTTTCCTAGGGAAAAATTTGCTGTTTCAAAGCACATACGCACAACACAAGCACACCAAACAAACAGCAATCCACACACATACACCTAAAATCTTACACCTAACCCTACACTAAACTATACACACACCACTAACTATCCACTTACCTTAAGCCAAACTCTAACCCTAAGGTCCGTCACTATTGCACACTCACCTCACCTACCCTGCCCTAACCCTCACATCCACACAATCGCACACTTACCTGACCCGCGCCCTAACTCTAGCTCACCTAACCCGCCCTAACCCTCACATCCACACAATCGCACACATACCTAACCCACACCCTAAACCTAACTAACCTCACCCGCACTCAATCGCACACTTACCTGAACCCGAAACGTAACTTTCCACCACAGCGCTGAAAATACCGAAGCAACAGAAATGGACAACTGAATTCTTTCCCTAGGAAAAAATTTGGTTTTCTGTTGCTTTGATATTTTCAGCTTTTGCTGAATAAGGGTCGATATTAGAACATTCGAAGTTTTGAAACTTCGATGTTCTAATATAGACCCTGGGGGCTGGATCCCTTCCCAGAACTCCTCACCCACCCCTCCAGGATGTTTCTAATGAACCTACAGTCCCTAAAATTGACCACATGGTTTCTTCAGTTCTAACAACTGCCAGAGATGCCAGGATTTCTTCCCCAGTAATACAAATCATTTCATCTTTCCAGAGGAATTTGGACTTACAAGAGCAAATAGAAACATATATCTCTCTGGGTGTCTGATAACGGTTTAGTCCCCTTTTCTGCACCTCTTCCAAAAAGCCTTGAATTCCTTTCAGAGTTTTTCATATCCAGGTATAGTTATTTAATAATTAAAGTACAATTGGTAGCCATCTCAGGCATTCATGTTGATTTCAACAACACTTCCATTACTTCTGTCAAAATCTCTAAAGCCTTTTTGAAAGGTACCATCTGATGTTGTTAATCTTTGATGTTAAGTTGTCAGTCTCGCCTTCATTCTTGCTGGATGGGTTCGGAGCCAAACCTCGGCTCCGACTCGGCCTATACTAAAGCTCGAGAGCTAATTTTACCAGCTCGAGGCAACCCTATATCCCATGATGCTAGGCGGTAACTACCCAGATCTCATTTGCTGCTTTCACTAGTGAGGTGCTCTTTTTACCGGCTCACAGGTTAGTGAATAATTTTAAGAAAAATCTTAGTTTTCTACTTAGTTTTCCCCTAGAATAGTAATATATATTTTCTAAATAGGCTAGTTTTTCAGTTATTTTAAATTTTTAGTTCCTATTTTTATCCCTTATCCCAGTCATACTCCTCACCCTAGGTTAGGCCTTAGGCCCTTCCGTTTTATTCTTAGTTCCCTAACAGGGATTCTTAGCTGTGTGAGTGTACCCTTAGTATCCCTGTATCCCTGTCTGTTTGAGTGTGTGTGTTTTTTCTATCTTTACAATTGTTGTTTTCCTTTCGACAGCAATATGTCGAAGGAGACAAAGGTCTCAGGCTTCAAGAAGTGTGACTCATGCTGTCAGAAGATGTCTCTGACAGCCGGTCACACTTCTTGTGTTTATTGCCTGAGACCCCTGCACCTGCAGGACTCTTGCTTTGTGTGCCATGCATTCAGCCCAAGAGTCCTGCAGGAGCGCAGGAATAAGTTGATCCTGAGGGGCTTAATAAAGCCCGAAGGTTCCCTGGCTAAGTCCATGCCAGGGAAGATTTTGAATCCACCTAAACCATCGGCTCCATGTTCTAAGCCTTTGGATGGTGGCTCACCTTCTGCGACACTATCGGCTCCGGCCGGAGCCGATACCTCTGTATCGCAGCTGCCTGCATCGGCTCTGGCCAGAGCCGATGCCTCTTTGACTCTATCTTCAGAGTCGGCTCCGGCTGGAGCCAATGTGTCTACGGCTCCATCGGCTCCATCAACCTTGATGCCCTCCACACGCAAGAGGTCCAGATCTCCATCTCTGGAATCTATCCATTTAGCTCCGAGGTCACCTTTACTCTCGGAGCGGAGCCATCGGAGCCATTCCTCTCGGACTTCCAGGCTTTCCGACCATGACCTTGAGAGGGTGGTAAGCAGACTATTAAAGTCTCAGGCACTGGCCCAAATGCTTCACAGCCCATCTCATCAGACAATGGCTACGTCCATACAACCTACTATTCCTCCTTCGACTCTACCCCAGTGTTTAGAGCCGGAGCTCCTCAGAGCCGTGACCGTTGTGACGTCGGAGCCGATACCTCCCCCTTCGGCTCTGTTGTCTGCTCCGATCTCGTCCATGGTGCCATCCTTGGAGGGATCCGGGCGCTTGGACTCTCTCGCCGGCTCCGAGGGGGCGAGTGGCATCGGACCCTTGTCCGACCCCGTTCTCCCTCTCGGAGCATCGGTGTTGGTGAGTTCAGCCCTGACATCGGCTTCGGAGCCGTCCCTGTTGGTGCCGGCTGGGGTTCCTAGCTCTTCGGAGTGGCAGCTCTCTAGCCTGCCTGATAGGGGCGCCTTCGAGGTCATGAAGAGCGTACTGGCCCCAGTGCCTGCTCTACGGTCAGCTCCATCAGCTCCTCCCACTGTAGTGCCTGCTGAGGTCTCTTCCCACTCTCTCGCCCCCGGCCACAGAGATCCAACGCCTCAGGTTTCCCCATTGGGAATATCCTCCTCTTCCGAGGTTTCTCCTGATCCGTCAGGTGAACTCCCGCATAAGAGGACATGTAAGAGGAAGCATGTGGACTCCCCTGAGTCCGTCACATCTGACACCAACTTGGATGAGTCGGAAGGATCCCCAAGGTCCCCCTCTGAGGATGTCTCCTTCTCTGACATCCTTGAAATCCTTAAACAGAGGGGGAACTGGTCTTCCCTTAATCCTTCCAAGGAGGAGTTGGTTTACCTGGAGGCTTTTGGTTCTCGACCCTCCACCTCCTGGGTGTCTCCGCCCTTCGACCCCCTTATGGAAATGGTGGCACGGAAGGCATGGACGGCCCCTGATTCGATGGAACCCACCCCACAGAGGCCTTCCAAATTTATAACAGCCCCTTCTGATAAGCAATTTTTATCTAAAGGTGTCCCAGTTGATGCCATGGTGGTGGCGGCAGCCACCAAGAAGGAACTGGCTGATCCTTCAGTGCCTATCCATCCACCTAATAAGGAATCTAGGACAATGGATAGGTACGGCAAGTGGATGTTCTCATAAGTGACCTTTGCCGTGCAGTCGCTGAATTACTTATGCCACTTCACTCGTCTTCAAAGAGACATTCTTAAAGAACTGGGTGAGGTCCTACAGGATCCATCAGCTGCTGGGTCTCAGGACAAAATTAACTCACAGCTAGAAACCCTTAATTCCATTGTCAACTCCTCCATGCGGCTTATTTCATATGCAGCCGATGGAGTGAGTAGGGCCGCAGGCACAGGTGTGGCCTTGAGGCGTCACGCCTGGATGCGGCTTTGCAACTTCGCAGACCCCTTCAAGGCGTCTTTCACTAACTCCCCCTTTGATGGTTCAGCGTTGTTTGGACCTCAAGTGAAAGATACTTTGATCAGATGCGAACAAGATGGCAAGACTCTTTCTGCCATAGGAGTCCATTTTTCAACCCCATCTAGACCATATCCTAAGGGTCAAAAGGGTGGAAAAATGTGGTTCCGCAAATCACAAGGAGTCATGCCTGACGCAAGAGGTCAGTTCACCCCTAGAGGCAGTGGGGGGAACAACAACAACAGATGCCATCCAAGAGGCAGAGGGGGTCCGCAGAATCAGGGTAGCAGAGAAACCCTTTCTGACAAACCCTTCCAGCATCCCTGAGGCGCTTCCCGACTGTCCACCTTCGGAGGCAGTCGGGGGAAGATTATCGCTGTACCCACAAGCCTGGCTCTCCCTCACTCAAGACAAATGTCGATCATATCCGAAGGTTACAAAATCCGAACCCCAACGATTCAAATGGGGTCTCTTCCAGACGTTCCACCCAGTCTAAGGGAACAAGCAGCACTAGAAATATCAAAGTTGCTAAAAAAGAGAGCCATCCAGCCAGTCCCAGCAGACCAACTAGGATCCGGAGTCTACTCAAAGTTCTTTTTGGTACCAAAAAAAACAGGGGACTGGAGGCCAATATTGGATCTCAGCAAACTAAACAAGCTTGTAAAAAGAACTAGGTTCCAGATGTTCAAGCTACAGTCCATTTTACCCCTTCTGGGCAAGGACAATTGGATGTGCTCAGTGGACCTTCAGGATGTGGACTATCACATCAAAATGCACAGGCGCTCCAGAAGGTTTCTCCACTTCCGGCTGGGAGCCAGTCACTACCAGTTCAGAGCCCTGCCCTTTGGTCTCACTACAGCCCCCCGAGTGTTCACCAAATGTATGGCAGCGGTTACGGCTCACCTGAGACGTCAAGGATTCCAGGTGCTTCCATATCTAGACGACTGGCTCCTCACTGCCACCACCAGGTGTCAACTTCTTCTAGCCAGAGATTACACCATTTACATTTGCAAAGAGCTAGGTATCTCTCTAAATTTAGAAAAGTCTGCCTTGTCGCCTTGTCAGTCTATTACCTTCATAGGCGACACCTTGGACACCGTTCAGCTCTCAGCAAAGTTAACAGAGCAGAGGGTCTTAGATATTCAAAATCATGTTCACATCCTCCTTCAGAGCAACAAAATTCAGGCCAGGTATGTTCTGAAAGTATTAGGTCTCATGGCGGCAGCCATCACTCTTCTTCCCCTTGCCCGCTTTTACATGCGGCTTCTTCAATGGATGCTTTTCTCCCAGTGGTCCTTCCAACAGCTCCCTATGACACACAAGATCTTAATAACTCTATCTTGTAGAAAACATCTATCTTGGTGGATGGTCTCCCCTCAAGTCCATCAAGGCAGGCCATTTACCCCCCCCCCCCCGGTCGCCACAGTCACAACGGATGCCTCCCTAATTGGGTGGGGGGGGGCATTTTCAGGGCAGGACAGTCCATGGCACATGGCAACCCTTCAAATGCCACTTGCACATAAACGTCCTGGAGATGAGAGCAGTGCTTTTGATGTTGCAAGCCCTCCAAGACTCTCTTCCCCTGGGGACTATTGCAATTCAGACGGACAATATGTCCGTAGTATGGTATATTAACAAGCAGGGCGGAACCAAGTCCTATCCCCTGTGTTGAGAAGCACTCAGACTCTGGCAATGGGTGATCTCTTCTCAGCGGTTTCTGATAGCAACGCACATCCCTGGGAAGTCCAACATCATAGCGGACAGGCTGAGCAGAGCTATTCTCATGCCCCATGAGTGGTCTCTCAAGCAATCGGTGACGGACGAAATTTTTCGAAAGTGGGGTTTCCTTGCTGCAATCTTTTTGCAACACCACAAAACAGCAAGTGCCTCGACTTCTTCACTCTCTTCCCCTTTCCAGGCCATCCCCCCAGATACGCTCTAGTCCACGATTGGCCTCGGGGACTTCTGTACGCCTTTCCCCCCTTTCCATTAATCACACAGATAATTCAGAAAGCTACCGCCTTGAGAGCCAAGATGATCCTCATTGCCCCTTATTGGCCTCGACAGATATGGTTCCCTTTCCTGCATCGCTATCTTTTGGAGCAGCCTTGGCATCTGGATCCAGTGCCAGATCTTTTGGCCCATCAATCAGGGCAGCTGCACCAATCTCTCCAATCTCTCAACCTCACAGCTTGGTTGCTCCACATCCGTCTCTAGCCAGGCTTCCAATGATTTCAAATTCTGTCTGGGATATTATTGTAGCTTCCCTTAAGTCTTCCACCAGAAGGATCTATGCTAGTAAATGGCAACATTTTTCCTTTTGGGCAAAGGCTAGGAACATAGATCCCTTCACTGCTCCAATACACTCGGTCTTGGATTTTTTAGCTGAAATCTTTCATTCAGGATCTTCTTCCTCCACAGTAAAAGTTCAGCTATCAGCCATTTCAAGTTTTCACATAGGCTTGTCGGACTCCAGTATCATGTCCCATAAGCTTTGCAAGGCATTCCTCAGAGGTATCTTTTTACTCAGGCCCCCGATCAAAGACCCCCCCACCACAGTGGGATTTAAACTTAGTTTTAGCATCCTTGATTCTCCCTCCCTTTGAACCTGTGGCTTCCTGTTCATTTAAGTTACTTTCCTGGAAGACACTCTTCCTAGTCGCCATTACATCTACTTGGAGAGTATCTGAACTTCATGCCCTCTGCATTCGTCCTCCTTATTTAGTGTTCCATAAAGACAGAGTTTCTCTAAGAACTAACCTGTCTTTTTTACCCAAGGTGGCTTCTCAGACAAATTTAAATCAATCTATTGATCTTCCAGTTTTCTTCCCTAATTATTCAAACAAGGTGGAGCAAAAACTACATTGTCTGGATGTTCATTGTCAACTCCGCTACTATCTGGACAGAACTAAACAAATCAGGAAATCTGATCAACTATTCTTATCTTATGCAGAAAGTAGAAAGGGCCTTCTGGTATCCAAGGTAACCCTGTCTAGGTGGCTGTCTTCTGTGATTACCTATATTTATCAACTCGGAGGTAAAGAATTGACTACTAGGCCAAGAGCCCATTCAACCAGAGCGTTAGCTACATCAGCAGCCTTTCAAGATAGAGTGCCAATAGACACTATCTGTGCGGCAGCCACTTGGGCCTCTCCTCATACCTTTGTTACACATTACAAATTGGACATGGCCTCCAGAAACAGGGCAAATTTTGGTTCCACCGTTCTCAAGAGTGTTCCAATGAGCCACCCAGGATGAAGGTGCTAGGGACGCGGTCCCATCCAGCAAGAATGAAAGCGAGATTGACAACTTAACATTGAGAAGTTATGTACCTACCATAACGTTCCATGTTAGTTGTCTTCTCTCGCCTTCTTTCTTGCGTCCCGCCCACCATCCCCCCAGCCTGGACAGACCGAAAGGTTTTTCCCCTTCTTCCAGGGGACCTTATCTTGCACTATTCCAAGCCCAGACAGTTGGTCCTGGGGTAGATACAGCTTCAGGTAGTGATATTTGGGGAGTTCTCCTTTCTCCTCCTCCACCTCAGAGGGGAGACTGAATTGGCTATTATTTCTCAGCTACCAAATGAGATCTGAGTAGTTACCGCCTAGCATCATGGGATATAGGGTTGCCTCGAGCCAGTAAAATTAGCTCTCGAGCTTTAGTATAGGCCGAGTCGGAGCCGAGGTTCGGCTCTGAACCCATCCAGCAAGAAAGAAGGCGAGAGAAGACAACTAACATGGAACGTTATGGTAGGTACATAACTTCTCATTCATTCCTTACTGATGGGTTATCATTTCCATTCTGTGAACGGAGCCAGCCACATAGCAAGCTTGCATCAGCCAAAAACTCTCGAGCCAAGATCCTACCCACAATGCTCTGCTCCGTGTTACCTCAGATCTCGTTTGCCACGTTGCTGTGCAGCCATGTCAAGCCATTCTCTCTCAGCTAAGTGAACTAATTTTTTGAAGTTTTTCTATTGTTATTTTTTTAGAAAGTTTCCAATAAGTTACCATCTCTATCCTCCTACCCTATCGCAACTTTGAGACTGTCTCCCTATAGTATTTTTCCTTTTCTTACCTTTTTCTTACCTTTCAGGTAATTCTCCATTACCATCATTGGTAATCCTTCTTCTCTCCCTTTCTTACCCTTCTGGGTAGTTTTCTTAACATCTTGGTATTGTCATACTTCTCCCTTCTTATCATTATGTCGGATAAGAAAAGTAGCGTTGGTTTCAAACAATGTATGGAATGCGGCAGTAAGTTACTGCTTTCTGATGGCCATGATTTATGTGTCTATTGCTTGAATTGCTTGGGTTGGGAGGGTAGCCTAATGGTTAAGGTGTTTTCCTTACAAACACAAGGTACAGGGTTTGAATCTCACAGGGGATAACTGGCTAGGCTTAAAATGGCTCGCAAGGGCAGTTAGCCTAGTACTAGCCTATGAACGTATGAATGTTTCCCACCTTTCAGTGGACCCTCAGTGTGGGATATGTAGAAATTTTTCGACTAGGACTCTAAATGAAAGGAAGAATAAACTGACTCTAAAAGGCCTCCTAAAAACAACTTTCTGCGAGGCTATTTCTGGGTCGGAGGGCTCACCCCCTCCTGCTAAACCCCGTAAGAGGCGTTATTCTTTTTCCTCATCAGGGTCGCTCACTTCATCTCCCTCTGGAGATCGCAAGGAGTCGACTCACAAAAAGGTAAAACTTTTGAGCCAGGCACTGCCACCTGTGGTCTTTCAGCCCCAGCCTCGGCACCACCCCAGTTGATTCTCACTCCAGCTATGTCTTCTTTATTGCCACCGGCACTGGAGTTCCCGGTGTAGACACTTAGGGCTCCGACAGTTTTGTCACAGCCTTTATTGGCACTGTCTTTACAGGTACAGTCTCTTTTGGCACCACTGGTGCAGACTCCTTCAGCTCCGTCCTTGCCGATGTTGTCAACCTCCAGGATACTGCCCTCTACGGTGCAGATGCCTTCGGCACCGACATGCTGTTTGGTGCAGTTTTTTTGCACCATCGCTACCGGTGCAGACACCTTCCTCGACAGCACCATATTCATCAATGGAGACATTTGCCACACCACCCTTTACGGTGCAGACATCTTCAACACCTATGGAGCTGCCTTTGTCAGCGCAGATAACCTCGACACCATTCTCCTTGGTGCAGACACCCTCGGTTCTGGGCTCTGCACCACACAAACTAGCAAGGACCAAGTACTCTTCATCCTTGGATCCATTTGTGGGAAGCCAGTATAGCCCCTTTTTAGACAGGCCAGAATCTCCATCAGGTCTCTCTATGAGGTCGACCAGGAGCCTCTCAGAATAGGATGTGTTTCGGCTTGTCGACCAGTTGCTTCTGGCCAGGGGACTCTCTCAACCATCTAAAGTTGCGTTCCCTCTTGCAGGTGACCATATTTCTCCACAGACTCCAACTTACACGCCTCCTTCGACTTCCAGGGAAGCATCAAAGCCCCTTCTTCTGACAGCAGCTTCCCTTCCTTTGACACCAACAGTGGACCTCACTTTGTTGCTGGAGTCGTCCGTGTGGGCCTAAGTGCACTGGGCACCAGGCCCTTCTCAGGCTAGTGGCTGGCCATGGGGGAAGGCATTCTTGGTTACACGCCAATTTTTTCTATGACACCCTCCAGGAATCCTCCTCCCCCTCATGCTCCACAGTCCTCTTGAGACTCCAGGTGTGGGGGTTGGCTCATTGGAACAGGGTGTGACCCCGGTTTTAAGTTTGTCATGCTTGCATCCAGGCTCCCATCCCTCTTCGGGCGGTCCAGCCTTCCAGGCCATGGAGAGGGCACTTGCCTCCCTGTCAGAGTCCTTGCCCCCCTCTGTGCCACAACTGTTGCAAGCTGCAATTATCGGACCCCGGGCACAAGGTCCTCAGGTTTCTCCCCCTCAGGAGATCCCTTCTTTGCAATTTTCCCTGAAGCTCCCCACTGAGGAAGTCCCTTGCAAGGCTTTGTGCAAGAGGAAGCACATGGACTCCACTGAGGTGTCTTTGACCGAAGATATGGACTTTGATGATGGGGAAGGGTCCCCACAGTCACCCTCTGATGAGGTGCCCTTTGGCGACATCTTCGCGATACTAAGACAGAAGGGTGACTGGAAGTCCTCCAACCCTTCCTCAGAGGAATCTGTATTGCTGCAGGCCTTTCATGCCCAGCCCCCAACCTCCTGGGTTACCCTACCAACTGATGAGGTTGTCCAGCTCATTGTCCATTGTGCTTGGAAGGCTCCTGACACCTTGGAAGCTATACCTCAGAGGCCTGGCAAGATTTAATCTCCCCCAGCTGAACATCCACATTGGTCCAAAGGTCTTCCAGTAGATGCCATGTTGGTGGTGGCTGCAACCAAAAAAGACTTGGCAGAAGAGAGCTAGACTGTCCATCTGCGCAACAAGGAGTCCTGGGTGATAGACAGACTCAGGAAGCATGTGTTCACTTCATCAACCTTCGCTGTAAGGTCCTTGAACTACTTGTCACACTTTATGAGGCTCCAGAGGGACCTTATCAACCAACTCTCTGAAACCTTGGCAGGAGCTGTTTCCTGATGAGTTACGTGACAACGTAGCTTCTCAGATAGCAACCCTAGAATCAATATCCAATTCTTCCATGCGCCTCATTTCACACACAATGGAAGGAGTGGCTAGAGCAAAAGGCACAGGCATAGTCATGAGACATCATGCCTGGATGCGCCTTTGCGACTTTGCGGACTCCTTTAAGGCTTCCTTCATGAATGCCCCTATCAAGGCCACTTCGTTGTTTAGCCCTAAGGTTAAAGATACACTGGCAAGGCCCAAACAAGATGGTAAGACCCTGTCTACCATTGGTGTCCAACTCTCCGCTCTTCAATGATTCTACTCCAGAAATCAGAGGAGCGGGAAGATGTGGCACAGAAAATCACAGGGCTCTTTCTGTGATGCATGAGCTGAATTCTCCCCTAGGGGCAGATGGGAAAACTCTAATGGAAGACACCCCTTTTGGTGGAGGGGAGGTCTGCAAAACAGGGGTTCCAGAGATTCTTTCTCTGTCCAACCCTACCAGTGCTCCTAAAGCATTGCCCAACTGCTCACCTCTGGAAGCGGTCAGGGGTTGTTTTTCCTTGTACCCCACTGCCTGGCAAACCATAACCACTGATTCTTGAGTGCAACAGATAATATCCAGAGGCTACTGCATTCTCTTCCATCTCTGTCCCACTTCACCCAGACACTTACCCGATGTCCCACCCAGTCAAAGGGAAGCAGCAGCACATGAAATCTGAAAGCTGCTACAAATAAAGTCATCCAAATGGTCCCCCCAGACCAGATAGGATCCGTTTTTTACTCAAGGTTCTTTTTAGTGCCAAAAAAGACAGGGGACTGGAGACTGATTCTGAATCTTAGCTCACTAAACAAATTTGTAAAAACAGAGAAATTCCAGATGGTCACGGTTCAGTCTATCCTTCCTCTTCTGGAAGAAGATGATTGGATGTGCACTGTAGATCTTCAAAATGCGTATTACCATATAAAAGTGGACAAGAGCTCAAAAAGATACCTCTGCTTCCGCATAGGAGCCAGTCACTACCAATTTTGAGCACTGCCCTTCGGTCTCTCTACAGCCCCCAGAGTTTTCACCAAATGCATAGCAGTGGTTATCGCTCACCTGCGACTTCAAGGATTCCAGACATTTCCATACCTAGATGACTGGCTCCTTACCAACCCCACCAAGTGTCTACTGGAAGAAGCCCTAGACTACACTCTTCTCACCTGGAATCACTATAAACTGGGAGAAGTCTAACATCACCCCAGCACAATCTTTAGAATTCATTGGAGTTCTGTTGGACATGAGGAATTACACAGCATCTCTTCTGGATCACAGAGTTCAAAGAATAAGACATCAGGTTCAGCCGCTAATCTGTCAACACAAATCCTCTGCTCGGTCCATACTTCAATTCTTGGCATTGATGGCAGCCTCAATCACTCTTGCTCCTCTAGCCAGATTCCACATAAGACTTCTTCAGTGGCTACTTCTCACTCAATGGTACCCTCTACAACATCCTTTGTCTTTTCAGATAAGTGTGACTCAGAGATGTAAGCAAGATTTGCTCTGGTGGATGTCTCAAAATACCCAACAATGGTCTCGCCCCTTCAGCCCCCATCAGCCAAAAGCTACGGTGACCACAGATGCCTTCCTGATGGGGTGGGGGACTATGTCAGGGAAACTTGGTCCAAGGCACCTGATCAGACACAGAGGCCCATTTACATATCAATGTCCTGGAACTGAGGGCGGTGGTATAAGCGTTGCAAGCATTCCATTCAATCCTTCCATCAAGGACTATTGTGCAGGTGCATTCTACTACCTCGTGAGTGGTCCCTCAATCCTGTGATAGCGACAAAAATTTTCAACTGCTGGGGCCAGCCTTACTGCGATCTCTTTGCCTCCCCAATCAACTACAAGTGCAGGAACTACTTTGCCCTAATCACCCCTCAGGAACAGTCACAGAGAGATGCTCTAATCCACGCTTGGCCCTCGGGTCTGCTTTATGCTTATCCTCCTCTACCCCTTATCTCCCAATTTCTGAAGAAAGCACAGCAGTTGAAGAGCAAAGTGATCCTCATTGCTCCATATTGGCCTTTAACAATTTGGTTCCCCTTCCTCTGGCCTCACCTGCTAGATCGACCATGGATTCTCAATCCAACCCCGACTTATCAGATCTTTTTCAATCTGGGGTATCGGCCTCTACTATTCATGTTCATTTAGCTGCCATTTATAATTTCTGGATTGGCTTTCAGGACTCTTCACTCATGTCACACAGACGCTGTAAGACTTACTTGAAGGGCATTTTCACCTAAAACCTCCCTTTAGAGAACCAGTACAACCTTGGGATTTGGCCTTGGGTCTACAAGCCCTAACAGCTCCTCCCTTTGAACCCATGTCTTCATGTGATTAAAGTATCACTTTTGAATAACTTTCTTTCTGGTTGCAATCACAACGGCCAGACGTCTGTCAGAACTTCAAGCCTTATGCATCAAATGTCCCTACCTTATTTTCCATAAGCATAGAGTCTCACTGAGAACTAATTCTTTCTTTTTACTGAAAGTGGTGTCAGAGCAGTCTATCAACCAGTCTATTAATCTCCCAGTATTTTTTCCTGATCATTCTAACAAGGGAGAATATTGCCTGCACTCCCTAGATGTTCACAGGCAAATATGTTTTTATTTGGACAGAACAAAATCTACCCGTAAATCAGACCAATTATTTCTGGCCTTTTCTGGACCAAGGCTAGGTCATCCTGTCTCTAAAGTTACATTGGCATTATGGTTGAGAAATTGCATTACCTTCATCTACAACAAGAACAACATCACCTTGCCTCACAAAGTGAAAGCCCATTCTACAAGGTCTATGGCAACTTCAGCAGCTTTCCATGCTAGGGCTTCCCTCAATAACATTTGCTCAGCTGTAACTTGGGCCAAACCCCATACTTTTATCCTTTATTACAAATTGAATTTGGCCTTCAGAGAAAGAGCTTCTTTTGGTTCCATGGTGCTCAGGAATGTCCTTCCATGAGGGCTGCCCAGGGATACAGGTAGCTGGGATTCTGTCCCAAAAGTATGGAATGAACGAAGATTAACAACATCATATAAAGAAGTTATGTCTTACCATAACATTCTATCTGTGTTGCTGATCTTCATTTATTCATTACTCCCCACCCTCTGTCCCCCTCCTGAGGTTCCTGGTGGATCTCATATGCTCCTTTTTCCATTATTGTAGGTCTGTTATGACCAGAGGTAGCCTCTACTTTTGTCTATCAACTTGCAAACTCGATCTGAGGTAACAGGGAGCAGAGCGTTGTGGGTAGGATCTTGGCTCGAGAGTTTTTGGCTGACGTGAGTTTGGTATGAGGCTGTCTCGGTTCTGAGGACGGAACTGATAATCCATCAGTAATGAATGAACAAAGATCAACAACACAGATGGAACGTTATGGTAAGACATAACTTCTTTTTTTTTATTGAGTTCTCCAGTGTGTAATCCATTTTCTCCCTGAGACATCACCATTTTGCTACAATCCTTAAATCAGATGCCCTTCTAACCTGCAGCATCCACAGATATGAAATTTCTGTCCTGTAAGACTATATTTTTGTTTGCCTTCAACTTTGCCTAATGTGTATCAGAACTTCAGGCATTTACATGCAAGGCTGCATTCCTGATCTTTCATAAAGATAGTGTGTTGTTCAGGATAAACCATTTCTTTCTTCCAAAAGTGGCTTCCAAATCAAATTTAAATCAGCAGATTAATTTACCAGTCTTCTTCCCCAATTTCTCAAAGAAAGGGGAACATACTGTATGTTACATACATTAGATGTGCACAGAAAACTCAGGTTTTATCTCCATCATACCAAGGCTTTCAGAAAATCAGACAAACTATTCATATCCTTCTCCAAGAAAAACTTGGGTCAATCTGCCTCTAAAGTTACTCTTTTGAGGTAGCAATCAAATTATGCCTCTACAATCACAGCCTACAGTGCATTCTACACAGGTTGCAGCAACCTCTACAGCTTTTGACAGACAAGTTCCTATCAGCGACATTTGTGCAGCAGCTACTTGGTCATCAGCTCACACTTTTGTATCTCACTATAAATATCCTTCCTTAAAACCACCTAGGTGCCCATAGGATAGCCTGGGAATCTGTCCCACATGTTGAATCTGATAAAAAAAGACAATATTGGATACACCATAATGATAGATCCATATTGTCTTCTTTTCATCTGGTTCAACTCCCCTCCCTCCTCCCCCCTACCAAAATTGTCATTCTACATTTGGGAAGCAGATAGATCTCATCTGGATCCCATCTGATCCCTTACACTTCTTATATTTATAGTGCTTGCTCTCTTTTTCTCTTTATCCTATTAGTCAGATGACTGTACATATATATATATATATATATATATATATATATATATATATATATATATATATAAAATGACCCATGATGCTCAGTCAGCAAACTTGATCTGAGGTAGTTCAAGCAGGACAGGGGAATTGTGGATAGGGGATGAGTCAGAGCTCTCAGATCCAAAGCTTTGGTACAAGGTGCCAAGGTCGGATCCAGATGGATCTCACTACCCACATGTTGAACCAGATGAAAAGAAGACAACATGGATTTATCACCATTGTGAGTACTTAGCTTTCGTATCCAGGTTGTCTGATTTTCATACAGTTCAACATCCCTCTCACCTGCCTCCTGCCAAAATTGTCACTAATTAGACTCCAAAGACCAATTGACTTTGGCATTCCCTATCAATAAGCAGTCACCATTGCCAGTGATCTATTGCCATTTTATGACCTGGTTCATATGATTTAGAAACTAGCCAGAATAACACCCTCTTTTTCATTAAGAATGAGATTTTTGTTGACACTTTCTTATACAGTATAATGTTAAGTTGTCAATCTCGCCTTCATTCTTGCTGGATGGGTTCGGAGCCGATCCTCGGCTCCGACTCGGCCAAAACTAAAGCTCGAGAGCTAATTCCACCGGCTTGAGGCTCCCCTATATCCCACAATGCTAGGCGGGAACTACCCAGATCTCGTTTGCCGCTATAGCTGACAAGGTGCTTTTCTACCGGCTCAGGCAGGTGAGTTAGACTTTTACCTTATTAGGTACTTCTAAAACCCCCTTTTTTGTTGTCATACATAACATTTTAGTTTAATTTAAGTATTTAGATCAATCGACCCCTGTTTGTCGAGTCTTTTTTCCCTTTCTTCCCTTATCTTGTAGGCCTTCGGCCCCTACCCTTCCTCCAGTCCATTAGTGACTAAATCAGTTGTCCTTTTTTCTGTTAAGGGCTTGTGTGTGTGTGTGTGTTTGTGGCTTATTTTAGCCTTTAATAATTTAATTTAATAATTTTTTCTGTAAAGGGTGTGTCTGTAGTGTGTTTGTGTTGTGTCAGGCACTCCTTTTTACAATGTCAAAAGACAAGGTCTCAGGCTTCAAGAAGTGTGACTCGTGCTGTCAGAAAATGTCTCTGACAGACGGTCACACTTCTTGTGTGTATTGCCTGGGACCTGTGCACCTGCAGGACTCTTGTGCTGTTTGTCATGGTTTTAGCCCTAGAGTCCTGCAGGAACGCAAGAACAAGCTAATCTTGTGGGGCTTATTAAAGCCTGAAGGCCCCCCCGACTCAGTCTGTGTCGGGGAAGCCTTCCAAAGCTTCCAAACAGTCGGCTCCGGTTCCAGAGTCGACTGTTGGAAAGACTAAGTTGGCTTCGACATCGGCTCCGGCTAAAGCCGATGTTTCCAAGCCTCATACTGTTACCTCGGCTCCGGCTGGAGCCGAGGCTGATATAACTCCGTCGGCTCCGATACTTTTATCGGAGTCACAGTCTAGGAAGAGGTCCAGATCCCCCTCTATTGGCCCCGTGCATTCGGCGCCAGGATCCCCTCTCCTTTCTGAATGGAGCCATAAAACTCATTCCTCATGGTCTTCCAGGTTATCTGGCCATGATTTGCAAAGGGTAGTGAGTAGACTTCTCAAGTCCGAGGCACTGGCCCAAATGCTGCATAGCCCGACTCACCAGTCAGTGGCTATTTCCGTTCCCCAGTACATTCCTCCTCCGACTCCTTTGAGTTCGGAGCCAGGGCTTGTCGGAGCCATGGCTGTCGGTGCATCGGATCTGATACCTTCCCTTTCGGCTCCGTTGTCTGCTCCGATCTCCTCCTTGGAGGGATCTTGGCGCTGAGCCTCCCTCGTCGGCTCAGAGGGGGCGAGTGGCATCGGACCCTTGTCCGACCCCGCTCTCCCACTCAGGGCTTCGGCATTGGTGAGTTCGGCTCCGACATCGGCTTTGGAGCCGTCCCTGTCGAGCAACTTCATTGTATTGTACTTAATTGGAATTGAGTTGTATAAAGTCACACACACATATATATAATTGCACGTTGGTGCCATCTAGGGGAGGAAACTATAATGTTATGAATTCAAGAACAACCTAACAGGAAAATTAAAAAATCACTTTCCATCACACTACATAAATATATAGCTCCTTGTCTCTTCGAGCGGGGCCTCTGGCCTTGCCTGACAGGGGTGCCTTCGAGGTCATGCGGAGTGCTAGAACCAGGTTCTGCCCCACAGTCGGCTCCTTCAGCCCCCATCTACAGTGCCTGCGGTGATTTCTACTCACCCCTTGTCTTAGACCACAGAGAGCCAACTCCTCAAGTTTCCCCATTGGGAATTTCCTCCTCTTCCGAGGCCTCTCCTGACCTGGCAGGAGATCCCCAAGGAAGAGGCAGTGCAAGAGGAAGCACAGTGACTCCCTGAGTCTATCACCTCTGACACTAACTTAGAGGAATCTGAAGGTTCCCTTGATCCCCTCTGAGGATGTCTCCTTTGCTGACATCCTTGAGATCCTGAAACAGAGGGGAACTGGCCAGCCCTTAACCCTTCGGAGGATGAGTCAGTGTATCTTGAGGCGTTTGGCTCGCCCTTCTACCTCCTGGGTGTCCCCCCCTTTGACCCCCTTATGGAAGTGGTGGCAAGGAAGGCTTGGACGGCTCCTGATTCAGTGGAACCCACCCCGAGGAGACCATCTAAATTTATTACTGCCCCTAGAGATAAAGATTTTTTATCCAAAGGTGTCCCTGTTGATGCCATGGTGGTGGCTGCGGCCACTAAGAAGGAGTTAGCTGATCCTTCGGTTCCTGTCCATCCTCCTAATAAGGAATATAGGACCATGGACAGGTACAGCAAGCGGATGTTCTCATCAGCGACCTTTTCAATGCGTTCGCTGAATTACTTATGCCACTTCACTCGTCTCCAGAGAGATTTACTCAAGTATATGGGTGAACTGATAAAGGATCCTACAGCTGAGGGGTTCAAAGACACAATGAACTCCCAGTTGGCAACCCTGAATTCCATCGTTAACTCCTCCATGCAGCTGGTATCATATGCTGCAGATAGGGCGAGTAGAGCCGCAGGCACAGGTGTTGCCTTACGACATCACGCCTGGATGCGGCTATGTAACTTTGCAGACCCTTTCAAGGCATCCTTCACCAATTCTCCCTTTGATGGATCATCCTTGTTTGGTCCACAGGTGAAGGATACATTGACCAGGTGCGAGGTAGAAGGTAAGACTCTCTCTGCCATAGGAGTCCATTTTTCTACCCCTTCTAGACCCTATCCCAAAGGTCAGAGGGGAGGAAAGATGTGGTTCCGCAAACAATCCCAGGGAGTCTCATCTGACGCACAAGGCCGATTCCCCTCTAGAGGCAGAGGGGAGAATAATAATAATAGACGCCGCCCTAGAGGCAGAGGGGGTTCGCAAAACAAGGGTAGCAGAGAAATGTTCTCTGACAAACCCTTTCAGCATCCCTGAGGGGCTGCCCGGCTGTCCACCTTCGGAGGCAGTCGGGGGAAGATTATCCCTGTACCCAAAAGCCTGGCTTTCCCTTACTCAAGACAAATGGGTACAGTCGATAATATCTGAGGGTTACAAAATTCCCTTTGTTCACATCCCATCCCAACCCAAAAGATCCCTTCCAGACGTTCCACCTGGTCTAAGGGAACAAGCAGCATTAGAAATTTCAAAGCTGCTATCAAAAAGAGCTATCCAGTCAGTCCCAGCAGACCAGCAAGGATCCGGAATCTACTCCAAATTCTTTTTGGTACCAAAAAAAACAGGGGACTGGAGACCCATATTGGATCTCAGCTACTTAAACAAGTATGTCAGGAAAACAAAATTCCGGATGGTCACGCTACAGTCCATTCTACCCTTCTTGGGTCAGGACAATTGGATGTGCTCGATAGATCTTCAGGACGCGTACTACCACATCAAGATGAACAGATGCTCCACGAGATATCCCCGCTTCAGGCTGGGAGCCAGTCACTACCAGTTCAGGGTCCTGCCCTTTGGTCTCACTACAGCCCCCCTGTGTGTTTACCAAATGCATGGCAGTGGTCGCGGCTCACTTGAGACGTCAAGGATTCCAGGTGTTTCCATATTTAGATGACTGGCTCCTTACCGCCACCACCAGACATCAGCTTCTTCTATCCAGGGACTTCACCATCCAATCTTGCCAAGCTCTAGGCATTTCAATAAATTTCAAAAAATCTGCCTTGTCGCCTTGTCAATCTATTACCTTTATAGGCGCCATCTTAGACACACTCAATCTTTCAGCCAGACTCACAGAGCAGAGAGTGTCAGACATTCGGAAACAAGTTTCCCTTCTCTTACAATGCAACAAAGTCAAAGCCAGACTAGTTTTGAAGGTGTTAGGACTCATGGCAGCAGCTATTCCCCCTCTCCCCTTAGCTCGCTTTCACATGAGGATCCTCCAATGAATGCTGTTTACTCAATGGTCCTTTCAACAGCTCCCGATGTCCCATACCATATTGATAACTCAATCATGCAAGAATCAACTGTCTTGGTGGATCACCTCACCTCAACTCCTCCGAAGAAGACCCTTCACTCTTCCCCCCCCCCGTCGCCACGTTGACAACAGACACCTCCCTGATCGGGTGGGGGGGGGCATTATCAGGGCAGGACAGTCCAGGGCACGTGGCAACCTTTCGAGTGCCACATGCACATAAACATCTTAGAGATGAGAGCAGTGCTTTTAGCGTTGCAAGCCCTTCACGACTCTCTTCCCACTGGGACTATTGAATTCAAACGGACAACATGTCCGTAGTGTGGTACATCAACAAACAAGGCGGAACCAGATCATACCCTTTATGTCGAGAGGCACTCAGACTTTGGCAATGGGCGATCTCTTCTCAGCGTTTTCTGATAGCAATGCACATTCCCGGGAAATCCAACGTTATTGCAGACAAATTGAGCAGAGCAATTCTCATGCCCCACGAGTGGTCTCTAAAGAAATCAGTTCTAGAAGAAGTATTCCTAAGATGGGGCCAGCCTTGCTGCGATCTTTTTGCTACTCCCCAAAACAGCAAGTGTCACGACTTCTTCACTCTCTTCCCATTACCAGGCCATCCCACCAGAGATGCTCTAGTCCACGATTGGCCCCAGGGACTTCTATATGCCTTTCCCCCCTTTCCACTGATATCTCAACTAATTCAGAAAGCCATCACCTTGAGAGTGACAATGATCCTCATTGCCCCTTACTGGCCTCGACAGATATGGTTTCCCTTTCTTCATCATTACCTTTTGGAGCAGCCTTGGCATCTGGACCCAGTACCAGATCTGATAACCCACCAATCGGGTCAGCTGCACTAATCTCTGCCTTCTCTAAACCTCACAGCGTGGTTTCTCCGATTCCAACCTTAGCCAGGCTTCCCTCAATATCTCGCTCGGTCCAAGATATCTTGATAGCCTCTCATAAATCCTCTACCCGGAAGATTTATAGTAGCAAATGGAAACGCTTCTCTTTTTGGGCAACATCAAGAAACATAGATCCCTTTACTGCACCTATCCAGACTATTCTAGACTTTCTAGCAGAACTCTTTCATTTAGGATCTTCTGCATCTACCATTAGAGTTCAATTGGCTGCCATATCAAATTTTCATGTTGGTGTTTCAGAGTCTAGCATCATGGCTCACAAACTCTGTAAAGCCTTTTTAAGGGGCGTATTTCTTCTCAAACCACCAATCAAAGATCCCCCGCCTCAGTGGGATTTGAACTTGGTTCTGGCATCTTTAATTCTTCCCCCCTTCGAACCGGCGGCTTCATGTTCTCTGAAGTTGCTTTCTTGGAAGACACTTTTTCTGGTAGCTATAACTTCAGCGAGAAGGGTATCTGAACTCCATGCTCTGTGCAGTCGTCCTCCTTCTTAGTTTCACAAAGACAGGGTATCCCTCCGTACTAATCCATCCTTTTTGCCTAAAGTTTCCTCTCAAATAAACCTAAACCAAATTATTGATCTCCCCGTCTTTTTCCCTAACTATTCGAACAGGTCAGAACAAAAGCTACATTTTTTGGATGTTCATCGCCAACTTAGATATTACTTAGACAGGACTAAACAATTCAGGAAATCTAATCAATTGTTTCTGTCATATGCGGAAGGGAAATTGGGCCTTCCAGTTACTAAAGTATCCCTCTCTAGATGGCTCACCTCTACAATTACCTTCATCTATGAGATCAGACACCAAAACTACCCTCAAGACCTAGAGCTCATTCAACTAGGGCATTAGCTACATCCGTAGCTTTTCAGGATAGGCTGCCAATAGATTCCATTTGTGCAGCAACCACCTGGGCTTCTCCTCATACATTCATTTCACATTACAAATTGGACATGGTTTCCAGAAGCCGTGCCAATTTTGGTTCCACTGTTCTCAAGAGTCTGTTCCGATAGGTCACCCGGGATAAGGTGCTAGGGACGCGGTCCCATCCAGCAAGAATGAAGGCGAGATTGACAACTTAACATTAAGAAGTTATGTACCTACCATAACGTTCCATGTTAGTTGTCTTCTTCTCGCCTTCTTTCTTGTGTCCCACCCTCCTTCCCCCAAGCCTGGACAGACCGACAGGAATTCAGTTTGTGTTCTTCCTCTGGAAGTTGTCATTCCCACGTTCTTCCACCTCTTTTATCCTTACTGCGGTCTGCGATACTTTTTACGCAGATTGTTTTGAGGTGGGTTTCCCTACTCCATTCTATGGAGACTAGGATTGCTTGGTATAGCTATCAAACGAGATCTGAGTAGTTACCGCCTAGCATTGTGGGATATAGGGGAGCCTCGAGCCGGTGGAATTAGCTCTCGAGCTTTAGTTTTGGCCGAGTCGGAGCCGAGGATCGGCTCCGAACCCATCCAGCAAGAAAGGAGGCGAGAAGAAGACAACTAACATGGAACGTTATGGTAGGTACATAACTTCTTATTATTCATCAAAGGGTAAAACTTGATCAGAGGAAGGAAGTAGGGTGCAGATCAGGGAATTATGGGTAGGGGGGAGTCAAAGCCCTGGAACTGAAAAGTTTCAAGATCAGTGCCAAGGGTGGATTCGACAACTCACAGTTGAACTGGATAAAAATTAGACAATATGGATGTATCGTTATGGTAACTACATAACTTTTGTTAAATTCCAGTCCCTGTTTTTGTTATAAGGATGCATACATCTCAGCTGTTCAGAATTTTGCAGAATGTTCAGATTTTTGTCTCATATTTTTGGTCTGTTCCTGATAAAATTTGTAGTTTTCAGGATTTTTATGGCAAATCAGGGAGGACTGAATTCATTAAATAATGACAGGAAGTTGAGTTTCAGACTTCACATCCTTCAGAAAATGCATTATAACACAAGACCTTTTATTCTAGCAAATTTCTAAGTTTCTTTGAACAGTATTTAAAATGTGTCCCTCTTTTTAGGGCTTAATTCCCCCATTATTGCTGCTTTGTCCAGATTTTTTGTGCTAAGAGGTTGAGAGTTATGTTAAAAGGATGGGAGAATTATCGATAAGTATGGGGAAAAAGTATATGCTTCTGCAACTTTGATTTTCCAAATTTCATATTGTCAGACTCATATGTTAAAGTTTGTTGTGACAAATTGTGAAAGTATGAGGAATGTTTTTTTTCTGCAGTTTCTTCTTGTGATGAAAAATCTGCTTTAAATACTGTAGTTATTTTTATTGTACAAGTCACTTCTCATTCCTTACAGTCTCAGTAACATGCAGGTAAACTGTTTTTATTTCTTAATTTCTTTATTTAACATTTGTTTACTGGGAAAGTCCAACTGACACAGAACCCATTTTCAGTGGAGGTCTGAGGAGAAATGCTTCAGACACATGTCTTTGGAATGTGGGAGTAAACCGGAGCACTTGGAGGAAACCCACACAAATGCAGGGAGGACATGCAGACTCCGCACAGAAAGCACCCCAGCCAAGAATCGAAATGGAGAGCCTCTTGCTGTGAGGCAACAATGTTAACTGCTGCACCACTGCACACTGCCAGCAGTTGTTTAAGAAGAAATGGCAAGGAAGTTCCAAAAATAATTCTCGAACCTGCCAAAACTGGATACTGTCAAACAAGTCACAATGACTATTTAAGGGACTTGCCCCACCCCCTAACACACTGGCAGCACCATTTCCCTTCCAGAAACTCTGAATCTCCACTTTTCTCTTTGGTAACAGTTTCAGACAAATGGATTCTGAAGATCATTCATCAATATTACAAATGGCAGTTGGAGGAAATTCCTCCTTTCCAGGAGTAATCCCTCATCCATCAGACCAGACTCTATTATTTCCACTTGTCCTTCATCACATGTTGTCTCAGGGTGTGATAGAACCAGATCCTTCTTCCTAGGTGGGAAAAGGTTTGTATTCAAGGATGCTTTAGTACCAAAGAAAGAAAATGTTTGGAGACCATGTCTGGATCTTTATTTCCAAAACTATTTTGTGATAGTGCCCAAATTTAAATCAATGTCACTTCACAACCTGTTATATCTTCCTTCTTATTCAAATTACCTGCTAACACTGGATTTAAAATATGCTTACCGTTACATCCCTTTTCATCAGATTTCAGGTGTTTCTTAAGGTTTTGGGTGTCTGGGTCACATTATCAGTTTTCTGCTTTACCCTTTCGACTATCCGCTACACCAAAGGTTTCCACAAAGTATCTAGATCCAGTTATATCTCACTGCAGTCTGCTTGGTATCCACATTTTTCTATATTTAGACAATCTGCTTAGCTTTGCAAAGTCTTTTTCAAAGTGTAAGGAATCTCTCAAGCTGAAATTTCAAGAAAACATTCAAAATTCTTTTTTGACTCCTTCACACAGGATTGTGTTCCTGGGTTGTCAGCTAGATGCCTCAGTTCAAAGAGATTTTCTTCCACAGGAAAAAAATATATATAAATCTAGATCTGTTTCTAAGGTTTTCCACTTACTCAGACTTCAGTCACTGCAAGGGAATACCTCAGGATTCTTGGTTTCATGGCATCTGTGTTTCTCGTGATAGCCCTGGCAAGACTCCACACGAGAAAGATACAATGGTATATGAAGTTTTTTGGTCCCAGCACCAACTTTCTTTGCCAGTTCAAATCCCTGTGCTAGGGATTGTCAGAATAAAAATCATTTGGTGTAGACAGCAAATATCCCTTCTCTGTCCCTGTTCCAAAGCTGTCAGTTACCACTGACACTTCAGACTTTCCTTGGGAGAGCGGTTTCAGGAGGGATAAAAGTGCAAGGTGTGTGGAACATCAAGAACAGATGCATATACATAAATATAAAAGAGATGCTTGCCCTTATCAAGACATTCATCTCTCTGAATTATCTTTGGTCCCTGGGACCTCTTCAAGTTGTTACAGACAATACCACAGTCATGTGGTACATTAACAAGCAAGGGGGAATGAGGTCATATCCCCTTTGTAGACTAGCCATGTTAGCTTGGGATATAGCATCACTGTGCAGTTTCACTCTACAGACATCCTACATTCTATCAGAGCAAAATGTGGCAGACAGCTGAGCAGGACAAGGGCAGACTCTCAAAAATGGAAACTATATCTAGTAGACCTATTTTCCCCCTCTCTGAACAATTAACTGGCAAATCTGTGCTCCAGGACTCCATGCAAGATAGCATGGAAGATAGGTGCCTTTTCTTTTCCTTGGATAGGAATGCTCCTGTATGCTTTTCTACCTTTTCCATTGACATCCATGGTACTTCTGAAGATTCAGAAGGAATCCCCCAAAGTCACTGTGATGACTTCCTTCTGGCCTAGGCAACCATGGTTCTCCCTTCTTTTGGAAATGGCCAGTGGTATTACCAAAAGCTTCCTCACATACTGGATCCGCTCACACAAGAATAGGAGGTGTTTCATACACCCTGACTCCAATCAACTTCACTTGACTATGTGGATGATAGTGTTGATACACCCCAACCCCAATCAACTTCAACTGACTGCCTGGATGATAGGGTCTTAATGCCTTTTAGGGACCTGTTTACAGAGGACATGCAGCAGGTACTAATACAGGCAAGAAAGCCGCTACTAGAAAATCATATATTAGTAAATAGAAAAGGTTTTCTAGTTGGTACCAACAACATAACCAGCACCCATTCAGGATAGCTGTTTTCTGGTTTTACAATATTTGTGTGAGTTGCTATGCTATGGCTTTTCTTAACTCCTCCATCAAGGTTCATTTATCAGCCATTTCAGCATGTCTGCCAATGGATCCTCCTCTTTCAATGCTTTCTTGTGTCAAAATGTTGTTGAAATGGGTTTTTGCATAACAGGTCTCCAAGAAAACCAGTGGCCTCTCCTTGTGATCTTACATTTTTATTAGAGAAGGTAACACTTGCTCCATTTGAACTAGCTAACCTAGCTGACTTGAGGTTTTTAACATGGAAAACAGTTTTACTGATTGCTCTGACTTCCACAAGAAGGGTATCTGAGTTGCAAGCTCTTATAGTGAGTCAACCTTATTTATTTTCCACAGAGTTGGGGTGTCTTTAAGAACTAATCCTTCTTTTATGTCTAAAGTGGTATTCAAGTTTACTTTAAATCAGGCTATCCATCTCCCCATTTTCTTTCCTGAAACTAAAAATAAGTGAGAAATTATGCTCCATTCCTTGGATGTCCACTGACAACTCAGATAACTATCTTGACAGAAGTAAATCTTTCAGATCTTCTATCAATTGTTCATTTCTTTTGAAGGTAAGAAGAAGGGCCAACCTGTGTCAAAACAGACTCTTTCCAAATGCTTGTCTAAGGCTATTATCTTTTGCTATACTCACCATAACAAAACTATTCCGTGCAGGGTCAAGCCCCAGTCAACCAGAGTCTTGGGTTCTTCTATGGTTTTTGGGAAAGGGATAGATTCTAGAAACATTCTAGAAGCTGTTACTTAGTCCTCAGTCCATACATTTACAAAGCAGTATAAGCTTGATTCTTTCTCTCTGTCTGGATCAGGCTTTGCTAGGACCATTCTCCAGGGGCTCCTGCACTCTTTTCCTTCCATCTTCCAAATGTAGTAAGGCAGGATATTCTAGCCATATAAGTAAAGCTATTGCAGCAGTGATGAGTATCATGAACATAGCACAGTTGTGTAAGTAACTTGTTTATTTTTTTATTTATTTATTGACATTTGATTACAGTAACAGTCGATGTTCATATGATCACTACTCCAGTAGCTGTCCCTCCATTCCCCTTGTTTTTTTGTGTGTTGTTTATGCCCAAGTGTGGGCATGTATTTTTTGTTATTCCTAGCATTGTTCTTCAGGTCTTAGCCTCCCGCTGTCTAGTGCCATGAAAGACTGTCTTTTTAGTCAGCTCAGCCCAAGCTGACTGATGATTGGTTTGGGCGTGTGGAAAGTGCTCTGAGGCTTTGGAAGCTGGCCAGCTGTTATATCCTATGCAGGATATAACCGATATAGATAAGGCTACTGCATTAGTTATCATTTGAACATATACTTTTAGAGTATGTTTACTTACACAACTATACTTTCTTTAAAAAACATTTATATGTGGTGCCTTTTCTGTTTAGGTGAAACTTATACTTCTAAATACTGTGCTAAGTTTATCTAAAAAAAAGATATCTAGCATAGTAAAGAATTTAAAACGTTTTTTAGTTATGTTCCTTTTGTTTTATGAAGGAAAAGAAGAAACACGGTCCTCATTTCATAAAGTTAAATAATTTCTAGAACCATCACTGGATCCTTTACAAGAGGATGTGTTGATGACGAAAGAGCCCAGTGTTGTTATTTCAAGTGAAACCACTCTTTCTTCAGCTGCTGAAGTTAAGGTCTGATCTGATGTCATTTTCATTTGTTCCTCAATGAATGGGTCCAGATCCCATCCTCTGATCCAACTTGGCCACTTTTTCTAGATTCCAGGATCTGACTCACAAGCTCCTCCCTAACCCACAATGCCCCTGACCACTGTGTTACCTGAGATCTCATTTGCTGCTCTGCGGTTTGGTCGGGACTGTGATCTCTTGAGCTTGTTGTGGGTTTAGTGAGTTCAAAAATTTATATTTTTTGTCTTTAAGTCTTCTATCCTTTCCTATCCTTCTTTATTTGTCAAGCTTTCTGCCACATATTGTACTCTTACAGTATGGCTGAAAAGCCGACTGTCTTTAAAAAGCACACTTCCTGTGGGCATAAGATCCCCAGTTCTGATGCTCACAGGGAGTGTATCTATTGTCTAGGCCTGGCACACTTGGACACCTCCTGCTGCATCTGTGCTGCTTCTAATACTAGGACCATAACTGACAGGAGGAATAAGCTAGTACTAAAAGGCCTCTTTCCAGCTTCTGCTCCTTCATCTGGTACTTTTAATCAGGGGCTCACCCCTCCCCCTCTCATAAGTCTAAGGAGCCCAGGGAGCACCAAAAATACTCCCCTGCATCGTCTGCAAAGTCGGTGTTTCCTTCTCAGCCACCTCAGAAGATTTTCAAGAGTTTGGATCCGAAGTCTTCAGATCTGATGTCTGCCATTTCTAAGTCCCCTCAGCTCCATAGTCCAAGGTTTTCCTTGGAGCCAGTATCTCTAAAGTTAATGTCTTCCTTCCTTCAGGAGTGCGGTAAAAAGTCTTCCAGGCCACCTTCCACTTCTTCCTCCATTAGGAACTTCCAAAGTCTTTCTGAGGCAGAGGTGGATATGATGATGAGAAAATTCCTCGGAACATGGAATCAAATGGAGGTCTTCCCATCTCCATCTCCCATCAGATCCTTAAGCCTTAAACATTCATTCCATTCTGTTATTCATAGGTTCATAGGTTCATACTAGGCTATCTGCTCTAGGGCATTTATAAGCCTAGCCAGAATGTGTTTGGCTTTCGCCACCCATTTTAAATTTATTTTTCTATGCCCTTTTTCGAGGTTAGTATACTGTGCCTCTGTCTAACAGTGACACAGAAGTGATATCCGGGGTAAACCTACGATCTCCCATCCACTCATCAAGATTCCTCTTGAAGAGAGTCAATGAGGGACTCTGCCTAACCTGGACTGGGATTTTATTCCAGAGTGAAGGGAGCCTCTGGGTTATGAATCTGTCCCTCCAGCATGTCCTATTTATTTCAGTGCTGAGGTTCAAGTCTCTTGAGCGCGTAGCTCGATGGGATTTGGATTTTGTGAGGTGCAGCATGTCCATTAATTCTGGGTTGGACATGGCTTTATACGTCTGGCACAGATCGCCTCTGAACAGGCAGTATGCCACTGAGTAGAGCTGGGGTTTCTTTAACCGGGCAGCATATGGCATCTGTTTGAGCCCTTTGATCCTCTTGGTGAGGTACTTTTGGGGTCTTTCCAGTTACTGCAGGTGTCTGGTAAGGTACATCCCAAAAGGGGCATTGTACTCAATTATGGGCCTGATGAGGGATGAGTAAAGAGGCACGATGACCTCCCCTGATCTAGATGTGAATCCCTTCATGATTAGGTGGGCTATATAAAATGTTTTTCTAACCACTTTGGCCACGTGATTGTCAAATGAGAGATTGCTATCAACTTGGGTCCCCAGGTCCCTAATTACTTCTTCTGTACTTAATGGATTACCACCTATGTGGTAATTTGTGGTCACTTTGTTTTTGCCAAAGGGGATGACTATACACTTTTTGGCATTTAGCTTGAGGCCATGGCTCTGGCACCAGTTTTTGCTCTTTCTTTGATCAGGCCTGCCATTTCAGAGCCCTCAGATCTGAGATCTCTGAGAACCATAGGATCCAAAGATGACCCTATCTTCTACTCTGGAAACTTCCCTGATCTGATTGGCTGCCACCCCCTGGAGCACAATGGTTCTCGGAGCCGATGCATTGCCATCAGATATGAGGGGTTGCCTTTGACTCTGAAGTTTTCAGAGCCATCATTTCCCCTTGGGGCTTTGGCATTGGACAGCTTGGCTTCAACTCCTGCCTCAGAGTGGAGAGTCAGGGAGGGCCTTAGATCATCTGCACTGAGAGTCTCAACTCCAGTTGGATTGTTATTTTGTCCTCGGGTTCTCCTGGTTCTTCTGCCTTCAAGGTGGGTGGAGAGAATTTTCTCTCACCCCAGAGCAGTTTTGACTCTTGCACCTTTGGATCCCATCCCTGTTCCATCTTTGGATCCTGTGTCTGATTCTACTCATTCTACACTTCAGGGATAGCCAGCCCATATGAACTTCAAAGCAGTTCCCACTAGGAAATTCCCTACTTCTTCCGACACCTCTCCAGAACACCCCACTGAAGAAGTTCCTTGGAAGAGGTCATGCAAGAAGATATACTTGGATTCCCCACAGGAATCCCTCATAGAAGACACTGATTTTGATGAAGGGGAAGAGTCCCCTAGATCTCCTCCTGAGGATGTCTAATTTGGAGATATCTTAGAGATCCTTCACCAGAAAGGTGGTTGGGCTTCCCAAACCCCTTTCTAGGAGGAATCAGTGTTCTTGGAAGCCTTCAGGTCTGAACCATCTATGTCTTGAGTTACCCTCCCTTTGGATGAGCTTATAGATCTTGTCTCCCACAGGGCATGGAAGGAAATGGACTCTGTGGAACCAATCCTCAAACTCCCAGGAAAAATGTTTGAGCACCCCCTCCGACAGACAACACTGGATCAAGGGAATCCCTGTAGATGTCATGATTGTTGTGGCAGCCACCAAAAAGGAGCTGGCTGAGCAGAGCTATACTGTGTCCCTAATAGGGAGCCTAGGACATTAGACATGTTTGGGAAGTGAGTGCATGCTTCAGCGACCTCTGCTTTATGGCCACTGAATTACCTGGCACATTTCACTAGGTTACAGAGGGACTTAGTTAAGGATCTCTCTAACTCTACCCTTGGGTCTATGTCCACAGAGGAACAAAAGTCTTTTTTCTCAAGGCTGGCCATCCTGCAGTCCATTACAAATGTGTTCATGAGGCTAATCTTGCACACAGCTGAGGGTTGCTCACAGGCAGCTGGTTCAGGCGTAGCCATTAGGAGACATGCTTGGATGTGGTTGTGCGATTTTGCAGAGCCCTTCAAGGCATCATTCATCAATTCTCCTTTTGAAAGATCTTCTTTGTTTGGGCCTCCCATTAAAGAAACACTTCCCCACAGTGAGCAAGATAGACCTTGTTTGCCACAGGAATCTGCTTTTCTACCCCACACAGACCCTTTTCTAGGAATCAATGCAGTGGAAAAAAGATGTGGTTCAGGAATCTCAAGGACCTTTCCAAGAGTCATGTGGAAACCTTTCCCACAGAGGCATAGGGGGAAATAGCTACAATGGAAAACGCCATCCACGTGCCAGAGGGTGTCCGCAGAATCTAGGGTCTCAAGATTCCTTCTAGGACAGATCCTTTCAGTGCT
This sequence comes from Protopterus annectens, assembly GCF_019279795.1. Lineage (NCBI taxonomy): Eukaryota > Metazoa > Chordata > Ceratodontiformes > Protopteridae > Protopterus > Protopterus annectens. The sequence continues at coordinate 1,364,167,012 of NC_056747.1, forward strand.
CCTGAAAAGCTTCATGACTGTTATTCTCTGGAGGCAGTCGGGGGGGGGGGGGCTTTGTCCTTGCACCTAAAAGCCTATATAGCCATTGCAAAAGATTCATTAGTGCAAAGGATCTTATCCAGAAGCTATTTCATTCCCTTTTTACAAATTCCTCAAAGGAAAAGAAAATGTCTCCCCAGTGTTCCACCCAGTCAGTGGGAGTTAGAATCTCCAGAGTTTTATAAGCTCCTAGACAAAAGAGTCATCCAAGAGGTCCCTCCAGACCAAAGAGGATCCAGAATTTACTCAAGGTTCTTTTTAGTACCAAAGAAAATAGGAGACATGAGATCCATTTTGGATCTCAGTTATCTGAACCAGTTTGTAAAGATTTCCAAATTCCAGATGGTCATGGTCCATTCTACCTCTGCTACAGAAGGATGACTGGGTGTGCTCTATCAATCTTCAGGACATGTACTATCACATCAAAATGAACAAGAGCTCTTAAAGGTACCTATGCTTCTGGCTGAGAGCCAGTCATTACCAGTTCAGAGCCCTGTACCCTTCAGTCTCACCACATCTCCCAGGGTGTTCGCCAAATGCATGGCAGTGGTAGCAACTCATCTAAGACTGCTCGGATTCAGAGCATTTCCTTACTTAGATGGCTGACTGGCTCCATACTGCACCAACTAGGCATTTTCTAGAAAGAGGCAGGGATTACTTACTCCAATTATCTCACTCTTTTGGAATTGTGATCTATCTGACCAAATCACAACTTCAGCCATTTCAAGTCTTGGACTTTATAGGGGCTCATCTAGCTCTTCTGCTCATAACAGAGTTCTTACTTTGAAATCGCACACCAGACAGGTTCTGTATCATCCTTTTCCCCTAGCAAATATAGTACTCAAAGCGCTAGGGTTGATGACTGTTGCAGTAAATTTAAGCCCACTGCACATCTTCATATAAGAATTCTTCAATGGACTCTAGCAGTGCAATGGTCTTTTTATCAATATCCTTTATGACAACCAATAAAATTATCTCAGGTTTGCAGAAAATCCATGCTATGATGGATACACTCCAAATAAATTTGTCAAGGGTGTCCATTTATCCTCCCCCTGAATGCCACATTGACCACAGCCACCTGCCAGTTGGGGTGGGGGGGGGGGCATTACCTGGGACAGACCATTCAAGACACCTGGAGATGAGAGCAGTGCTTCTAGTATTGCAGGCCCTTCAAAGCTGTCTTCCACTATGAACTATTGCTATTCAAATGGACAACATGTCAGTAGTCTAGTACATCAACAAACATGGGGGAATCAGATCTTACCCCCCTTTGCTGAGAAGCAATGAGAGTTGGGCAGTGGGCGATCTCCTCAAGCCGCTTTCTTGTAGCAACACACATACGGGGGAAGTCCAACATCTTAGCAGACAAGCTCAGCTGGACCATCTTGATGCCTCATGAGTGGTCTCTCAGTCAATCAGTGGAAATATGATCTTCTGCAAATGGGGTCAGCCGTGCTGTGCTCTATTTGCCTCTCCCTTCAACAACAAATGCAGCAGGTTCATTACCCTAATTCCCCCTCATGAATATTCGCCAAGATATGCTCTATTCCATGTTTGGCCCTCTGGTCTCCTTTATGCTTATCCTCCCCTGCCTCTAATTACCAAGTTTCTTTAGAAAGCACTCCAGATGAGGAGCACAGTAATCCTCATTGCCCCCTTCTGGCCTTGGGAAGTGTGGTTTCCTATCCTATGGTCTCACCTAGTATGTCCTCCTTGGACACTGGATCCCAGTACAGAACTCCTGTCACACCCATCAGGGTTGATTCATCTAGATATTGCAAGCCTCAAGTTGACCACCTAGTTTCTCCAATTCCAGTGATGGCTAGACATTCCAGGTTTTCCTCCCCAGTTCGCCAAATTCTGTTTTCTTCTCACAAACCTTTGAATAGGAATATTTATAAGAGTAAATGGAAGAGGTTTTCCTTTTGGGCTCATCAGAGAGAGTTGGATCCTTTCACTGCTCCACTCCATGCTGCTTTAGATTTCATTGCCTCCATCTTTCAAAGCGGGGCAAGTTTCTCCACCATCAAAGTTCAGTTAGCAGCCATCTCCAGTTACCACATCAGGGATAATACTTCTCCTTTAGCTTCATCTAAGATATGTAAGGCCTTTCATAAAGGTACCTTTTTACTTAGACCTCCAATTCAGGAGGCCTAAGGTGGTTAATAACTAACCTTTAAACAGCTAAATAACAAATTTCAATTCTTTTCTCATTATTTTTGTTTAATTAAATTAATCGCAGCTTAGTTATCCACACTTAATTATACAAAATTTGACTTTCACTAGCTTTTGTCACATACCTACTCTTCTGAATTTACTAAAAAAAAAAAAACACTTGGATTTTCAAAATGTCATCTGTCTTTTACAGTAACTTTTCTTGTGTTTTGTACTGTTATAAATTGCACTTTGATATATGCTGATATAACATGTTTTGTACTATTATAAATTGTACTTTGATATGTATACATTGCTATTATTATGGATCGAATACTGTGGAGCTTTTTCCCCAGACCTCCATTGAAAACAGACAATGTTAAGTTGTCAATCTCACCTTCATTCTTGCTGGATGAGTTCGGAGCCGATCCTCGGCTCCGACTCGGCCACTCTAAAAACTCGAGAGCTAGTTCCACTGGCTCGAGGCTCCCCTATATCCCACAATGCTAGGCGGTAACTCCTCAGATCTCGTTTGCCGCTACAGCGATCGAGGTGCTTTTTCAACTGGCTCGTCAGGTTAGTTGAAATATTGAGTAATATCTTAGATAGACCCCCTTATTTAAGTTAGCTTTCTTCATAGTTTCCAAAGTTAAGTAGTTTACTCCCCTTTATAGTCAAGTTTCCCCAGTTTTTTTCCTAAATTTGCTAAATTTATTCCCTTGGGCTTTAGGCCCATTCCCTCCCTACCTTAGTAGTTGGAGTGTTTGTGTTTTGTAGGGTTTTAATTTTTAAGTTAATTACTAATTTGTAATTTAAAAATATTACAAGTGTAATCGGTGTGTGTGTGTGTGTGTTTTGGTTACACTTTGACTTTGTTTTTGGACATGTCCAAAGAATCGAAGGTCTCAGGCTTCAAGAAGTGTGACTCGTGCTGTCAGAAGATGTCTCTGACAGACGGTCACACTTCTTGTGTATACTGCCTGGGGCCTTTGCACCTGCAGGACTCATGTGCTGTTTGCCATGGCTTCAGCCCTAGAGTCCTGCAGGAGCGCAAAAATAAACTCATTTTAAGGGGTTTATTGAAGCCTGAGGGTCCCTCGACTCAATCCTCGGGGAAACCCTCTAAGCCTTCCAGACCTTTGGCTCCAGTCTCCGAGCCGTCCTCTGGGGGTCCAAAGGCTGTTCGAATATCGGCTCCGACCGGAGCCAATGAATCTCGAACGCATGCCCCTACTATTTCCTCGGCTCCGGCCGGAGCCGAGGAAGACATAACTGAGTCAGCTCCGATCAAATTGTCGGAACCGACATCACGAAAGAGGTCCCGATCTCCATCTATCGGCTCCGTTCATTCGGCTCCAGCATCACCTTTGCTGTCTGAACGGAGCCATAGATCTCACTCCTCTAGGTCTTCCAGACTATCGGATCATGACCTTCAGAGAGTAGTGAGTCAACTTCTTAAGCCCGAGGCACTGGCCCAGATGCTTCAAAGTCCGACTCAACAGTCGAGAACTATTCCCATTACTCAAAATGTTCCTCCTCTGACTCTTCTGAGTTCGGAGCCGGGGCGGCTCGGACCCGAGACTGTATTGGCGTCGGAACAGATACCCTTGTCTTCGGTGCTGTCATCTGCTCCGATGTCTTCCTTGGAAGAATCTCGGCGCCGGACTTCCCTCGTCGGCTCCGAGGGGGCGAGTGGCATCAGACCCTTGTCTGACCCCGCTCTCCCTCTCAGTGCTTCGGCGCTGGTGAGTTCGGCTCCGACATCGGCCTCGGAGCCATCACTGTCGGTGCCGGGAGAGGTCTTCAGCTTTTTGGAGCGGAGACCTCCGGCTCTGCCTGACAGGGGTGCCTTCGAGGTCATGAGGAGCGTGTTAGAACCAGGTTCAACTCCACAGTCGGCTCCTTCTGCCCCTCCCTCCATGGTGCCTTTGGTGATTTCTACTCACACTCTCATCCCTGACCGTAGAAAGCCAGCTCCTCAAGTTTCCCCAGTGGGGATCTCCTCCTCTTCCGAGGCCTCTCCTGACCCGGCAGGAGAGCCCCCTAGGAAGAGGCAGTGCAAGAGGAAGCACATTGACTCCCCTGAGTCTGTCACCTCTGACACTGATTTAGAGGATTCTGAAGGTTCCCCTCATTCCCCCTCTGAAGATGTCTCCTTTGCAGACATCCTCGAAATCTTAAAACAGAGGGGGAATTGGCCAGCCCTCAACCCTTCAGAGGATGAATCGGTGTATCTTGAGGCATTTGGCTCTCACCCTTCCACCTCCTGGGTGTCCCCTCCCTTTGACCCCCTTATGCAAGTGGTGGCAAAGAAGGCCTGGGTGGCTCCTGACTCAGTGGAACCCACCCCCAGGAGACCATCAAAATTTATCACTGCCCCCAAGGACAAGGAATTTTTAACCAAAGGCGTCTCTGTTAATGCTATGGTGGTGGCCGTGGCCACCAAGAAGGAGTTAGCTGATCCTTTGGTGCCTGTTCATCCTCCTAACAAGGAGTCTAGGTTGATGGACAGGTACGGGAAGCGGATGTTCTCGTCAGCGACCTTTACTATGCGCTCGCTGAATTACTTGTGTCATTTCACTCGTCTTCAGAGGGATTTACTCAAGGAAGCGAGCGAAATGTTAAAGGACCCAACAGCTGCGGGTTTTCAGGATAGGATGAACTCTCAGCTGGCAACCCTTAATTCTATAACTAACTCCTCCATGCGCCTCCTTTCATATGCGGCGGATGGAGCAAGTAGAGTGGCAGGTACAGGTGTAGCCTTGCGTCGGCACGCCTGGATGCGGCTATGTAACTTTGCGGACCCTTTCAAGGCGTCCTTCACTAATTCCCCCTTTGACGGATCATCCCTTTTTGGTCCTCAAGTGAAGGAAACCCTGACTAGGTGCGAGACTGATGGCAAAACTCTCTCTGCCATCGGAGTCCGTTTTTCTGCTCCTTCTAGGCCTTACCCCAAAGGCCAGAAAGGGGGAAAGATGTGGTTCTGCAAACAATCTCAGGGAGATTTGCCTGACGCACAGAGTCGATTCCCCTCCAGAGGCAGAGGGGGGAACAATAATGGTAGACGCCGTCCTAGAGGCAGAGGGGGCCTGCAGAATCAGGGCAGTCGAGAATCCTTTTCCGACAAGCCCTTTCAGCATCCCTGAGGTGTTGCCCGACTGTCCACCTTCGGAGGCAGTCGGGGGAAGATTGTCGCTGTACCCAGAAGCCTGGCTATCCCTAACTCAGGACAAGTGGGTACAGTCTATCATTTCCGAAGGCTACAGAATCCCATTCCTTTTCATTCCGAAGCAATCCAAAAAATCCCTTCCAGACGTTCCACCCAGTCAAAGGGAGCAAGCAGCATTAGAAATTTCAAAGCTGCTCACAAAAAGAGCCATTCAACCAGTTCCAGCAGACCAAACAGGATCCGAAATCTACTCCAAATTCTTTTTGGTTCCAAAGAAACAGGGGACTGGAGACCCATTTTGGATCTCAGCAACTTGAACAAGTTTGTCAAGAAAACAAAGTTCCGGATGGTCACGCTGCAGTCCATTCTACCCCTTTTGGGGCGGGACAACTGGATGTGCTCGATAGATCTCCAGGATGCATACTATCACATCAGAATGAGTCGATGCTCCAGGAGATTCCTCCGCTTCAGGCTGGGAAACAGTCATTTCCAATTCAGAGCCCTGCCCTTTGGTCTCACTACAGCCCCCCGAGTGTTTACCAAATGCATGGCAGTGGTCGCCTCTCATCTAAGACGACAAGGATTCCTGGTGTTTCCTTATTTAGATGACTGGCTCCTTACAGCCCCCACCAAGCATCTTTTGCTTCTTGCCAGAGACTACACCTTTCACACATGTCAGACACTAGGCATTTCAATAAATTATGAAAAGTCTGTCTTGTCGCCTTGTCGTATTATTACCTTTATAGGCGCAAATCTAGACACAGTCAACATGTCAGCCAGACTCACAGAGCAGAGAATAGCAGACATACACAGACAGGTCTCTCTTGTCTTGCAGAGCAATAAAGTCAAAGCCAAATTGATCCTGAAGGTTTTAGGGATTATGGCGGCGGCCATCCCTCTTCTACCATTAGCTCGCTTCCATATGAGAATTTTACAATGGATGCTCTTCACACAATGGTCTTTCCAACGGCTTCCAATGTCCCATCCTATTCGGATAACTCAATCGTGCAAGAATCATCTCTCTTGGTGGATCACATCTCCCCAGCTCCACCTAGGGAGACCTTTCGTCCCATCCCCTCCGGTTGCTACAGTGACAACGGATGCCTCCCTGATCAGGTGGGGGGGCATTACCAGGGCAGGACGGTCCAAGGCATGTGGCAACCTTTTGAGTGCCACTTGCACATAAATGTTCTAGAGATGAGAGCAGTGCTTCTAGCGTTGCAAGCCTTACAAGACTCTCTTCCCATGGGAACTATAGCAATTCAGACAGACAATATGTCTGTATTGTGGTACATCAACAAACAAGGTGGAACCAGATCTTACCCCCTATGTTGAGAGGCACTCAGACTGTGGCAATGGGCGATTTCTTCTCAGCGGTTTCTGTTAGCAACGCACATTCCTGGGAAGTCCAATGTGATTGCAGACAAATTGAGCAGAGCTATTCTCATGCCTCACGAGTGGTCTCTGAAGAATTCAGTGTTGGAGAAAGTTTTTCGAAAGTGGGGTCGGCCTTGCTGCGACCTTTTCGCTACTCCCCAAAACAGCAAGTGCGACGATTTCTTCACCCTCTTTCCCCAACCAGGCCACCCCAGCAGAGATGCTCTAGTACACGATTGGCGCCGGGGACTTCTGTATGCCTTTCCTCCTTTCCCACTGATATCTCAGCTAATACAGAAAGCCATCGCTCAGAAAGCTTCCATGATCCTTATTGCCCCTTACTGGCCTCGACAGGTTTGGTTCCCGTTTCTTCACCGTTATCTGTTGTAGCAACCTTGGCATCTGGACCCAGTTCCAGACCTCTTGACCCATCAGTCGGGTCAGTTGCACCACTCCCTTCCTTCTCTGAACCTCACAGCGTGGTTCCTCCAATTCCAACTCTAGCCAGGCTTCCTCTGATATCTCGCTCAGTTAGAGATATTTTGATAGCCTCTCATAAATCTTCCACTCGGAAGATTTATCATAGCAAGTGGAAACGTTTTTCCTATTGGGTGCAGTCAAAGAATATAGATCCTTTCACTGCTTCCATTCAATCAGTTCTAGACTTTCTAGCCGAACTTTTCCACTCAGGTTCATCCCCGTCTACCATCAAAGTTCAGTTGGCAGCAATATCGAACTTTCATGTTGGAGTTTCAGAGTCCTCCATTATGTCTCACAAACTCTGCAAAGCCTTTTTAAAGGGAGTTTTCTCCTCAAACCACCAATCAGGATCCTCCTCCTCAATGGGATCGCAACTTGGCTCTGGCGTCCTTAATTCTTCCCCCTTTGAACCTGCGGCTTCATGTTCAATAAAGTTACTATCTTGGAAAACACTCTTTTTAGTAGCTATCACTTCAGCTAGAAGAGTCTCTGAACTCCATGCTCTGTGTAGTCATCCCCCTTATCTTGTGTTTCATAAGGATAGGGTGTCCTTACGTACTAACCCGTCCTTTTTGCCCAAGGTAGCTTCACTGGCAAATTTGAATCAAACCATTGAACTTCCTGTGTTCTTCCCTAATTATTCCAATAGGTCAGAACAAAAGTTACACTTTTTAGATGTTCATCGCCAACTTAGGTACTATTTAGACAGGACCAAACAATTCAGGAAGTCTGATCAACTGTTTGTTTCTTATGCAGAAGGTAGAATGGGCCTTCCAATTTCTAAAGTATCTCTCTCTAGATGGCTTACTTCGTTGATTACCCTTGTGTATGAGATCAGACATCAACAATTGCCATCCAAACCCAGGGCTCATTCAACTAGAGCATTAGCCACTTGTATAGCTTTCCAAGATAGGCTGCCTATTGATTCGATTTGTTCTGCAGCTACTTGGGCTTCTCCCCATACCTTCATTTCTCATTATAAGTTGGACTTGGCCTCTAGAGACCGAGCCAACTTTGGTTCCACTGTACTCAAGAGTCTGTTCCGATAGGCCACCCGGGATAAGGTGCTAGGGACGCGGTCCCATCCAGCAAGAATGAAGGCGAGATTGACAACTTAACATTTAGAAGTTATGTACCTACCATAACGTTCCATGTTAGTTGTCTTCTTCTCGCCTTCTTTCTTGCGTCCCACCCTCCTTCCCCCTAGCCTGGACAGACCTAGAGGAGTTTCTTTTGTTCCTTTTATGGAATTTCCTTGCTGGGCTTAGCTTTCAAACGAGATCTGAGGAGTTACCACCTAGCATTGTGGGATATAGGGGAGCCTCGAGCCGGTGGAACTAGCTCTCGAGCTTTTAGAGTGGCCGAGTCGGAGCCGACGATAGGCTCCGAACCCATCCAGCAAGAAAGAAGGCGAGAAGAAGACGACTAACATGGAACGTTATGGTAGGTACATAACTTCTAATTTTTGGTCCAGCTGGACTTTCCCAGTAAACAAATGTAAAATAAATAATAAATAAATAAATTATTGACCCCACTCCACCTTGGGACCTAACTTTGGTATTACAGACTTTGGTGCATTCACCTTTTGAACCTTCAGCTAAAGTAGACCTTAAGTTTCTGACTTGGAAACGGTATTTCTGTGGTCATAACCTCAGCAAGACAAGTATCTGAACTTCAAGCACTCTTTTTGAAGCCACTGTATTTGATTTTTCACAAAAATAGAGTTACTTTATGCACTAATCCTTCCTTTCTACCCAAAAGTTGCCTCTGAAACAAACATCAATCAAGCAATCAGTTTACTAGTTTTCTTTCCCAAATTTGACAATAAAGGAGACTATACCCTTCATCTTTTAGATGTACATAGGCAATTTCACTTTTAACTTCATAGGACTAAGGAATTTAGGAAAAGTAATCAATTGTTTGTCTCCTTTTCTAGAAATAAGATGGGAAGACCAGTCTCAAAAATTACATTAGCCACACGGATAACAGATTGTATTTCCTGCATTTATTCCTTGAAATGCCTAACCTTACCAAGACGACCAAAAACATACTCAACTAGGTCTATAGCTACATCTGCTTTTTTGTGCTAGAGCCTCATTTGATGAGATTTGTGCAGCTGCCACATGGTCTAATGCTCATACCTTTATTGCTCATTACAAATTGGACATTCTCTCCAGATACAAAGCTGCATTTGGTTCTGCAGTTCTCCGGAACATCCTTCTACGAGGTCCACCAAAGGGTACTATAGCACTCTGTCCCATTTGTTGAGGAATGAATGAAATTGACAATATCAGATATAAAAATTATGTACTTACTATAACTATGCATCTGTGTTGTCCATTTTCATTCTTCCTCAACTTCCCTCCAACCTTCCACCTATCCATGTCTTTGGGATGGACGAAATTATTTATAATACCTGAGTGGGAAGTTGTGTTAAATGCCTTAGCTAGGTTGAGGTAGGTGGTACATACTGTTTTACCCTTATCCATGGCCTTAGCTTCTGATCTTTCAGCTATCACTTTTCTGTCATATCAATGTGAAGATACCTTGTTGTGATATTGTATAATAGCAGGTAACACAGTGGTCTAGAGAAAGTGGCAGAGTTGGATCTGAGGATCCAATCGAAACCCATTCATTCAGGAAAAAAAATAAAAATTGACAACTAAGATGCATAGTTATGGTGAGTACATAACTTTTAATCTGATGTTGTTAATCTTCATTCATTCCTTACTGATGGGTTATCGGATCTGTCCTCGGAACTGGGCCAGCCTCATACCAAGCTCGCGGCAGCCAAAAACTCTTGAGCCAAGATCCTACCCACAACGCTCTGCTCCCTGCTACCTCAGATCTCATTTGCCGTGTTGCTGTACAGCTGTGTCAAGCCATTCTCTCTCAGCTAAGTGAACTAATTTTTTGAAGTTTTTCTATTGTTAGTGTTTAGAAAGTTTCCAATAAGTTACCATCTCTATTCTCCTACCTTATCGAAACTTTGAGACTCTCTCCCTATAGTATTTTTCCTTTTCTTACCTTTGAGGTAATTCTCCATTACCATCATTGGTAATCCCTCTTCTCTCCCTTTCTTACCCTTCTGGGTAGTTTTCTTAACCTCTTGGTATTGTCATACTTCTCCCTTCTTATAATTATGTCAGATAAGAAAAGTAGTGTTGGTTTCAAACAATGTACGGTATGTGGCCATAAGTTACAGCTTTCTGATGGCCATGATTTATGTGTCTATTGCTTGAATGTTTCCGACCTTTCAGTGGACCCTCCATGTGGGATTTGTAGAAATGTTTCAACTAGAACTCTAAATGAAAGGAAGAATAAATTGATTCTAAAAGGCCTCCTAAAAACTTCTTTCTGTCAGGCTATCTCTGGGTTGGAGGGCTCACCCCCTCTTGCTAAACCCCGTAAGAGGCATTCTTCTTCTTCTCCTTGAGGTCGCTCACTTCATCTCCCACTGGAGATCGCAAGGAGTTGACTCACAAAAAGTTAAAAAATTTCAAACCCGACGCTGCCACTTGAGGTCCTTTTGGCTCCAGCTTCATCACCGCCCTAGCTGATTCTCACTCCAGCTATGTCTTCTTTATCGCCGCCGGCACTGGAGTTCCCAGTGCAGATACTTATGGCTCCGACAGTTTCATTGCAGCCTTTATTGGCACCGTCTCTACATGTACAGTCTCCTTCAGCACCATTGGTGCAGACTCCTTTGGCTCCATCCTTGCCAATGCTGTCAACCTTCAGGATACTGCCCTCTATGGTGCAGATGCCTTCAGCACTGCCAAGCTGTTTGTACAGTCTTTTTCGGCACCATCATTACCGGTGCAGACACCTTCCTTGACGGCAACGTATTCATCGGTGTAGACATTTGCCACACCGATCTTTATGGTGCAGACATCATCCTTGACACCTATGGCGCTGCCTTTGTCAGCGTAGATAACCTCGACACCATTCTCCTCGGTGCAGACACCCTCAGTTCTGGGCACTGCACCACACAAACTAGCAAGGACCAAGTACTCTCCTTCCTTGGATTCATTTGTGGGAAGCCAGTATAGCCCCTTTTTAGACAGGCCAGAATCTCCATGAGGTCGACCAGGAGCCTCTCGATGTGTTGTGGCTTGTCGTCCAGTTGCTTGTGGCCAGGGGACTCTCTCACCCATCTAAAGCTACATTCCCTCTTGCAGGTGACCGTATTTCTCCACAGACTCCAACTTACACTCCTCCTTTGACTTCCAGGGAAGCATCAAAGCCCCTTCCTCCGACAGCAGCTTCCCTTCCTTCGACACCAACAGTGGACCTCACTTTGAAGCCGGAGTCATCCTTGTGGCCCTCGGTGCACTGGGCACCGGGCCCTTCTCAGGCTAGTGGCTGTGCCATGGGAGTAGGCATTCTTGGTTCCACGCCAATTATTTCTATGGCATCCTCCAGGAATCCTCCTCCCCTCACACTCCACAGTCCTCTTGAGACTCCTGGTCTGGGGGTCGGCTCATCGGAGCAGGGTGTGACCCCAGTTCCGAGGTTGTCGTGATCAGTTCCGGGCTCCCATCCTTCTTCGAGCGGTCTGGCCTTCCAGGCCATGGTGAGGGCACTTGCCTCTGCTGGCAAAACTTCCCTGTTGGAGTCCTTGCCCCCCTCTGTGCCACAACTGTTGCAAGCTGCAACTATCAGACCCCGGGCAAAGGTCCTCAGGTTTCTCCCCCTCAGGAGATCCCTTCTTTGCAATCTTCCCCGGAGATCCCCACTGAGGAAGTCCCTTGCAAGGCTTCTTGCAAGAGGAAGCACATGGACTCCACTGAGGAATCTTTGACCGAAGATATGGACTTTGATGATGGGGAAGGGTCCCCATGGTCACCCTCTGATGACGTGTCGTTTGGTGACATCCTCAAGATCCTAAGGCAGAGGAGTGACTGGAAGTCCTCCAACCCTTCCTCAGAGGAATCTGTATTCCTGCAGGCCTTTCATGCCTGGGCCCCTACCTCCTGGGTTACCCCACTGGCCGATGAGCTTGTCCAGCTCATCGTCCAGTGTGCATGGAAGGCTCCTGATACCTTGGAAGCTGTATCTTGGAGGCCCGACAAGATTTTATCTCCCCCAGCTAAGCATTCCCATTGGTCCAAAGGTCTTCCAATAGATGCCATGGTGGTGGCGGCTGCAACCAAAAGAGACTTGGCAGAAGAAAGCCAGACTGTCCATCTGCCCAGCAAGGAGTCCTGGGTGATAGACAGACTCAGGAAGCATGTGTTTGCTTCATCAAGCTTTGCTGTAATGTCCATGAACTACTTGGCACACTTTATGAGGCTCCAGAGGGACCTTATCAATCAACTCTCTGAAACCTTAGCAGGAGCTGTTTCTGATGAGGTGCCCAACAATGTAGCTTCTCAAATACCCTAGAATTGATTTCCAATTCTTCCATGCACCTCATTTCACATGCAATGGAAGGAGCGGCTAGAGTGGCAGGCTCAGGCATAGTCACGAGATGTCATGACTGGATGCGCCTTTGTGACTTTGTGGACTCCTTTAAGGCTTCCTTCATGAACGCCCCTATTGAGGCCACTTCATTGTTTAGCCTTAAGGTTAAAGATATGCTGGCAAGGTGCAAACAAGATGGTAAGACCCTGTCTGCCATTGGTGTCCAACACTCCACCCCTCAACAATTCTACTCCAGAAATCAGAGAAGCAGGAAGATGTGGCACAGAAAATCACAGGGCTCTTTCCATGATGCACATGCTGAGTTCTCCCCTGGGGCAGAGGGGGAAACTCTAATGGAAGACACCCCTTTCAGGGCAGGGGAGGTCCACGAAACCAGCATTCCAGAGATTCTTTCTCTGGCCAACTATACCAGCGCTCCTGAAGCGTTGCCCGACTGCTCACCTCTGGAAGCAGTCGGGGGTCGTTTTTCCTTGTACCCCACTGCCTTGCAAACCATAACCACCTATTCTTGGGTACAACAAATAATATCCAGAGGCTACTGCATTCCCTTCCATCTCTGTCCCACTTCACCCAAAGACTTACCCAATGTCCCACCCAGCCAAAGGGAAGCAGCAGCACACGAAATCCGAAAGCTGCTACAAAAAAAGAGTCATTCAAACTGTCCCCCTTTTTACCCAAGGTTCTATCAGTGTCAGAAAAGACAGGGGACTGGAGACCAATTCTGAATCTCAGCTCATTAAACAAATTTGTAAAAACAGAGAAATTCCAGATGGTCACGGTTCACTCTTTCCTTCCTTTTCTGGAAGAAGATGATTGGATATGCTCTGTAGATCTTCAAGATGCATATTACCATATAAAAATGGACAAGCACTCAAGAAGATACCTCCGCTTCCACATAGGTTCATAGGTTCATACTAGGCTATCTGCCCTAGGGCATTTATAAGCCTAGCCAGAGTGTGTGTGGCTTTCACCACCCCTTAGGATGAGAAATGAGAATACTATACCCATTAGTTTGCTGTGCCTCTGTCCAGCAGTGACACAGAGATGATTCCCGGGGTAAACCTACGATCTCCCATCCACTCGTCAAGATTTCTCTTGAACAGAGTCAGTGAGGGGCTCTGCCTCACATGGACTGGGATTCTTTTCCATAGTGTAGGGAGTCTCTGGGTGATGAATCTGTCCCTCCAGCACGTCCTATTTATATCCGTGTTGAGGTTTAAGTCTCTTGCTCTTGTGGCTCTGGTGGATTTGGATTTTTTGAGGTGGAGCATGTCCATTAATTCCGGGTTGAACATGGCCTTGTATGTCAGGCACAGATCACCTCTGAGCAGATGGTATGCGACTGAATAGAGCTGGAGTTTCTTCAGTCGGGCAGCGTATGACATATGTTTGAGCCTCTTTATCCTTTTGGTGAGGAACTTTTGGGGTCTTTCCAACTGCTGCAGGTGTCGGGTAAGGTACATTCCGAATGGGGCGTTGTACTCAATCATTGGACTGATAAGTGAAGAGTACAGGGGTACAATGGCCTCTCCTGATCTGGATGTGAATCCCTTCATGATCAGGTGGGCAATGTAGAAGGTCTTCCTAACCACTTTGGCAATGTGAGTGTCAAAAGAGAGGTTACTGTCAACTTGGGTCCCCAGGTCCCTGATAACTTCTTCCGTGTTTAATGGATTACCACCTATGTGGTAATTAGGAGTTACCTTGTTTTTCCCAAAGGGTATGACTATACATTTTTTGGCATTTAGCTTAAGGCCATGGCTCTGGCACCAGTTATCCATTTCTATGAGACCTCTCTGGAGGATGTCTGTGTCTGATGGAGTGTCAATTATGGTGCCCAGTTTGCAGTCATCTGCAAATTTTGTCAGCCACAATCCCCTATGTTTGCCTGCACTTCAGAAAAATAAATGCCGAACAAGAGGGCCCCAGGACTGAGCCCTGTGGGACACCGCTCGTGACCGGCTTAGAGTCTGACATGGCACCAGCAACTCTAACCCTGTGTGTTCTGTCCTTGAGCCAGTTTGCAACCCATCTTGTGACATATGGGTTTACATCTAAGCTGGTGAGCTTTTCTATGATGCCCGAGTGGGGTATTGTGTCGAACGCTTTTGCTAGGTCAAGGTAGGCTGTGTGAACTGCCTTACCCTCATCAATGGCCTTAGTGACTGTTTCGAAAAAGTCAACCAAGTTCAAGAGGCAGGATCTGCCCTTGACAAAGCTAAATTGGGTAGGATCCAGTGTCTGTAGGTCCCCAATGTCTTTATTTATGAGTTCCATTATGATCCTCTCCATAGCCTTGCAGACAAGGCTCGTCAAGCTTATGGGGTGGTAATTTCCAGGGTCCGTAGAAGCACCACCTTTGTGGAGTGGGACCACAGTTGCCGTACGCCATTCTTTGGGTACGTATCCTGTAGTAAGGCTAAGATTAAACAGCAGCCTTATGTGTGGGTTTAGTTCCTCATTGAGTTCATGTAGCACACAGCCGGGGACACCGTCCGGTCACATTGATGCTGTGTTTTTTGCTTTAGAGAGAGCAGCTCTCACCTGGGCATCTGAGATGTTGATGAGATGACATAGGAGCCAGTCACTACCAATTCTGAGCACACCCTTTGGTCTCTCTACAGCCCCCAGCATGTTCACCAAATGACAGTGGTTATCACTCACCTGCGACTTCAAGGATTCCAGGCATTTCCATAACTAGACGACTGGCTCCTTACCGCCCCCACCAAGTGTGTACTGGAAGAAGCCCTAGACTACACTCTTCTAACAGCTCAGCACCTGGGAATCACTATAAACTGGGAGAAGTCCAACACCACCCCAGCATAATCTTTAGAATTCATCGGAGTTCTGTTGGACATGAAGAAATGCGCAGCATCTTCTCTGGATCACAGACTTCAAAGAATAAGACATCAGGTTCAGCCGTTAATCTGTCAACACAAATCCTCTGCTTGGTCCATACTTCAGCTCTTGTGGTCAATGGCAGCCTCGATCACCATTGCTCCTCTGGCCAGGTTCCACATGAGACTTCTTCAGTGGCTACTTCTCACTCAGTTGTACCCTGTACAACATCCTTTGTCTTTTCAGATAAGTGTAACTCAGAGATGCAGGCAAGATTTGCTCTGGTGGACATCTCAAAATCCCCAACAATGGTCTCACCCCTTCAGCCCCATCAGCCAAAAGCCACGGTGACCACGAATGCCTCCCTGATGGGGTGGGGGGGTTATGTCAGGGAAGCTCAGTCCAAGGCACCTGATTGGAGACAGAGGCCCATTGGCATATCAATGTCCTGGAACTGAGGGTGGTGCTATTATCGTTGCAAGCATTCCACTCGATCCTTTCATCAGGGACTACTGCAATCCAGTCAGACAACATGTCAGTAGTCTGGTACATCAACAAGCAAGGGGGCATCAGATCTTATCCATTATGCCGAGAGGCCTTCAGAATATGGCAATGGGCAATAGCTTCCAACCGGTTTCTAATCGCAATGCACATTCCTGGGAGCTCCAACGTGATAGCGGACAAATTGAGCAGGTGTATTCTACAACCTCACGAGTGGTCCTTCAATCCTGTGATAGTGGCAAAAATTTTCAACTGCTGGGGCCAGCCTTGCTGCAGTCTCTTCACCTCCCCAGTCAACTACAAGTGCAGCAACTACTTTGCCCTGATCCCCCCTTGGGGATAGTCACCGAGAGACGCTCTAGTCCATACTTGGCCCTCAGGTCTGCTTTATGCTTATCATCCAATACCCCTCATCTCCAATTTCTGAAGAAAGCATGGCAGTTGAAGAGCAAAGTGATCCTCATTGCTCCATATTGGCCTCGACAAGTTTGGTTCCCCTTCCTCTGGCCTCACCTGCTAGATTGACCATGGATTCTCAATCCAACCCTGAAATTGATCTCCCATCTGCGGAGCCTGACTCACCCCAATCTAACAAACCTGAAGCTGACAGCTTGGTTTTTCCACTTCCAGTGATTGCCAGGCAGGATAACCTTTCCTCCCTGGTGCACAATATTCTTATTGCATCTCATAAATCATCCACTAGGCTAATCTATCTCAGCAAATGGAAAAGATTTACATTATGGGCAGCGAACAAACAATTGAACCCCTTGTCAGTCCCAGTTTTGGTGGTATTAGATTACTTATCAGATCTTTTTCAGTCTGAGATATCAGCCTCTACTATTCATGTTCATTTAGCTGTCATTTCTAATTTCCACATTGGCTTTCAGGACTCCTCACTCATGTCGAACAGACTCTGTAAGACTTTCTTGAAGGGCGTTTTTCACCTAAAACTTCCCTTTAGAGAGCCAGTACAACCTTGGGATTTGGTCTTGGTTCTATAAGCCCTAACAGCTCCCCCTTTGAACCCGCGTCTTCATGTGATTTAAAGTATCTCTCTTGGAAAACTTTTTCTGGTTGCAATCACATTGGCTGGATGTTTGTCAGAACTTTAAGCCTTATGCATCAAATGTCCCTACCTTATTTTCCATAAGCATAGAGTCTCACTGAGAACTAATTCTTCCTTTTTACCGAAAGTGGTGTCAGAACAGTCTAGCAACCAGTCTATTAATCTCCCAGTATTTTTTCCTAATCATTCTAACAAGGGAGAATATTGCCTGCACTCCCTAGATGTTCACAGGCAAATACATTTTTATTTGGACAGAACAAAATCTACCCGTAAATCAGACCAATTATTTCTGGCCTTTTCTGGACCGAGGCTAGGTCATCCCATCTCTAAAGTTACATTGGCGTCATGGTTGGGAAATTGCATTACCTTCATCTACAACAAAAACAACATCACCTTGCCTCACAGAGTGAAAGCCCATTCTACAAGGTCTATGGCAACTTCAGCAGCTTTCCATGCTAGGGCTTCCCTCAATGACATTTGCTCAGCTGTGACTTGGGCCAAATCCCATACTTTTATCCTTCATTACAAATTGGATTTGGCCTCCAGAGGAAGAGCTTCTTTTGGTTCCATGGTGCTCAGGAATGTTCTTTCATGAGGGCCGCCCAGGGATACAGGTAGCTGGGGACTCTGTCCCATCAGTAAGGAATGAACGAAGATTAACAACATCAGATAAAGAAGTTATGTCTTACCATAATGTTCCATCTGTGTTGTTGATCTTCGTTTATTCATTACTCCCAACCTTTCGTCCCCTCTGGAGGTTCCTGGTGGATCTCATATGCTCCTTTTTCCATTATTGTAGGTCTGTTATGACCAGAGGTAGCCTCTACTTTTGTCTATTAACTTGCAAACTCGAACTGAGGTAACAGGGAGCAGAGCATTGTGGGTAGGATCTTGGCTCGAGAGTTTTTGGCTGACATGAGCTTGGTATGAGGCTGGCTTGGTTCCAAGGATGGAACCGATACCCCATCAGTAATGAATGAACGGACATCAACAACACAGATGGAACGTTATGGTAAAACATAACTTCTTTTTTTACCTAGTCCCTGGGAGAAAGTCCATTCAGTGTTTCCTTTTTCTTTTCCTTGACCTCACTGCCTCCACAATCGGTTCTGGGACATTAAACAGCACTGAGCTAGGCTCCTTTGATTCCCTCATGGCTATGAAATTCTGCTTCTCTGTTTTGATTCACACCATGGCTGTGAAGGTGGCAGCCAATTGAATATTTCAGACTTTGAATAAGTGTCCACTGCTCTCAGACATCTGGTGTAAGACTTGTGATTTCTGTTGTAGAGATTTCCCATGTTTTTGTTACTCCTTCACTGAGTGATTTTCCATCTATTGTTTTTAGAACACTCAAGGATCTGATGTCCATGAGGCAAATGCCCGCAATTCATTCAAGAGTTTTACAATGTGTATAAATGCCCAGCATCCAACATTAAGACTTACAAATATTGGATGTTGACCCCAAGAAATCTGAGGTTTCACCTTTAGCCACCACAGATGATATTTTTTTTTACCCAATAACAATTTGCTTTACTACAAAAAGAAATTCACCCCCTCAGAGTCCCCAAGACATTTATGTCAAGGGAGTCCATCTACTAAAAAAGTGTCTATCCCCCTTGTCCTCCTTTTTCATGTTCTGAAGAAGATGAAGAGTCTCTGCTCTTCAGAGATGACACTACATCTTAAACTTATTCCCTCTCTGACTGGATACTGACTCAGAGGATGATGATTTCCTTTTACCTCTGTTCTATTAGGTTTTGTTTCTTTTGGGGAAACACTAAATTTAATGAAGGATTCCTTCAAGTGAGGTGAACAGGATTTATTCTTATCCAAGAAGAGATATGCACAGTTGCTGAAGCTTGCTGCATCCAAACCAGTTATAGGTTCATAGGTTCATAGGAAATTACGAGGCTTACGGCATACGGGCTCTTACAAGCTTAGCCAGTATAACCTAATTTTACCCAATATATGGCCCCTAATGGTAAGAGGATGACATGGATTTGTGTCTGTGCATTACATATCTTACAGATTGCACCTGTCCATAAGGGACATAGGCACTACCCCAGGTGTGAATTTGCAGTTTTCTATCCATTTATCCAAACTGCATTTGAAGAGGGCCATGGAAGGACCCTGCTTAATGTGAATAGGAAGTCTGTTGCAAAGAAGAGGCAATCTCTGAGACACATATCTGCCTCTCCAGAATGTTTATTAAAGGTGCTGATTAGGTTTGGATCCCTAGATCAGATGACCCTCATGCTGTTTGACTTGTGGATGTGTAGTAGCTCCTTCAGGGCTGGATTTGTGAGTGCCTTGTAGATCAGGAATAGGTAACCCCTTAATAGTTGATAGGAGACAGAGTAAAGGGATAAGGACTTTAGTCTACCTGCATACTTCATGTTGTTTACTCCCTATATTTTCTTTGTGAGTAACCTCTGAGGTCACTCCAGCTACTGTAAGTGCCTAGTCAAGTACATGCCAAATGGTGCATTGTACTCAGTTATTGGTCTAATGAGAGTGGGACTATAATTTTCTTGGATCTGGATGCCACATCTTTACTTATAAGTTGTGCCACATAAAATGACTTCCTCACTACTGTGGACACATGACAGTCAGAGTTCAGGCTACTCTCACCACTGAAATACAACTCTGACCACTTAGAAATTTCACCGACTGTGTAGAAAAAAGAAACCACTTCTACACAGTCAGTGAAATTTCTAAGTGGTCAGAGTTGTATTTTAGTTCGGAGTTGGAGGAGATTGTGGTTTCATGGTATTACTCTCACCACTGAGTCTTCTCTAAGGGGTGAGCTGTTGGTGTTGTAATTTTCCAGGGTATTTTACGTCCCAAAGGGTATGATAATGAATTTTTTTTCACATTTTGTTTTAGGCCATGGTTCTGGCACCACTTATTTGTCTGATCTAGACCCCCCTGAAGAATATCTACATCAGTGGGGGATTCAGTGATTTCCCCCAGCTTGTAGTTGTTGGCAGCCTTTGTCATCCACAGGCCTTCCACATTAGCCTTAACTTCAGAGAAGTATATTGCAAACAGGAGCGGTCCCAGAACTGAGCCCTGTGGCACACCATTAGTTACTAGTCTCTTGCTGGATCTGGATTCACCCACTTTATCCACATGTGTTTTATAAGCCAATTGGCTGTCCATCTAGTGACATAGGGATTTATGCCCAGTTTTGTGAAACTATTTATAATACCTGAGTGGAAAATTGTGTTAAATGCCTTAGCTAGGTTGAGGTAGGTCGTACATACTGTTTTACCTTCATCCATGGCCTTAATGACTTTCTGAAAGAAATCCACCAGATTCAGTAGGCTTGACCTGCCCTTGTCAAAACTGAATTGGGTCGGGTCCAGTGTTTGGAGGTTTCCTATGTCATCAGGTCCATCATTATTCTTTCCATGGCCTTACATATAAGACTAGTCAGACTTATGAGTCTTTAATTTCCCGGTTCAGTAGATGGTCCCCCTTTTGAAGGATAACTGTTGCTGTCTTTCACTCTATCGGGACAAAGCCACTCTGGAGGCTGTGGCTAAATAGAGATCCTAATGGGCCTGGTAAGTCCTGATTTAAGCTCTTTAAGAGGCAACCGGGTATATCATCAGGCCCCATTGAAGCTGTATTTTTAGCTTTAGACAGCAGAGTGGCAACCTGTTCTTTGGTGATAATTGGCGGTGGAGTGGTAGAGTGTATTTCTATGGGAAGAACTCGGGGCGATGGGGAGGTAAAATCTGAACTGAATTTGTCAGCCAACAGATTTGCTACATCTTCTGGCTGAGTATAGGTAATGCCATCTACAACTAATTTCACACATTGTTGGGTATTGCCCTTAAGATTATGGATATAATTGAACTATGCCTTATGGTTATCCTCAGCTTTGGAGGCTATTTTATCTGAAAGTCTGCTTTCAGAGACTTGACCAGTTCCCTAATTCTCTTGTTTACACTAATGAGGGTTTTTTTGCTCTGTTGTGCACATTCCCATCTTACTTTTTGACAGGATTTTATTTCTTTTGTTGTACAGCCTGTTAATACGTGGGGTCCACCAGGTTGGCTTGTTTTTGCCGTTTGACCTGGGTTTATTTTGGTCTGGTACTGCTGTTTCTATGCATTTGTTTATAGGATCATACAGGACTTTTGTGTACACCTCTGCATAGATTTCTTTGTTTTCTGGATTTGGGGGCGCTTGGAAACTAGCTGTGCCATCCCTTAATTTGGGGTAATTTTCCTTAGAGAAGTTCTTAAAGTTTTTGGGGTTAGGTGGGGGACTAGTTTTACCTTTATTTCAAGGGTGACTGCTTTGTGATCTGATCTTACCAGTAGGGACATCACATTAGGTGGGGGGTTGTAGCACTCTCCCATATTTGTCAGTACCAGATCTAGGATATTTGTTAACCTAGTATGAGTACAGACTAGCTGCTCCAGGACATTTGAATTGACAAAGTCAAGAAATCTTTGGGCCTGCATGTTAGTCATTGTGTATGCCTCCCAATTAATGGAAGGGGTAGGTAAAATCACCCATGACTGTGGCATTAGCTGGATGGGGAGTGATTCTAGTAACTTCAGGTATTATGCACAGGTTTCCTGGTTTGTGGTGGGGGACCTGTAGCTAGTAAGAGTATGGTAATAGATTTTTCCTTGGTTAGTTGGACATGGAGTAGCTCAAGTATTGTTTGACCAGCCTTAAGGTGTGCTAATCCTTTATGTAGATAGATACACGTCCGCCTTTTCCTCTTAAATGTTCAGTGGGTGGTCGGAATATATGAAAGGGATTATAGCAATGCACTGCTAGAGTGCTTTCCATGGCTTTGAACCATGTTTCAGTAACTGCACAGATGTCAGCATTCTCCAGGGTGAGGAGAGCTTCTAGGGAGTGCAATTTCTTGTCGAGACTCGTAGCATTAAGCAGTAACACCTTTAGTTTATCCTGAGTAGGTTTTGTTATATTGCAAGGTTTGTCTGTTCAGCAGTGCCTAAAAAAGCACTGTGGGATGGATAATATTTTGACCAATATCTGAAAGCCTAGAGGTGACAGGTGAAGACCATCCCTGCCAAAGCAGCGTGGCCTGTCAGCCATGTCCTCCCAGGCTGACAAGTATTGGACCCCTTTGGAATGATACTAGTAGCTAAGCCAATTGTTAAAGTCAATCATTTTCTGCTGGTATTATGACATCATCCCTGGAGACTGTAGAATGCTACTCAGTGCTAGGCTCATACCTGCCTCTGATACATATTCTGAGAACTCAATCATGTCTCTCTTTATATAGTCCAGGGAGGTGCATCATGCCTACATGGGCTATAACTGAGTCATACTGGTACTTATGGTTAAGTGACCTGAGTGCTTGTGTGATCTGATGGTGTGAGCTGTTTATTATGTCTTCTTTAATTTCTGTCTTTTAAAATTATACAGTCTAAGTGTCACAAGAGCCTAGTTCACACAGTCACCAACCTTTACACATGCAGATAGATTCTACAGGATCCCAGTGTAAGTTAAATTGCTGTTACTGACCTAATTGCTGCTAATGGATGTAAATACACAGTGACTCTAAATACAGAGCATGTGACATATCCTATACACACTGCCTCAAGGCCTTATCCCTGTATTCTGTCTCCTACAGGCTGTTGAGTGTAGATCTATGCCTGGCATATAAGGCATTGTCAGACCCAACTGTGATGGACCTCCTGCATATCCACAAAACAAACAGCACCAGAAATACCCAATCTGATGTAGTCAATCTTCACGTAATCTTTGACTGTGGGGCTCAGTTCTGTGCCTTGGAACCAACTCACGTCTTCCAAAGCTCTCGAGGTAGTCTCTACCCACAATGCTCCTCACCAAATTGCCATAGATCTCATTTGCTGCTTCATGGTGCCAGACCCATTCAAACATCTCTTGAGCCTTGGCTGTTATTTTATTGTAAGTTAGTTCATTTTTGTCTTGAATCTCTATATTTCTTTATATTTCTCTATATTACCTCTATTTTTATCTACATCCCCCATTTTTACCTCCTGGTAGTTTATATTACCTTTGCTGATAATTCTTTCTTCCTTTAAGTAATAATAATAAAAAAAAAATAAAATAGTCTCTCTCTTTTTTTATCTCTACATGTGCGTGTGCTTGCGAGTGTTAAGCCTTTGTTTTTCTTACGATGGCAGATAAGTCTTCTACGGGTACCTCTGGTTTTAAGAGGTGCCAAAAATATTATAGGAAAATGCCGAACTCCGATGGACACACTTTTTTTGTATACTGTCTAAGTGCTGTCCATCTTCGAGAAGATTGCACTATCTGCCATGGTTTTTCTGCCAGAACCCTGACAAAGTGCAGGAACAAACTTATTTTGACTCCTTAAAGGTGATTTTGAAAAGCCGATCTCTGGTCCCAAGACTGACACCAGCTCTTCCTCTTCTTCTTCGGGCTCATCTAAAACAAAAAAAATTACCACATTTGGTTCCAACAATTTCCTTGGAACTGCCTGTTAAATTGACCAGATCTCCTATGGTGCCAACTGTGTCTTCAACACTGATAGGTAAACTTCAACACAAACTTTGGTGCAGACACCCGAAACTTTGGCACCAGCTGAACCCTCAGTACCGAAGCAGCCTTGTCTAATTTCTGTACCAAGAACTTCATATTCTCCATCTGTGGACCCATTTACCAACCATCCACCAAGTCCTTTTTTTGTAACCAAGACCTCCAAGATCCCCATTAGCCTTCTCTATTTGGTCCACTAAGAGCCTGTCCGAGTCAGACATTATGAGACTGGTGGATCAGCTTCTGATGGCAAGGGGATTGACTTCATCTTTGGTTCCTAGCCAAGTTGGTTCTGGAACCTTGCCTTCTTCAACACCCATTCATATTCCTCCTTCCACTCCAGCCAAGTCTTCGGAGCCCCTGGTACTTACCATCCAAGCTTCGACTGTTTCGGTGCTGGTAAGAGTTTCCTCTCTGGCACTGATCATTGCCTTGAGCTCTGCTGGTTTGTCAGAACCAGAGACCTCCCAAAGTCGGGGCTTTGTTGCCAGTTCTGAGGGGCAGGGTTCAACTTTAATTCTTTCAGAGCCCTGCATGCCCTTCAGGACCTTGGCATACATAAGCTTGACCTTAGTTTCTGCCTCGGAGGTGGCTTCCTTGATGCGGGGTGGGACCACAGTTCCAAAGGAGTCTATTTTTGTTCTGGGTTCCCATCCCTCTATGGTGGGGCCTGCCTTTTGAGCTATGGAGAAGGATTTGTCTATCATGGACTCACAGTCCGTGCCATCCTTGTCAAGCCAAGTAACTTGTCTATCCCCTCAACCAGGGCTTCCTCTAGGCTCTTCCCAGGGACAGGGGGCACAAAAGCCTAAGGAACAAGTCACCCTGGTGGTATCTTCTTTGGATACCTCTCTGGAGCATCCCACTG
Organism: Protopterus annectens; assembly: GCF_019279795.1. Taxonomy (NCBI): domain Eukaryota; kingdom Metazoa; phylum Chordata; order Ceratodontiformes; family Protopteridae; genus Protopterus; species Protopterus annectens. The sequence continues at coordinate 1,364,191,477 of NC_056747.1, forward strand.
AAGAGGTACCTTTGAAAAAAAAGTGCAAGAGGAAGCACTTGGACTCCCCTGAAGAGTCTTTCACAGAGGATACTGATTTTGATGAAGGTGCCCCTAGGTCACCCTCTGATGATGTTTCCTTTGGGAACATCCTAGAAATCCTGAAGCAGAGGGTGGCTGAACTTCCCTCCAACCTTTCTCAGAGGAATTAGTCTACCTGGAAGCTTTTCATGCCCAGCCCTCTGCATCTTGGATCTCTGCACCAGATGACAATCTTATAAAGCTGATCACTCAGAGGGCCTGGAAAATTGCTGACTCCATCAAACTGATCCTCAAAAGACCTTTCCAGATTCTATCTGCCCCTAATAATGAGCAACAGTGGGCCAAGGGTATTCCTGTAGATGTCATGGTGATAGTGGCAGCCAACTAAAAGGAACTTGTGGAAGAAAGCCTTACTATTCATCCTCCCAACAAGGAGTCTAGGACTATGGATAATTTTGGGAATAAACATATATGCGTCATCGAACTTCGCTCTCAGGTCCTTGAATTATATAGCACATTTTACTAGGTTGCAGAGAGATCTGATTACAGTGCTTTCAGATACTCTCGCAGGAGCAGTAGCTGAAGGGGCCTGAGATAAGGTTACTTCTCTGCTTGCCACCCTTGAATCAATTTCCAATTCATCCATGAGGCTAATCGCTCATGCAGCTGAAGGGATGACAAGAGTAGCAGATTCAGGCATAAGCCACCAGGCGACACTCCTGGATGCACTTATGAAACCTTGTGGAGCCATTTAAGTCTTATTTTGTCAGTACTCCATTTGATGGATCGTCCCTGTTTGGCCACAAGGTTAAAGACACACTGGCCAGATGTGAGAAAGATGGGAAGACCCTTTCTGCCTTGGGCATATCTTCTCCACTCCCCAATGGCCCTACTCTAGGAACCAGAGAAGTGGGAGGGGCCCCATTTCAATACTAATCCATAATTCTAAAGTGTTTATGTCTGTAATGGCTAAAAGAATGGTGAAAGTGATACCAAAATTGATGGATATGGATCAGTGTGGTTTTGTGAAGGGGAGGCAAACATTTGACAATATTAACAGAACATTGATGATCCAGAGGGAAGCAGAATGTAAGAAAGTACCACTTTTATTGGTGGGTCTTGATGCAGAGAAAGCATTTGACAGAGTAGACTGGGACTTCATGAGCAGGGCAATGGAAGCATTTGCTTTCTTTGATACAATTATATGGTTGATTAGAAGAATATATGAGGGATCAGAGGTGTGAATTAAAGTGGGTAAGGTCCTCTCCAATAATTTCTGCTTGAGTAGAGGAACCATGCAGGGTTGTCTGCTTTCCCCTTTGTTGTTTACATTATAGTTAGAACCACTGGTAAAGAAAATAATGGACTCAGAAATTCAAGGATATAACTGGTATGGTAGTCAGGAAAAGCTGGCTCTATTTGTAAATATGATTTTATACATGACAATACCAGAAAGGAATATTACAGTGTTGTGGAACATTTTAAGACAGTTTCAAGTCTTCTTGGGATTCAAAAGTAATGAAGCTAAAACAAAGGCAATAGCAGTAAAGTATGTGCCCGCACACAAATTGGTCCAACAATATCCATATTTATGGGGGGGTCTACTACTAATTACCGACACGACGATTCCCCGACGGAAAACTCCCCGACGCCAGATGACCGACATCACACAAACCCGACAACGCAAAACACCGAACACCATTACACCGAACACCATTACACCGACACACGGAACGTAAACAACACGTGACACTACATAGCATACACACTAGCCCTGACCCAAACCCTAACCCTAAGGTCCGACACTATCGCACACTTCACCTACCTGCACCCTAACCCTAACTCACTTAACCCACCCCTAGCCCAAGCTCCAACACTAACGCACACATCACCTACCTGCACCCTAACCCTAACTCACTTAACCCACCCCTAGCCCAAGCTCCGACACTAACGCACACTTCACCTACCTGCACCCTAACCCTAACTCACTTAACCCACCCCTAGCCCAAGCTCCGACACTAACGCACACATCACCTACCTGCACCCTAACCCTAACTCACTTAACCCGTCCCTAAACTACAGTCCCTCACTAGCACACACTTACCTTACCCGAACCATACCTCCGACACGAACACACACTCACCTTTCCCACAGCCTAACCCGACATCCCACAATCTCGAGCACTTACCTGACCGCTCCTAACTCCGTCACCATCGCACACTTACCGCGTCGCGATCGCACATTCCCTTGTCGGTCTTTCCGCTGTCGGCAAATCACCCTGTCGGTACACTTACCTGTCGGTCATCTGGCATCGGTGAGTTTTCCGTCGGGGAATCGTCGTTTCGGGCATTAGTAGTAGACCCTTATGGGGACATGATAAAATGAAATATTTAAGAGTATGGGTTAGAAATGACTCTGTGGTGGCAGCTAAAGATATGTGGGAAGAGACTAAACAGAAGATAATACAAAAGTTGAGAAACTGGAAGTTGTGTTATATGGCTATGGATACTAAGATACAAGCCATTAAAATGTTTTTAGTCCCTTTAGTCTTACACACAGGTCAGGCATACTTTTATCAACCAGAGGAGAAGTTGTGGATAGCAATTTAAAAAAGTTGAAGGATTTTATCTGGGAAGGGAAGACAGCAAGGGTCAAGTGGGATAAACTGATTCTACCAATAGAACAAGGTGGACTAGGATTATCTAATTTGAGGGGGTATTTTAGAGCAACACAGTTAAGGCTCTTATACATAGCACAAGCAGAAGACTATAATTCAAACTGGAAAGGAATGATGCTGACACAGGGAGGAAGATCAAAAAATAAGGAGAGAATGGGATTTTGGATGCAATCTCTTAAGGAGAACAACCAGAATCATACAGACTATTATATTCATAAAATAGCAGGGAGTATTCTCATAACCAAACCAGTACGAGAATGGAGAAAAGAGATTTTGCTGATAAGAGTTGACGGTGGTCAGGGATATGGATAATAAGCAAGAGGGGCTGGAATTTATTGGAGAAAGCTGGCAAAGGAACCAAAGGTACTGGGAGCAAATAACTGTAAAGAGAAAAGTAGTAGAGGCCAAGAATTTATTTGGACGGCAGGTTAGAGATTGCCTTCCCTATCAAGGACTGATATCACAGTATAGGCAAATAAAAAGAAGGAGTGGGCTGCTAAATGAAAGACTAGCACTGGTAGAGTTTTTAATAGACTCAAGAACAGAAGCTGCCATTAAAAAAGGAATAATTAGTAAAGCATATAAAATATTGCATGATAATTATAAGAATCAATCAGCGGAGCTTAGAAAGGATTGGGAAGAGAGATTGGATGAGCAATTCACAAAGAGAGAATGGGAGATATATGTATATCTCCCAAATATGCAACAAAGTCTAGAAGATTCAGGATCTTTGCCTGGAAGTGTTTACATAGGTATTTTTATACCCAAGTAGACTCCAAAGATTTTTTCCTCAGATGGATAGCAAATGTTGGAGGTGTGATGGGCAAGAAAGAGGTAACTGTGAACATACTTTTTGGAAGTGTGATGAGCTGGCAGACATTTGGGATTCCCTGCAGACCACTCTGTTGGAGATGCTAGGTGACCAGATTGGACTGACTGGGGAGATGATTTTTTTTGAGTTATGCTACAGAATCGGAATTGCCTCGACATAGTAAACCTTTGCTGTGTCTAATTATGGTGGCTGCCAAAAAAGCAATTACTAGAAAACGGAAATCAAAGTCTAGACCAACTTTACTAGAAGTAGTGAATATAGTAAAAGAGATAAAATAACTGGAATTGGGATCTTTAGAAAAAGGAAGGAGCAAACTACATAGGAAAAAAATGGAAATTGTGGGAACAATATATGCAGAGCAGGAATAAGGTTTAAGAGGCAAGATTTGAATGAGCTATACAATGCTTAACTGACAATGACTGAATGGTTTATAAGTGATGTATAATGTTTACAACTACAGTAGTTTAAATGGTGTCTGTGATGTAAACTGTAACTAAAGTGATATCATGTTGTATGTTTTTCATTTATATAAATGTAAGATTGCCTTTGTCATATGTGTAAATTTAATAAAGATGTTTTGAAAAAAAGACCCAAGGGCCTTTCCAAGATTCACATGGCAAGCACTTCCCCTGGGGCAGAGGGGGAAGTAATAATGGAAGATGCCATCCAAGTGGCCACAGAACCAGGGGTCCAAGGATTCCTTTTCTGGTAACTCCTACCAGCGCTCCTTTATAGAGGCCGGATTGCCTTCCTCTGGATGCAGTTGGAGGATGATTATCCCTGCATCAATCTTTCTGACTAGAAATAGCAATGGACAAATGGGTGCAGAGGATCATTTCCAGAGGTTACATCATTCCCCTTTCAATGACACCAAAAAGACAAAAGAGACTCCCAGACATTCTACCCAGTCACAAGGAAGCAGCAGTCTTAGAAATTCAAAAACTGCTCAGAAAAGAGTCATCCAAGTAGTCCCACCAGACCAGAGAAGATCCGGAATTTCCTCAAGGTTCTTTTTAGTTCCCAAAAAAACAGGGGAATGGAGACCCATTTTGAATCTCAGCCAGTTGAACAAATCAGCCCAAGAAAAGAAATTCCGGATGGTCTAGGTACAGTCAGTACTTCCATTCCTGGAAAAAAACGACTGGATGTGCTGAATAGATCTTCAGGATGCATATTACCACATAAAAATGGGCAAGCTCTACAGAAGTTTCCTGCACTTCCAGCTGGGAGCCAGTCAGTATAATTTCAGACCACTGCCCTTTGGTCTCACCACAGCCCTCAGGGTGTTTACCAAATGCATGGCAGTGGTAGCACCACATCTCAGACTGCTAGGAATCCGAGTATTTCCATATCTTGATGTCTGTCTCCTCACAGCTACCACCAGGTGTCAACTTGTAAAGGCAAGAGACTACACCCTTTATCTTTCCACCACACAATAAACTATGAAAAATCCCATCTGAAATCATCACAACAGCTGGAATTAATTGGAGCAATGCTAGACACTGTCAACGGTATTGCATCACTTCCCCTTAGAAAGGCTCCAAAGGATTAGATCACAAGTAAACCAGATCATTCAGAACAAGAAAGTACCAGCAAGACTCATTCTTCAGGCTCTGGGGTCATTGGCAGCCTCTATTACTCTGGTTCCCTTAGCTAGATATCACATGCAGATTCTTCAATGGCTTCTGGCCTCCCAATGGTCATTATCAAACCAACTTATGTCTCATCTGATTTTGATCACCAATCATTGCAAAGAAGACCTGAGTTGGTGGCTCCATTCCAACAAAATCTTGTCGGGCCGTCCCTTTGTCTCCCTTCAGCCCCAAGCCATTGTGACCATGGATGCATCCCAGATAGGGTGGGGTAGCATTATCTGGGAAGGACAGTCCAAGGCACTTGGTCCCGGATGGAGGCCAGTTTGCATATCAATGTTCTAGAGATGAGGGTGATGCTCCTAGCATTGCAGGCATTTCAAGATGCCCTCCCCTTTGGAATGATTTCAGTTTAAACAGATAATATGTCAGTAGTCTGGTATATCAACAAACAAGGGGGAACCAGGTCATACCCTCTTTGTTGAGAAGTACTCAGACTATGGCAATGGGCGATTTCTTACAACTGTTTTCTAATGGCAACACACATTCCGGGGAACTCCAACGTGATTGCGGACAAGTTGAGCAGAACATTCTCATGCCTCAAAAGTGGTCTCTCAATCCAGTGGTGGCAGAAAAGATATTCCATCACTGGGGCCAACCTTGCTGCGATCTGCTTTCATCCCCTCTGAACAACAAGTGCAGCAGTTACTTTGCCCTAATTCCCCCTCTGGGGAAGTCACCCAGAGATGGTCTCCTTCACAATTGGCCCCCTGGTCTTCTGTACACCTTTCCCCTGACTCCTGTAATATGTCAGTTTCTAAAGAAAGCCAAAAGGTTGAAGAACAGAATAATCCTCATTGCTCTGTTCTGGCCTCGACAAGTCTGGTATCCCTTCCTTTGGCAATAGAAAGTTGGTGCAGTAACAAGCAAGAAGCTAGGAAGATCCAAAACCATAAAAAAACCAACTTCAAGACCACTCAAAACATACAGAAAACATCTTTTATTACAAACAAAGCTTTCGGGTATCACCCTTCCTCAGTGCTATTCCAATATAAAACAGTTAACTTCATATAAAAGTTTTAAAAAGTCACAAGATCACAGTCAGCCTATAAAAAATATCAGTCTATAAAATAATTGCGAAATCACATAATTGCAAATTAGTAAATTAACCCCTCATGCACATTCAAAGTAACAGCATATTTATTATTGCAATTGTAGTTGTTTTTTGGCCAAGACAGGTTTAATACTCACAGTACTATTCAAACCAGTTAATGAATCTTCTTGTAACAATAAAATCCATCCGTATTCTTTATTTTCTAATGTATTATTTATATCACCACCTCTAATATGTCTAAAAACACGATATATTACCCTAAACTTAAAATAATGCTCAGAACCACTTTCTACAATGTGCTTACTTTAAGCGTTTGTCAGTACTGCTCTCCATATGTCTGACTTCTGCTCTATTATACATTCTTTTAACTTTCTTGTAGTTTTACCTACATAAAAACAAGAACATTTTACACATGTTGCTAAGTAAACTAAATGTGTGATGTTACAAGTGGCAGAGCACTGAAAAATAAATTGTTTCTCTGTCACTGGGTGATTAAATAAAATGCTATTTACTGAAATATCAGTGCAACAACTACATTTTAAGCAAGGAAATGTGCCAAATCTCCCACAATTATTCAGTGGGACCTTAAAATCTTTATAACGTAATCTACTTTTTAAATTGCACATATTCCTATATGCAAAACATGGATGAGGGCCTAGTAATTTATACAATTCTGGCATAGCCAATAAAACATTCCAATTTTTCTTAATGATTTTTTCTACCTCAGCTGTTCTAACATTATAGCTTGTTTTATATCTAATTATATTATTACTTTGTCTATCTTCAAACTCATTTCTGCATCAAAAATAGGTTTAACTGAATCTGATTTTTTAACAACACATCCTTTATAATTTCATCTATTAAGACCATATCATAACCCCTTTCGAAGAATTCATTCCCTATCCTCCTCATCTCAGACTCACATTTCCTGTCATCTGTGGTTAACCTACTAATCCTTATAAGTCGTGCTTTTATTATACATTTGAATACATGCGGTGCATGCATACTCATTCGAGATACATAGCGATTTACATGTACATCTTTCCTATGAACACTTCTACCCATATAATTCCCATTCCTCTGTATTTCAACATTCAAAAAAGTAATCTTATCAGCTGAACAGGCCATTTTAAATTTTAAGAAACTAGTGGTACTATCTAAATATGATACATACTGCTTCATATTCTCATAAGTACCGTCCTAAATAAAAAACAATCATCAACAAATCACTGGTAGAATAACACATTCCCTTCCTTTGGCCTCACTTACTTTGGAAACCTTGGTTACTGGACCCACTGCAGACTATTGTCTCACCCAGAGGGAATGGTTCATCCGAATTTCCAACATCTCAAGCTCACTGCATGGCTCTTCCAGTTCCCTTGATTACCAGGTATTCCTCCCTCACTTCCCCGGTCCAACGCATCATTCTAGCCAACCACAAGCCTTCAACTAGAAAGTTGTACCATAACAAATGGATAAAATTTAATTAAATGGTCACTTGACTGTAACATTGACCCCTACACAGCACCTGTAGATAAAGTTTTAGATTTTCTGGCCTTACTCTATCAGTCTGGCTCATCAACTTCTACTATTCAGGTGCATCTTGCTGCAATATCTAACTTCCATGCTGGTTTCGATGGTTCATCACTTATGTCTCATAAACTTTGTAAAGCCTTTTTAAAAGGAACCTTAATGCTAAGACCTCCATTTAAGGAACCCACTGCACCATGGGATTTGCATTTGATTCTACAGTCTCTCATCTCCTCCCCCTTTAACCTTCTACAACTTGTGACTTAAAGTTCTTGTCCTGGAAACTTTATTTTTGATAGCTATCACTTTGGACAGGAGAATATTGGATATTCAAACCTTATCCCGCAAACCCTCCTATTTAGTATTCCATAAGGACAGGGTATCCCTCAGGATGAATCCTTCCTTTTTGCCAAACATTGTTTCAGAATCCCATATCAATCAAGCCTTACATCTCCCAGTCTTTTTTTTTAATTTTTCCAATAAGGGAGAGTACTCTCTGCACTTACTAGATGTATGCAGGCAATTACGTTTTAACCTTCACAGAACAAAGGACATCCGAAAATCTGACCAACTGTTTGTTGTCTTTTCCACACTTTCTTTAGGTAGCCCAGTATCTAAGGTTACCTTAGCTAAATGGCTTAGAGATTGTATCACCATTATTAATAACTCAAAGGGACTTTACCCACCACATCCTGTGAAAGCTCATTCAACCAGAGCTGTAGCGGCTTCTACAGTTTTTCATGCTAGAGCTTCCATAGATGACATTTGTGCAGCAGCTACATGGGCATCTCCTCATACCTTTATTACTCATTACAAACTGGACCAGGTTTCTAGTGGACGTGCATCATTCGGTTTGATGGTGCTCAGAAATATTCTTTCGTGAGACCTCCCAATATTCAGGTTGCTAGGGACTCTGTCCCACAGTCAAGGATTACATGCAGATTGACAACATCTGATAAAGAAGTTATGTCTTACCATAACCTTCCATCTGTCTTTACTAATTCTTGACATCCCCCCTCCTTCCCCCTGTCTATGACTCTTAGTGGACAAAATATTCCCAAAGACTGGCTTCGTAATAGGGACATAGATATGGTCTCTTATCTATTACCGCTTGTCTGTCACTATTATAGGCAAACTCAGTCTGAGGTCATTTGTTGAGGAGCATTATGGGTAGAGCCTAGCTCGAGACTTTTGGAAGGCGTGAGCTAGAACAATGGCCAAGTCGGTTCCGAGGCTTGGGACCGAGCCCCACAGTCAAAGATTAGTGAAGATCGACAACACAGATGGAAAATTATGGTAATACATAACTTATTTTTCTAAAGAGTTAAACCTTGCCTGTGATATAAATAGGACCTGCTGGAAAGACAGGTATGTATCCCAGAGACTACTCTTTCTCTAGAACAGGCTCCCCATCTATGTGAAGCACAGTTCCTCCTTAATCCAATTCAAGTGTAACTTGGACAATTGGATGGGAATAGGAAAAGGAAATTCATCCCTGGTTCATCACCTATGTCTATAATGGGCACAGGCAGCCTGTAAATGGTGTATCTCCAGGGCCCTGCTTGTAAATGTTTCACCTCCCAACCCCATGCTTATACCTAAGGGTACCAGAACATGTCAGAGATTTAGGATGCATGGCTAGGCTTAAAAAAGCCCTTGTAGTCATTAGCCTAGTAAACACCTATGAACCTATATTCTAGGGAATGCAAAAAAGTGCAATTACAAAATAGTTTGAGAAGAACATTTAGACATCTGCTACTCTGAGCCTTGGGGCTTCTATCTGGCATGCTTACCTGACAGAGTACTAGCAAGATATTTTTGAAACAAACAGAAGACCAAACAAAAGGCACTGCTTATGTTTACCATAAAGAAAATGTATGAAAATTGGAACAAGAAGCTTATAAGGTGGTTTTCATACCATAAACTGTGAGTGTGATACTGTCAGGGCCAGCTTAGCTCTCCTACTTCAAATACCTTATTCTGTCAATATGAATAGCACAGAACCCAACCCTTCCCTAAAATTTATTTATTTATTTATTTATTTGCAGTTGTTTAACCAGGATAGTCCATTGGGCCAGAAGAACCCGTTTTCAATGGAGTCCTGGGGAGAAAAGCTCCACATACAGATTTACACACAGGTTAATTAAACAAACATAGATTACATAGGTTACATATGAAGCAAGACTAAATTGATATACACACATAAAATGTATGAAGACTACATAGGTAAAAAAATTGTTTCAATCAAAAGTTTTTTAAGTTAAGTTAAAACTATAAACTATCTGTATATCCTTTTGAGAGTAACATCGAGACAATTCCAAAACATATGCTGACAGAATTAGAACAGAAGCAAAGTTTAGGAAAATATTAAGGAGATGTTCTACCCAGCAGTTCCAAAATATTCCAAATAATTTCCAAGTTTCCAAGAAATCTCATTTTTTGGAAAAAATAGGCAGCTATAGTACAGACAGAATAAACTATACAATAGGAAACCGCAAGTCTGGAACTCTAAATGCCCACAACAGCAGGAGCCCCTCAACAGGACAGGAAGTAATTACTGATGATGTCTTCAGTATCTATTTTATTGTGCTGTTACACTCTGTCTTTAGTGACAATTAGTCCTTCCACATGTGCAAGAACAGCATGTTAGTTCAGCAAAGGGGCTGGCATGCAAATTAGGTACTTTTTCAAAAAAGATTTCCTATTGCTGACAAGCACTTTAAAAAGCCTTTGCAGCTGCATCCACAAACACTTGCAGGTGCTAGTGTAACTGCCTTCCATTTGGCCATAATTGCATTTCACTAAAGTGATAATAAACCTGTGACAACTGGTAGCACAACACAACACACTAGAAGTAGATGTCTGAAACATTTCACCTTTACTTATCAGATGGAATCATGCATCTTGTTACTTTTCAGCTCATCCAGTTTGTTCTTACATATACTTAAATCTTCAGTTTGTTTTACTACTAAGAGCGAGGTAATCTACTGATAACCCTTTGAGAAAACCAAGTTTTTCTTCTCCTGGTTTGTCAGAAAGACCTTCAGATTCCTATTTCTGTTCCATAATGATCTTCCCATATTTGCCCTCTCTAAGCCCTCACCTTCCAAAAGGAACCAACTCTTCAATTAATATTAAAGCCGCATTCATTTTCCAGTAATGAAAGGAAACAAACCCAAGATCTGTAAAACATTTTCATAGGCTTGATTATTCATACCAATAATCCTTATGGTAAACTATCTTTATATTAATTATATCATTCCTTCTTTCCTTAGTTATTAAGTTCTGCACATGATCCCTGTGTTCAAGAAGAGTTCTAGCAATGGAAATATACATTGTAATAAGGATGGAGGGACTTCGGTAGGTTACAAAATGTAAGAAAGCTCTAAGTTCCTTCTAACTTTGTTTGACATGTTGTTGATATAGGGGAAGGATCTCAGCTTCTTAGCCACAGTGTTCCCCAAGTGACTGTATACCAAGATTGTCTTCATGTGTTTGTCCTCCCATGTACACAGACAACCCTCTCCTCCTCCCAACAAATTCCAACACATGTGAGAGATGCAACCATATAGCCAAACTGGAGGCTAAGCTCTCTCAACTCAGTACTGGCATAACCAGTCAGGAGGAGAAGGAAACCACACTCACTACAATTCCAGTCTCACATAGACCTACCACGACAGCAAACCAAACACATAATCACACAAAAACATACTCGGAGGCTCTAAATAAAGATCTGCCGAAGCAGCAGAGACCTCCAAAGCAGACACCCAAGCAGCCGCTACCCCAAAACAAAACACGTGCAACACATATCTCACAAAGCCAGTGTGCCAAACAGTCACAGCCCTTAAGACTAAACAACACACCTGATACACTTGTAATAGGTGACTCTATCGTCAGGCACACTGACGTCCCGCTCACCAGGCTGAACAAGGAGAGGGTCACGGTGAGCAGCCTGTCGGGCGCTAGGATCCGCCACATAACACAAGTACTCAGGTCACTCCAAGGCAAGTACAAATATGACTCAGTCATTGTCCATGCTGGTGTGAATGACCTGAGATGTACCTCCCTGGACTACATGAAAAGAGACATAAAGGAGCTCTCTGAGCATGTAGCCCAGGCCGGTATGACCCTGACCTTGAGTAGCATCTTACCCTCACCAAGAATGATGCCACAATATGAAGACAAGATGATCAGTTTCAACAATTGGTTTAAATACTGGTGGCATTCAAAGGGGATCCATTGCCTGTCAGCTTGGCATGATATGCTCGACAAGCCACGATGCTTCGCTAGGGACGGCTTGCACCTGTCACCCCTGGGCTTTCGGATATTGGCAAAGGCTCTTGCTACCCCCATAGTGCCTTTTTTAGGCAAGGCTCAAAAGACAAACCCACCTCCATAGGTATCACAAGGGATAAGAAACTAAGAGTAATGCTACTCAACGCCAGAAGTCTAAACCTCAAGATGCACTTCGAAACTCTCCTTAGCATGGAGAACATCGATATCTGTGCAGTAACAGAAACCTGGTTCAGGGCTCCGAGAGCACCCCAGCACTACCAGGTTATACCTCATACCATGCTTTTCGCCCCAAAACTTGGACCGAACCACAAAAAGAGGGAGTATCGATATTCATCAAAGATACCCACACCTCCAGGTTGGTGGCAAAGCACGAAGCATCAGAGACTATCCATGTGCAATTAACAGTGGGTAAAACTGCCTTCCAGTTTATAGCCTGCTACAGACCACCCTCCCAAACCCAGGAACCCCACTCGGCCTTCCTGAGAACACTGGAAAATATGAAGGTCTCTCCAAACACCATTATATTGGGCGACTTCAACTACCCAAACATAGACTGGGAGCATTACTCTAGCTCCAACACCCTAGCCCAAAGGTTCCTAGAATTTATAAACTCAAATGCTATGGAACAACTTGTTACCACTCCCACAAGAGGGGAAAACATACTGGATCTGATCATCACCAACATGGGGACTCTATGCTCCAGACCAGAAGTGTATCCTTCACTGGTAAGATCAGATCATAAACTAATCTCACTGGATATTCACATCCCGACCCCACCCCCTGGCCAGAAAACCACAGTGAAAAACTTCTCTAAAGCAAATTTCACACTCCTCAAAACTGAGGTGGAATCCTTCAAAGCCCCCGGGCCTGTGGAAAATACGGCCCAGACCGCAGAATCCTTTATAAACGCATTCTATGAACACCTTCAGGAATGCATGGATCATGCGATCCCAAATAAAACCAAGACCCAATCCTCCAAAGGCAGGCGTCCTGTCTGGTGGACCCCAGCCATAAACAAACTATACAATAGAAGGAGGAAGCTACTAAATGATAGAGCAAAATCCCAAAGGGAAGGCATCACTGATCAGTATTAGCAAAAACTACAGGCACACATAAAATTGTCTAAGGCCAGCTTCGAGAGAAAAATTGCACAGGACACTAAGGATAATCACAAGGCTTTCTTTAGTTATGTTAGGAACCTGGGTGGTAATTCCCAGATATGCTCAGAATTAGTCCAAAATGACAAAAATACACCGAACCCACAGACATTGCCAACATCCTAGCTGACAGGTTCAGTGCAAACTCCCCCCACCAAAAGGGCAAATATCTATCCCAGCAGAGTGCTGCCCCCCTGACATCTCAGATGCTCAGGTAAGAGCCGCCCTCTCCAAAGCAAAAAACACAGCATCAATGGGACCAGATGGTGTCCCGGGCTGCGTCCTACATGAACTCCAAGAAGAGCTAAACCCAAACATAAAACTACTGTTCAATCTCAGCCTTACTACAGGATATGTGCCCAAAGAGTGGCGTACAGCATCAGTGGTCCCTCTCCATAAAGGTGGTGCCTCAGTGGATCCTGGAAACTATCGCCCCATAAGCCTGACTAGCTTGGTCTGCAAAGCTATGGAAAGGATCATCATGGACCTCATAAATAAAAATATTGGGGACCTACAAACACTGGATCCTACCCAGTTTGGCTTTGTTAAGGGCAGATCCTGCCTCTTAAACCTGGTTGATTTCTTTGAAACAGTCACCAAGGCCATTGACGAGGGGAAGGTGGTCCACACAGCCTACCTGGACCTCGCAAAAGCCTTCGATACAATACCCCATTCAGGCATTATAGATAAGCTCACCAGCTTAAATATAAACCCCTATGTCACTAGATGGATTGCAAACTGGCTCAAGGAAAGAAACCACATGGTTAGAATTGCTGGAGCCATGTCAGACTCCAAACCAGTTACAAGTGGTGTCCCACAAGGCTCAGTCCTGGGACCTCTCTTGTTCGGTATATATTTCTCAGAGTTACAGGACAACATGGAAGGACTGTGGCTGACCAAGTTCGCAGATGACTGCAAACTGGGCGCCATAATCGACTCTCCAGCTGACACAAGCATCCTCCAAAAGGGCCTCATAGAAACAGACAACTGGTGCCAGAGCCATGGCCTCAAGCTAAATGCCAAAAAGTGTATAGTCATCCCCTTTGACAAAAACAAAGTGCCCACAAATTACCACATAGGTGGTAATCCATTAAGTACAGAAGAAGTAATTAGGGACCTGGGGACCCGAGTTGATAGCAATCTCTCATTTGACAACCACGTGGCCAAAGTGGTTAGAAAAACATTTTATATAGCCCACCTAATCATGAAGGGATTCACATCTAGATCAGGGGAGGTCATCGTGCCTCTTTACTCATCCCTCATCAGGCCCATAATTGAGTACAATGCCCCTTTTGGGATGTACCTTACCAGACACCTGCAGCAACTGGAAAGACCCCAAAAGTACCTCACCAAGAGGATCAAAGGGCTCAAACAGATGCCATATGCTGCCGGTTAAAGAAACTCCAGCTCTACTCAGTGGCATACCGCCTGTTCAGAGGTGATCTGTGCCTGACGTATAAAGCCATGTCCAACCCGGAATTAATGGACATGCTGCACCTCAGAAAATCCAAACCCCATCGAGCTATGCACTCGAGAGACTTGAACCTCAGCACTGAAATAAATAGGACATGCTGGAGGGACAGATTCATAACCCAGAGGCTCCCTTCACTCTGGAATAAAATCCCAGTCCAGGTTAGGCAGAGTCCCTCATTGACTCTCTTCAAGAGGAATCTTGATGAGTGGATGGGAGATCGTAGGTTTACCCCGGGTATCACTTCTGTGTCACTGTTAGACAGAGGCACAGTATACTAACCTCGAAAAAGGGCATAGCAAAATAAATTTAAAATGGGTGGCGAAAGCCAAACACATTCTGGCTAGGCTTATAAATGCCCTAGGGCAGATAGCCTAGTATGAACCTATGAACCTAAATACAAGAGGTAATAGTTGAGGTTCCCCAGTCTCATAACAGTGGATTTCTCTAAACTTATCTCTAACTTGTTAGTCTTAACCCAGTCTATCAAATATGTTAGAAGCTGCTGAAATTACTGATGATTCTCACTGTTAGTTATACATGTCCACAGCGTTGTGTACTTTGTACATCAAAGTTTACCCAGTAGTTGGAGATCACTTAAATTGATTTACATAAAATATGGCTTGCCAAGAAGCACCATGGAAGTCCTCGGATCCTATATTATCTCCTCTGTCTGTCTTGATGGTTGTTTTATTCACCCTTACAGTGTGTCCAAACTGGCAAACGTGTCATTAACTTGTTTCTCCAATGTTCAAGCTTCCCCCTTCTCCCATAATGCTATGCAATCCCACTTTCATTTCAGGTCTCATTTGCTCCTCTTAGTACCAGATGTGATCTTCCAGCTTTCCTTTTTTTTTTTGATAAAGAGATAAGTGTTTTTTCATATTCTCCCCTACTTGCAAATCCTCTCAACCTTCGTTTACTGTAACATCTAAGAATTAGACCATAATCTCACCAGATATGTATACCAAACTCCTGGGTGTTATAATAGACAACAACATCAAATATGATATGCACGTAAACCAAACTATTAAAACCATTAATACAAAAACTTGGCTCCCTATAGAAAAACAAACCTTTTCTCACCCTTCTAGCTAGGACTGCCATTGCCCATACCCATCTGCTTTCAACTCTACTCTATGCCTCGCTAATACTCACTAACTTGAACAAAACTAATCTCAACAAACTTTCTAGCTGCTACAATCAAATTGCCAGGTTTGCCACAGGAACTCCCTACAGGACACACCATTGTCAAAACCTAAACCTCTTAGGATGGCTAGAGCTCCCCAGTTTAACTCAATATAATCAACTTACTGTAGTATTCAAGGTTATTAACCATACAAAAAAAACACCCTCCCTTAAAAACATTATCCATCCCTACAAAAACACTAGGCCACTTCATTCCACTACAAAACTTTTGGTTCAGTCTGTCAAAGCTAACAACCTATTTGGAGAATCTTTGTTTGCAAATTCAGTAGGCAAAACCTGGAATTCGCTCCCATCTGACCTTACTCTGAACCCTTCCCTTAATCAGTTAAAAAAAAAAAACTAAGCCAGTATTTTAAAACTCACTGGTTATGTGCTTGCTCTAACCCTGACTAAAGCCTAATCTACTTCCATATCCCTGCAATTTTTTATTCACAGCGACTTACCTCTTACACTAAAAGGTTTGAAAAAAGAAACTAACATCTCTGCAGATACTCTGTATATAGCTGCACCTATAGATCTGATAAGAGAAACTGTAAAATATTTGTATATATTTCTGAATATAAACTGTATTCTTCATAGGCTTGAAATGTGAGACTGTAACTTGTATGTTAATACAATGGGCCGGATTCACGAAGGCTTGCACGGAGTCTAAGAGTAGCGTAAGACTCCAGACAGCCAATATGTCTGCCGAGCGATCCAGGAACAGCCGGCAGGGGCGTGCATGAGAGCTTCTAAAACTACCCTTGCACGGACAGTGTTATGTTATGCAAATTACCTCATTTGCTGCTGAAAGCTATGCAAATGAGGTAAATTTGCGATCCAGGAAACACTAACCTGTCTGAATAAGAGTAGTGTTATTTGCAGAAATGTACTCCGTTGGTAACGGAGTACCGTTCTGCAAATAGCAAAACGGAGCTATGACAGCTCCAAATAAAGGATGCATCCAGTTGAGGAAGCATGCCAATGGCCAAATATAAGGCCATTGGCATTTTTATCTGTTGCAAAATAATAAAAAATATTTTTTTCCCCGATCTCCGATGTTTAAGCGTAGCGCAGCACAAACGTGTGGCACTCTAAAAACCAGAAAAAAATAAATAAAAGCCAAAAATAGGCATTTTATTAAAAATATTCATCTGCCATGCAGGTGAATGGCAGGCTGAAGACAACATGGCTACTGAGTAGTGGTTGCTAAGGGGGGAAGCTCAGTCTGAGAGATGTAACCAAGCATTACTAGGCAATCTTATGCAAATGAGGATAAGGATAGTGAATCCCAATTTTCCCTGTCATGTGAACCATGTCCCCAGAGTGTAATAGTAGGATTAGGGGAGTAACAGAGTAGAAAATAGGTGACATCATGAAGGGATATGTATCAAAGACTGTAAGCTTATTGGAGCAGAGTGGCATGTGTTTGCTGTAAGTGACTCAGGACTGGAAAAGGCGTGTCTACAGTTGTCTTAACTGAAACCCAGAAACCAAAGGTGTACGCCATGGATATCACCAAAGTTTCTTGCAAAGATGCTTACACTGTGTGTGTGCGTGTGAGCGCCTGTAAACCCATCTAAGCCTGTGTGTGCGTGTGTGTGTGTGCGCCCATGTAAGCCTGTATAAGGCTGTCTAAGCCTGTGTGCGCACATGTGCACTCGCCTAAGCCTGTGTAAGCCTATGTGCGCGCGTGTGAGCGCGTCGCTGCCCCCTGTGGAAACAGAAAGGGAAAAGGAAGGAAAAGAAGTAGTAGGAAGTTAACCAAGGAGAACTAGCAGACCTGCCAGGTGAAATTAATCAGAATCAGCCAATTACACAGGCAGTACACTAACCCAGCCCAGCACTTAAAACTCTACAAACAACATTCCCCCATGTTTTTCTCAGAAACACTGCAACACTGCAGTCTACAAAGAGAAGTGAAAACTTAAAAAGTTTAACTGAGACAAAAATGTTAGGGGCTGCCATTGCTATTATAAGGCAACATGTGCAAGATGCTGAGGGTGGTGCCATTGCGAATGCTGCTGAGCAACCCACAGTGAGGAGACGGAGAAGACTGTACAGACCCAGGGTAACCTACCAGGGGCTACATGAGCTGGAGATAGTGGAGCACTATAGAGTGGACAGAGACCTCCTGCAGCAAATTGTTGGGCTGTGCAGGCCACGCCTCACACACAGAACCAACAGAGGGGAACCCATCCCAGTGGAAACCAAGGTATGTGTTGGCCTAAGAATACTAGCAACAGGTACCTTCCAGAGACCAACTGGTGATATGATGGGGATTTCACAGGTATCAGCATCCAGGGTGCTGCACCAGTTCCTGAATGCCATGTCAGCACATGTCGGTGATCATGTATATTTCCCCAGTTCCCACGAGGTATTGGCCAGCAATGTGCATCTCTTCCAGCAAATAGCGGAATACCCTGAAGTAGTGGGTGCAATTGACTGCATGCACATATACATCAAAGCACCAGCCGGTGAGAGGGGTAGGGCCTACATAAACCGCAAGGGCTTCCACTCCATCAACTGCCAGGTCGTGTGCAATGCACAGGGCATAATACTGAATGTGTGTGCTGGCTGTCCTGGAAGCTACCACGATTCCCATATCTGGCATCTGATGCAGCTGTACCAGACATTTGCCAATGGGGACATCCCTGACAGTCACCTAGTGGGGGATGCCGGATACGCACTGGAGCCGTGGCTGATGACACCCATTAGAAATGCACACACACCTGAACAAGAACTCCATAATGAGGCACACGCACAAGCACGAAATGTAATTGAGCGTGCGTTTGGGATGCTCAAGTCACGGTTCCGGTGCCTGGACACATCTGGTGGAGCCTTGCAGTACTCACCAACTACATGTACCCAAATTGTCATGGTATGTGCCATGCTACACAATATGATCCTGCGAAAACAGCTGCAGCAGGAACAGCATGGGGCAGGGCCAAACAGCCCCCCCCACCATTGCCAAGGCCTACACAGGCACAGCGTGACTTGGTGGAGGAACAACCTGAGCCTGCCCCAGTAGGCAGAAGGAGGCATGGCCTTGGCAAAGAGGCAACGCATAGCACACACACTGGCTCAGTAGGAGCCCTGGAAATGATGCCTCTGTCTGACTCACACATAAAATAAAAGGGATGCCTAACTTGACATTACCTGTTTCCAAACATGTATAGGGAGTGTATTATGTGCATCCGACATAAGCAGCCCTGCAGCACCACCTGAGGCATGATTGCCATGTTTTGAGCAATATAAAGCATCCACTTGTGCATGAACCGTGCCATCCCAAATAGAACCAAGATGTTCTTCTCCAAAAAAAGGAAGCCAATCTGGTGGTCCCCTGCTATAAACAAACTATATAACAGAAGGAAGACACTGTTTCAGAAAAGAGGAAAATCCCAGGATGCAAAAAACTCCCTCACCAGCCTCATTAAGAAGCTGAGATCCCTCATAAAATCCTCAAAAGCTAGTTACAAAAATAAAATTGCCAAAGATTCCAAAGACAACCACAAGGCATTCTATTGTTATATCAAGAATCTAAATGGCAATGCTCAGATATGCTCTGAGCTACAACAGAATGGCATTAAATATACTGATCCCAAGGATATTGCCAATATCCCGGCAGATCGATTTAGTGCCAACTTCACTCCCCTCTCACCCCTAAAGGGCCCATCTCAATACTAAAAGATTGCCAAATTCCGATAATCACAGCCACACAGGTAGAAACAGCACTCTCCAAAGTTAAGAATACAGCATCCATGGGACCAGATGACATCCCAGGCTGTGTACTACATGAACTACAAAATGAACTGGCACCCCACCTAAGTGTCATGTTTAATCATAGCCTCACCTCAGGCTTCGTGCCCACTGAGTGGTGCACAGCTACAGTTATCCCGCTCCACAAAGGAAGATCCACCTTGGATCCTGGGAACTACCGTCCCATCAGTCTGACAAGCCTGATCTGCAAGGGCATGGAGTACATTATCATGGAACTTATAAACAAAGACATTGGCAACCTCCAGACACCGGACCCCACCCAGTTTGGGTTTGTGAAGGGCCGATCTTGTCTCTTGAATCTGATTGACTTCTTCAAATCAGTCTCCAGAGCTGTGGTCGAGGGTAAGGAGGTCCACACAGCCTATCTGGACCTCGCCAAGGCCTTCGACACCATCCCCCACTCTGGAATCATAGATAAACTTACTAAGCTGGGCATAAATCCCTATGTCACTCGATGGGTTGCCAACTGGCTTACTGACAGTTGGCAACCCATCGAGTGACTTAGGGATTTATGCCCAGCTTAGTAAGTTTATCTATGTCACTCGATGGGTTGCCAACTGGCTTACTGACAGAACCCAGACTGTAAAAGTAGCCGACTCCAAATCCATCTCCAGACAAGTGACAAGTGGAGAACCTCAGGGTTCAGTCCTGGGACCACTCTTGTTTGGCATCTACTTCTCTGAAGTGCAGGCCAACACTAAGGGACTCTGGCTAACAAAGTTTGCAGATGACTGCAAACTGGGAGCCATTATTGAATCCCCAAATGATGTGGATATTCTACAAAAGGGCCTTACAGAAACAGATGCCTGGTGCCAGAGCCATGGGCTCAAGCTTAATGCCAAGAAATGTATAGTCATCCCCTTTGGAAAAAAACATGTACCCATGAACTACCACATAGGTGGCAAGACACTAAACATCGAAAGTGTGATGAGAGACTTAGGGACACAAGTGGACAGTGGTCTCACTTTTGATAACCACATCGCCACAACAGTCAGGAAATCCTTCTACATGGCACACCTCATCACTAAGGGCTTTTCATCCAGAAAAAAGGAGGTCATTGTCCCACTGTACTCATCCCTCATTAGACCCATTATAGAGTATAATGCCCCATTTGGTATGTACCTCACAAGACATCTGCAACAACTGAAAAGGCCACAGAAATACCTCACTAGAAGAATCACAGGCCTAAAGCAGATGCCATATGCTGACCGTCTAAAAAAACTCCAGCTATACTCTGTGGCATATCGTCTACTCAGAGGCGATCTCTGCTTAACATACAAGGCCATGTCAAACCCTGAGCTGTTGGACATGCTCCACTTAAAGAAATCCCAATCCCTCAGAGCCACACGCTCCAGGGATCTAAACCTTATCATCACAATGAACAAAACATGCTGGAGGGATAGGTTCCTGACCCAGAGACACCCCATACTCTGGAATAGACTGCCCATACATGTCAAGCAGAGCACCTCATTGGCCCTCTTCAAAAGGAACCTTGATGATTGGATGGGAGATAGGAAATTCACCCCGGGGATCATGTCAGTCACCCTGCTAGACAGGGGCCCAGAGAAGTAAATATTGTGGGAATAAATTTCCAGGGAATTGTTATGGCTAGGCTTGCATAGGACTTAGGGCCGATAGCCTAGTACCAACCTATGAACCTATGAACCTAAGCAGCTTTTACCAATATTTAGTATATGTAAACAAAATTGCCCGTGCTAACTAGTGCAATGTCAGGCAACGTTGAGCAATGTTGGACAAGGTTGGGCAAAGTTGAGCAAAGACAGGTAAACATGCTCATATTAGCTTTACTGTCCCTTAAGCAGTCTGGTCTGCCCAGCATGAAAATAAAAAGTACTGACAGGGCTCGAATCCAGGATACTGTGCACTATAGTCACAGTACTGAACCACTAAGCCATGATAGCATTTCAGTAGCACAGACACAGCAGAACAATTGTACACTAATGCAAACAAAGAAATGCTGTAACATGCCCCTAAAGAGGCATATGGGTAACCTCACCCACAGGCCTACGCAGACAGAGAACATCAGGCCAGGTGGTGTGATATGGGTTGTGTAGGCTATGAAGTTGCAATTTAATATACGTGGCATTGGATGCTAAGAAGTGTAGTACAGTAGTATGCCTCAAGCCAGTACGATAGGCAACAGTACAGACTGAAATGGTGTACCGTACATAGCAGTGCAGGCATAGCAAATGTGTATAAGTGTCAGGTGAACCCCTCATCCTATGTACACCCACAGTAACAATCAAGTGTGCCCCCGGGTAGAAATGTACAAAGAATAGCTGCCCCCCCCACCCCATATGTAGAAATGTTGATAAGTCTATGCAAAGTGTCTCATGGAAGCCCTGCAGGCACAGTATGATCCCTGTTGATCTATGACACAAAGGTGAGGCCTGCTGTAAAAATACAACTTGATTTTTCATACACATATAGTATAAATGTCTGTACCGGGCGTGCTCACACACTCCAACAAATGTAGTGGATTTCATTCAGCATCACACTGAAAGGTCATACTGGGCATGCTCACACACTTAAATAAACAAAGCAAATGTCAGGCAACAACATACTGAAAGGTCATACTGGGCATGCTCACACACTTAACGCCAAATATGGAGGTGATAATAAGGGATCTATGGACAAATGTGGATAGACATCTCTACTTCCAGAAACACATTCACAAAGTTGTCAGAAAATCATGCTATGTGTTCACACAAACTGCCAAGGCCTGTGCATGTAGGTCAAAGGAGGTTCCCACTACTCATCAGTCATCAGACCCATCAGAAAGTACCACAACACACTTGCGATGAATCTGACTATGCATGTTCAGCAGCCAGAAAGACCACTGAAGTACCCTAACAAGAGGATTACTGGCCTCAAACAGTTGCCCCATGCAACAAGACTGAATGTAACCCAATCTGTACTCTGTTGCATACTGTCTACTCAGGAGATCTCTGCCCAACAGACAGGTCCATGTCATGGCTACACTCAGATCTGTTCTGAGTTACAGCTCAATGGCATGAAATATACAGACCCAACTGATATTGCCAACATCCTGGCAGATAGGATCAGTGTTAACTTTACCCCCCTCTCACCCATGAAAGAGCACATCTCTATAATGGAAGACTGCAAAGTTGCTGTCATCATGGCTGCACAGGTAAAAAACACTCTCCAAAGCCAGTATTACAGCAGCCATGGGACCAGATAACTTCACAGGCTGTGTTCCATGCAAACCACAGAATGAACAGGCACCACACTGACGTACCATGTGCAGTCATAGCCTCACCTCATGCTTTGTGCCTGCTGAATGGTGCACAGTGATGGTTATCCCACTACACAAGGGTGGAGACACCATGGACCCCAGGAACTAGTGCCCCATTAGCCTGATGAGCCCGCTCTTCAAGGTCATGGAATGTATCATCGTACAACATATAAAAAAATTACATTGGTAATCCCCAAACCCTGGACCACAACCATGTTGGATTTGTAAAATGCAGATCATGTGTCTTAAACCTGATAGATGACATTGAAGCAGTCAACAGAACCGTAGACAAGGGTAAGGTGGTTCACACAGCCTATGTTGATCCTGCCATGGCTTACAACACCACCCCACACTCTGGAAATATAGATAAACCCAATAAACTAGGTATAAATTGCTATGTCACAAAATGGGTTGCCAACAAGCTTACTGACAGAACACACACTGTGAAAGTAGCAGACTCCAAGTATGACTTTGGACCAGTGACGAGTGCAGTACCACAAGGTCCAGTCCTGTGTCTTGTCCTGTTTAGTATCTACTTCCCTGAAGTAAACTTTAACATGGGAGGTCTGTGGCTACTGAAGTTTCCAGAGGACTGCAAACTAGGAGCCATAACTGTAAACACTAAAGATGTGGACATCCTATAAAAGGGCCTCACTGATGGCTGTTGTCAAAGCCATGGGCTCTAGCTCAATGCCAAAAGGTGCATTGTCATCCCCTTTGTTAAAAAATATCTAGCCAAGAACTACAACATAGGCGGTAGTATAGTAACACTGAAAGTGTGACAAGAGACCTTGGGTCACAGGTGGACAGTGGACACAACTGTGATAATCACATCCCCACAGTAATCAGGAAACCCTGCTATGTGGCACACCTCATCACAAAATGTGTCTCATGCAGAATAGAAGAGGACATTGTTCCCCACTACTCATCACTCACTAGAACTATAATAGAGTACAACGCCACTTTTGCTATGTACCTCACAAGACAACTACAACAACTGGAAAGCCTGCAGCAATACCTCACAAAGAGCATTAGCGGCCTGAAATACATGCCATACACAGACTATCTCAAAATGCTCCATCTGTACTCTCTTGCATATTGCCTACTCAGATGTGTTCACTGCCTAACATACAAAGCTATGTCAAATGCAGAGCTGTTGGACATGCTCCATGTAAAATACTCACAATCCTTCTGACCTTCGGACCCAAAACCACGAGTGAAATACAAAAGGAAGGGGTGTACCCATTTACCTTATGGATACCCACACCTTCAGGTTAGTGGCACAGCATGAGGCCTTGGAGACCATGCAAGTGCAACTAACACTGGGCAAAGCTGCTGATCAGATTGTAGCCTGCTACAGATCACCTACCTGTCTCAGCAACCTCACTCAGTATTCCTGAGAACAGTGGAAAATATAAAGGTCCTATCAAACACCATTATAAGAGGTGATTACAAATACCCAAACACTGAGTGGGAGAATTACCCATGTACAACGTCCTTTGCCCAATATTTCCTAGAGTTTAAAAACTCTAACACCCTGGAACAGCTGGTCACCATGCCCACTAGAGGTGACACCATACTGGACATGATCATCACCAACATGGGGTACCAGTGTTCCACAACAGAGATAAAACCCTCACTGGTAATATCAGATCATAAAGTAATCACACTGGGCATCCACATCCCACCCCCCCACCCCCCACCCAGTCAATGAAACCACCGTGAAGACATTTTCAAAAGCAAACTGCACATGTCCCAAGACCAAAGTGGAAAGTTCCAAAGCCCTCTTGCTATAGGATAATGGTATACAATCTGCCGAATCATTTACAAGTGCATCCTATGAGCATCTACAGGGATGCATGGATCGAGACATCACAAATAAAACCAAGATGCACTCCTCCAAAAATAAGAAAACAATCTGGTGGTCATTGCCCATAAATAAGCTTGACAACAGAAGGAGGAAACTAACACCTGATAGAACCAACTTCAATAAAGGAAAGGCATCACTGATCATTATTAGGAAGAAACAATGATCGCTCATAAAATAATTCAAGGACAGTTTCTAAAGACAAATTGCCAAGGAATGTAAGCATAACAACCACAAAGCCTGCGGTAGCTATACCAGACATGTAGGTGTCAACTTCCAAATATGCTGTCAGCTACTGACAAATGGCAAGAAATACACTGAACCAACTTTCATTGCCCACATCCTGGGGGACAAGTTCAGTGTAAACTTCCCCCCATCACCCCCAAAAGGGCCTGTGTCCATCACAGAAGGATGCAGAGCCCCAGACTTCATGGACATACAGGTAAAGACAGCCCTCTCCAAAGCCAAGAACACAGCATCAATGGGACTGGATGGTGTCCCAGGCTGCGTCTTACACTAGGCCCAAAAGGAACTACACCCTCACCTACATTCACTGCCCATACTCAATTGTACCACAGGCTATGTACCCAAAGAATGACATACACTAACAGTCATCCAGCTCCACAAAGGGGGTTCCACAACAGAACCTGGAAACCATTGCCCTATATGTCTACTCAGCCTGGTCTACAAAGCTATTGAGCAAATTGTCATGGAACCCATAAACAGAGACACTGGGGACCTCCAGACATTGGACTCTGCACAACCTTGCCTTTTAAAGGCAGATCCTGCCTCCTAAACATAGTTGACTTATTTCAAACAGTTACCAAGGACATAGATGGAGGTGAAAGTAGTCCACACAGCCCACCTGGACCTCACTAAGGACTTTTTACACTATTCCCTACTCTGTCATCATGGACACGCTTACCAGCTTGAACATCACAGGATGGGTGGCCAAGTGGCTCACAGATCAAACACACATGTTCAGAGTTGCGTGTGCCATGTCCGACTCTAAGCCAGTCACAAATGGCACCCCACAGGTCTTGGTCCTGGGACCCCACCTGTTCAGTAGACTGCTCAGAGGTACAGGCAAGCACGGGAGGAGTATGGCTGAACAGGTTTACAGATGACTGCTAACTGTGGTCCATAATCGACTCTATGGCTGACACACACATCCTCCAGAAGGGGCTTACAGAGACAGATACCTGGTGTCAAAACAATGCCCCAAGCAGAATGCCAAAGAATGCATAGTCATCCCCTTTGGCTAAAACAAAGTGCAAACAAATTATCACATAGGTGGTACTCCAGTATGTACGAAGAAAGTCATGAAGGCCCTGGGGACACAGTTAGATAGCAAACTCTCCTTTGATGATCACATGGCCAAAGTGTTTAGACATTCCTTCTATGTAGCCCACCCAATGTCACCTAATGTAACCCACTTTGTCTAGTCTGATGATGTCACCATCCTACAAATGTACCTGTGGAAAGCAGAACTCACAGTAATGTGTATAGCATGTTGTGTAAATGCGTACACCTGTAGTATCATAAACCAGTTAGGTAGGGGTTTGAATCCTGCACTTGACAAGTGTGTGTGTCTGTTTGTGTATGATCTCCTTTGAGAGGAGCAACCCTTTTGGAGAGTAGTAAAACACCTTAAAAGTGGTATACTAATCTTGGTCAAGTCTGATGATGTCACCATCCTACAAATATACCTGTGGAAATGAGAACTCACAGTAATGTGTTTAGCGCTTTGTGTAAATGCGTACTCCTGTAGTATCATAAACCAGTTAGGTAGGGATTTGAATCCTGCACTTGACAAGTGTGTGTGTGTCTGTTTGTGTGTGATCTACTTGGAGAGGAGCAACCTTTTTGGAGAGTACTCAAACACCTTAAAAGGGGTATACTAATCTTTGTCAGGTCTGATGATGTCACCATCCTACAAATATACCTGTGGAAGAAAGAACTCACAGTAAGGTGTATAGTGCACCGTGTAAATGTCTACTCCTGTAGTATCATAAACCAGTTAGGTAGGGGTTTGAATCCTGCACTTGACAAGTGTGTGTGTCTGTTTGTATGTGATCTCCTTGGAGAAGAGCAACCTTTTTGGAGAGTACTCAGACACCTTAAAAGTGGTATACTAATCTTTGTCAGGTCTGATGATGTCACCATCCTACAAATATACCTGTGGAAAAGAGAACTCACAGTAATGTGTATAGCACGTCCTGTAAATGCATACTCCTGTAGTATCATAAACCAGTTAGGTAGGGGTTTGAATCCTGCACTTGACAATTATGTGTGTGCGTGAGTGTGATCTCCTTGGAGAGGAGCAACCCTTTTGGAGAGTAGTAAAACACCTTAAAAGTGGTATACTAATCTTGGTCAAGTCTGATGATGTCACCATCCTACAAATATACCTGTGGAAAAAAAAACTCACAGTAATGTGTATAGGGTGTTGTGTTAATGCATACTCCTCTAGTATCATGAAGTAGTTAGGCAGGGGGTTGAATCCTGCACGTGTGTGTGTGTGTGTGTGTGTGTGTGTGTGTGTGTGTGTGTGTGTGTGTGTGTGTGTGTGTGTGTGTGCTCTATGTGTGTGACACTGTTGGTCAATGTGTTATGGGTTTTGCTTTTACTATTGTATGACATATCAGTATGACAACAGTATGTGCATTGCACATGTGAGGTAGCTGTGTGGCAAATACATATACGTACATGTGACCTCAATTATTGCATGTGTGGGAACCCTGCTTTCTCCAAGAACACATCTGTCATCTTTTCCAGAGTGTGCTGCTGCTTTCCAGACCTTAGGTCACATCTGTATGCTTGTGACAATGCCAGCCACTGCAGTGATCCCTGGCCTAGGTCATCCGTGTCACACACACTCATTACGGTTTCTACTGAATTGTGTGAGTGAGGGTTTATGGCAGAGGTATATGTCAGACCTGTTCAAACACAGCAAAGTCTGTCAATGATGGCTATTCATTATAGGTGTACAACAACCTTTGTGTAGACCCCTTATTGCTTATGTGATCCACCGAGGGATTTAAAAATACCTTTGGAAATGTGATTATCAAAGGAGAGATGACATACCACTTGGTTGCATGTACACATCGGTACCTGTTTTTCATGTTGGTGGCTACTCCCTATGTGGTACTGTGGGGATACTATGTTCCATAAAGGCGGATGACTATGCTTTGGTTGGCTTATAGCTTTACAGCATGGGTTTGACAACAGGGATCTGTCTGTGTGATACCCTTGTGGAGGATGTGTGTGTCATCTGGAGAATGCATTATAGGCCACAGTATGCATTACCAGACGTGGACGGACATATCCCTACTGTGATTGCTTGTACCTGAGAGAGCTATATGCCAAACAGGAGTGGTCTCAGTAATGGCTGCAGGTGAATACCACTGGTTACTGGCATAGTATAGTACCTGAAGGATCCAAATGTTACTGTGTGTCCTACATCTGTGTGTCACTTGTCAAGACATCATCTAACGATTGGGTATGGTCAGGCTGTTGAAGTTATGTATACTACCAGAATGCAAAACAATGACAGATAGTAACAGTATCACCCACAGCACAGTTTCAAACCATGTCAAACACACATGTGTAGTCAAGTTCTGAAATGTGTGTAGTACAATGCATACTGGCCACCAATAGAAACTATGGTGTGTTACTGTGTAATACAGGGCATGTCACCCAGCCCATGTGTCCACTATGCACGCACATGCAGACAGTGCACCTCCACCATGTTCACAAATGTACACCTGCAAATCTGTGCCACACACATCCCACACATACTGTCCACTCTCTAACACATGCTGCCAATACTACACACATCAGCCAAGTGGCACGTGGGCGGACAATACACTATTGGAACTAACCCTGTTGTAAACATTACTACATTGACAATCATAGCTTAAATGCATCATGCCTGCTCAGCTACACATTCAAGCATATCATTACACTCTACTGCTGACAACATGCTAACATTGCTATACTGCTATAAAGTCACCCTGTGCAGCAGCACCATCGTAGCCTGTTCCTGCATTGTTGTTACAGATGACAGGAGGTGGCACAGGTTTCATCATATGCACAGGGTGAGTTGTTGGTTTGCCAGAGGCCTACAGTGATCCATACAATCAACATGTATGTGTGTGTGTGTGTGTGTGTGTGTGTGTGTGTGTGTGTGTATGTGTGTGTTTGTATGTGTGTGAGGGCCAAGAGTACTGCTATGGACCAATGTTGATGCCCTAGAAAACAAAAATGGAGAAAAACTAAGGGTAATACTGCTCAATGCCAGAAGTCTAAACCTCAAGATGCATGCCCTCGAAGCCCTCCTCAGTATGGAGAACATCGATGTCTGTGCTGTGACTGAAACCTGGTTCAAGGCTCCTGAGAGCACCCCAGCACTATCAGGTTATACCTCATATCATGCGTTCCGGCCCCAAAATCCGGACCGAACCACAAAAGGAGGGGGAGTATCCATATTCATTAAGGATACCCACACCTCCAGGTTAGTGGCATCGCACGAAGCATCGGAGACCATCCAGGTGCAATTAACCATAGGGAAAACTGCCCTACAGTTTGTAACATGCTACAGACCACCTTCTCAAACTCAGGAAACCCACACAGCCTTCCAGAAGACACTGGAGAGTATGAATGTCTCTCCAAACACCATCATATTGGGTGACTTCAACTACCCAAACATAGACTGGGAACATTACTCAAGCCCCAACACCCTAGCCCAAAGGTTCCTTGAGTTCATAAACTCAAATGCTATGGAACAACTAGTCACCATTCCCACAAGAGGAGAAAATATACTAGACCTGATCATCACAAACATGGGGACAAAATGCTCCACACAGTATATCCCTCATTGGTGAGATCAGACCATAAATTAATCTCACTGGAGATCCACATCCCGCCCCACCCCCAGCAAAAGACCACAGTGAAGAACTTCTCAAAAGCAAACTTCACACTTCTTAAGACTGGAGTGGTATCCTTCAAGGCCCCGAGCCAGTGGAAACCACAACCCACGCTGCTGAAACCCTTACAAATGCCTTCACGAGCACCTCCAGGAATGTATGGATCAAGCAATCCCTAATAAAATCAAGACCCTTTCCACCAAAGGCAGGCGCCCAGTCTGGTGGACTCCAGCCATAAACAAACTCTACAACAAGAGGAGAAAGCTACTACATGACAGAGCAAAATCCCTAAAAGGGAAGGTATCTCTGATCAATACTAGCAAAAACTACGATCACTCATAAAATCATCCAAGGCCAACTTTGAGAGAAAAATCGCTAATGACACAAAAGACAATCATAAAGCCTTCTTTAGCTATGTTAGAAACCTGGGTGGAAACTCCCAGATATGCTCAGAATTAGTCAAAATGATAAAAAATCACTGAACCCACAGACATTGCCAACATACTGGCAGACAGGTTCAGTGCAAATTTCTCCTTCCTCCCCAAAGGAGAAATATCTATCCCACCAGAGTCTAGCCTCCCAAACATCTCAGATGCCCAGGTGAGAGCTGCTCTCTCTAAAGCAAAAACACAGCATCAATGGGACGGACGGTGTCCCTGGCTGTGTGCTACACGAACTCAATGAGGAACTAAACCCACACATAAGGCTGCTGTTTAATCTTAGCCTTACCACAGGATACGTGCCCAAGAATGGCGTCACGGCAACTGTGGTCCCACTCCACAAAGGAGGTGCTTCTACGGACCCTGGAAATTACCACCCCATAAGCTTGAGCCTTGTCTGCAAAGCTATGGAGAGGATCATAATGGAACTCATAAATAAAGACATTGGGGACCTACAGACACTGGATCCTACCCAATTTGGCTTTGTCAAGGGCAGATCCTGCCTCTTGAACTTGGTCGACTTTTGAAACAGTCACTAAGGCCATTGATGAGGGTAAGGCAGTTCACACAGCCTACCTTGACCTAGCAAAAGCGTTGACACAATACCCACTCGGGCATCATAGAAAAGCTCACCAGCTTAGATGTAAACCCATATGTCACAAGATGGGTTGCAAACTGGCTCAAGGACAGAACACACAGGGTTAGAGTTGCTGGTGCCATGTCAGACTCTAAGCCGGTCACAGCGGTGTCCCACAGGGCTCAGTCCTGGACCCCCTCTTGTTCAGCATTTATTTTTCTGAAGTGCAGGCAAACATAGGGGATTGTGGCTGACAAAATTTGCAGATGACTGCAAACTGGGCACCATAATTGACACTCCATCAGACACAGACATCCTCCAGAAAGGTCTCATAGAAATGGATAACTGGTGCCAGAGCCATGGCCTTAAGCTAAATGCCAAAAATGTATAGTCATACCCTTTGGGAAAAACAAGGTAACCCCTAATTACCACATGTGGGAGAATCCATTAAAAACGGAAGAAGTTATCAGGGACCTGGGGA
Organism: Protopterus annectens; assembly: GCF_019279795.1. NCBI lineage: Eukaryota > Metazoa > Chordata > Ceratodontiformes > Protopteridae > Protopterus > Protopterus annectens. The sequence continues at coordinate 1,364,222,705 of NC_056747.1, forward strand.
CCCAAGTTGACAGTAACCTCTCTTTGACACTCACATTGCCAAAGTGGTTAGGAAGACCTTCTACATTGCCCACCTGATCATGAAGGATTCACATCCAGATCAGGAGAGGTCATTGTACCCCTGTACTCTTCACTTATCAGACCAATGATTGAGTACAACGCCCCATTCGAATGTACCTTACCCGACACCTGCAGCAGTTGGAAAGACCCCAAAAGTTCCTCACCAAAAGGATAAAGGGCTCAAACATATGTCATATGATGCCCGACTGAAGAAACTCCAGCTCTATTCAGTGCATACCGTCTGCTCAGAGGTGATCTGTGCCTGACATACAAGGCCATGTCCAACCGAATTAATGGACATGCTCCACCTCAAAAATCCAAATCCACCAGAGCCACGAGCAAGAGACTTAAACCTCAACACGGATATAAATAGGACGTGCTGGAGGGACAGATTCATCACCCAGAGACTCCCTACACTATAGAACAGAATCCCAGTCCATGTGAGGCAGAGCCCCTCACTGACTCTGTTCAAGAGAAATCTTGACGAATGGATGGGAGATCGTAGGTTTACCCTGGGAATCATCTCTGTATCACTGCTGGACAGAGGCACAGCAAACTAATGGGTATAGTATTCTCATCCTAAGGGGTGGCAAAAGCCACACACACTCTGGCTAGGCTTATAAATGCCCTAGGGCAGATAGCCTAGTATGAACCTATGAACCTATGATGTAATGTGTGCGGGTATGTGTTAGCCCTAGGTGTCTTGTTTATGTGTGTGTGTGTCTGCATGCACACAGTTCCACCATGTGGTTGCCATATACGAGTATTTGTGGGACAGCCACAGACTGTACCTGCCAGGCTTTACAGATCACCGTCTCTGGCCATGGATATGGTACCTGTGCCTGGCAGGGGTGCTACTGACACTATCAGGTACTAAGCCAGACTGGGTACTATCCCCAGAGGTAGATGGATGTACACTGGACCCAGGTCCCTGCTGGGACTGTCCAGAGCCACATGCACGTGGTCTTCTAGGACGTTCTATGGACAGCCCACCCCCAACATTGCTGGGGCTGGTACTGACACTATGGGAGCGGTTGTGACTTGAGGGACATCCGCAGTGACTGCCAGCTGCTGATGTTGCTGGCATACATCCATGTCGACGACTTAACCGTCCCGCACTGTCCTGACACATGGACATGACATTGCAGAGGACATCTAATGTCTCACTCCAACGTCTATCAGTGACCTCAGTGTAATTACGGATGGCACCTGCTAGGTCATGGATACTGTCAATTACGGTGGTGTTATGTGCCCTCTGTGCCCTTAGTCCCTGTCTGGTGTACCATTCCATATGTGCCTGTGCCTTCATGACAGCCTGGAAAATGCGTGAGGTTGTAAGACATGTGGCACGTCTGCCAGTGGCATGATGAGCAGCAGTGCTCTGACAAGAACCCCTGCACATCTGCCTATGTGGTACCCTTCCAGACATCTGGGTATGGCTGCTGTGTCGGAATGCATGTGCCATATATACCACACTGTCCTGGCCAATGCCTGCTGTACGATGTCCCTCAGCTAAGGGCATTGGTGATGGATGTATTGGCAGTATGAATGTGTGCATGGATGGGGTGGACACTTGTGTACTGTTGATTGGTGGCCCAACGACAGACCCTGGCAAACATGCCTGTGCCTCAACACACCTATCATCATTATCACTATTTTGCTCAGTGACATCAGTTTCCCTGCTGCAGTGAACCAGCCCAAACTCAGCACCTGGGAGAGGAAAACAGGAAACACACTTTACGACCTGTACATGATGTCGGCACACATGCACACATGAACACATGCACACATGAACACATGAACACATGCAGACATGCACACATGCACACTTGAACACATGCACACATGCACACATGAACACATGCACACATGAACACATGCACACAAATACACTCCTCACTAAAACAGACAGACACACACACACACACACACACACACACACACCACCAGCAATCCAGAACATACTCAATAGCATGTGATGGTGGGGTACAGTATCACAAGCCAAACATTTATTTCAAACGTGTCAGCATGCAGGACGTGTGTTGCTCAACAGCATGCAGTGTGAGTGTAGACAACCCTTGCTAATAACAGTATACATGGCTTTGATGCATGTGTGTTTTTGTTCAGTGATTGGCCTCACCCTGGAACGCAATGTATACATGGACACAACATTGCTGTGCAAGTATTAAAAGCTCTGCAATGTCCTGTGCACCATCACTCACATGTATACATACCATGGCTGGATGTGTATCTATGTGTCACATAGATATCCATTTCTGATTAGAGCGTCTGTGTCTTTAGCAGATAATTGTGGACACAGGTTTAGCACATGCATGTTATGTATACACACAGGATGAGTGGTGCATGTATACCTGATGGAATACCATTGCTCAACATAGCCATTGTACAGTGGTTATGGTGAGTGTAGGACATATTGTGGACATGCCAATGCCAGCCATGACATGGCATGCTACAACACAACTGCAACTTTAAACATCACACATACACAATGTGTGTCATGTGACCTATACACTCAATATCATTGCAAGACATGTGTGTGTCACTTTGTACAAATGGTGATTGCTATGCATATTGTGTATAGGTGCATATGTTTGCACACACACAACATTGAGGTGCATAGGAATTAATGATATGTGTAGTACTGTGGCCACTGTAACTGGATGGGGTGTAGTACCATGAACCATCATCATGCAGCATCATGTGGTCACTCAAGGCTACTAATGTGTGTGCCAGACTGGCACATAGCGTGCTGTACCTGAACTGTAGTACCATGGCTACATTCACCATTTCACAGCCAGTTGTTACATGGGTTTGTAAGGTGCCCAGTAGGGGGCATTGCCTAACATGAATGTGTTATGTGTTGAAGAGTGTCGCACAGCCACATGAGAGGCCTCTACCCCTCAGGTATATTATGTGTGCTGTGTGGATGACATTTGGGATACTGGAGTGTGACCTTACAGCGGGTGTCTGAATTCACCATGTGTAGCATGTTAACGTGTACTGCATATGACATAGTTGTGTATGTTGTGTGCATGTGTATCGATTCTGCCTATACAATGTCCACTACAGTGTTGCCACAATTGTGTGGGATGCTGTGTGTATTGCATGTGTTTGAGGCAGCTACTCACATTACTGAGATGTGCATAGTCTCACAGCAAACATGCACAGCATGCATTATGCGCAGGTGTGTGACGTGTACATGGCCTACACCTCACCTATGACATGCACATTTAATTAGCAATATTAAATGTATAACACACTCACCAGCATGGGTCTGCTGCCTTGCTGTCACACCAGAGGGACCTACAAGGATATGAGACAGTTTGTCAGTGGCAACAACTGTGGCATTGCTACTGTGTGTTTGCAATCTTACAGTAGTACAATGGTTGACAGTCACAGGCCTGCAGATTATATTCCTAATTATTATTATTGCACAACACTAGGCACCACATCTTCTAACTACACAGTACACATCTCACATAAGCATGATCTACCAATAGAGGTAACAGTAGTGTACAGCTATGCCATGTTACCTGCACGCTCCATGTCAACTTGCTGGGTGGCTCCGGCCTCCATGATGATACATGTTAGTTGTTGTTGTCGTTGTTGTTGGCCAGGAGCCACCTGACTCAGGAGCAGCTCCTCCACTCTGATGATGGGGGATGGATGGCTACCCCACCACCTGTGGCAAGCTGTTGTCTACGGATATCAGACACACGCTGCCAGACATGTCTAATAAAATCACTGCAGTGATGGCGTACCTGCTCATATGTCCGATTATGCATGCCTATGTCATTTACCCTACGGACAAGATCTTGCCACAGTGCAGTCCGCTCATGCTGGTCCTGGCTGGTTCTTGAGAACAGCAGGGCGTAGTGCTGAACCAAGGTGGCTGTAATCAGTTCCTCCTCTGCTGGGCTATATGAGGGATTATGATGGTGGGCCATGACCCTGGAAGACAATGAAACAATATGTGTGAGCAAGTCATGTGGCACACTTAACATTCTAAAGTACAGATATCAATTAACTGCCATATATAGCAACCTATTGGCTGTCAGAGGATACACACTTTCAATACCACATATCAGTGCTCAACCCACAACTGCTTGACAGTGCCTGGCACACTCTGTATATCAAACCACGTTTTGCACAGCAACAAAGATAAACCAGTATGTAAGACTATACAACAATACATGGCACACTGTATGCGACACAATGCACCACCTAGCCACATGGGGTATATATCAAGCTAATGCATAAAGTAACATATAATCCATTGCAATGATTGTAAAGTCCAGTTACAGTATTACCAGTATACCACACTAGTCGTTGATGGCGGACCCCTGCCTAACATATGTGCACATTCGTTAATATAGGTGGCATACTGCTGTACTAGACTATACATGTTGCTAGATACGCACCTATATCCTGTAACATACATATGACCGAGGCCATGGTACAGCCATACACACACACATCAGACATACATACCAGACACAAAGGTATGGCAACCCACATGACCTTTACCTGTGTACCATACAGTACTGTGTGTCAGTAGTTACAAAACCTTATGCCTGAGGTATGTAATCTGTGAGGACTACGGGGAACACACAAAACAGTGGTTCCAAAAAATGTGGACATACACCATACTGTGCTGTTTAGGCATACAGCTTCAGGTAGTACTACAATTCATACAGGGATTGGATTCACCAGCAGTAACACTCAATGAGCATACATGTACTGCTGTAGTCTATAATGGGACACCCCAGTCGACACCAACAGACTACGTCAGACCGTATGGCATACTGCTTTTTCTGCCTAGCAATAGCATACACATATTTTGCTGGGATCACAGCTAGGACACATAATACCATGACAGAAACAGTTTCCCACTTAGCTATCACACATATACAGAACTGTGACACATTCACCAACACATTCACCATCACACTCAGTCAACCTCACATAGCAATTATTGCAACAAGTACATGTGGGTGTGTATCGGTTCATAGGTAGGTTATAGGCTATTGGCCTTAGGGCCTATAGATGTCTACCCATACGCTACCATGGCCTTTGACACAGGTAATTTCATTTCACGTGGCCCTGTCAAGCAGAGCCGCCAAGGTGATTCCCAGGGTGTATTTCCTATCTCCTATACAATCATCAGGATTATTTATGACGACTGCTAATTAGGAGCTTTGTTTGCTATTGATAGGTGGTTTGTTCCAGAGTATGGGATGTCTCTGAGATAGGAATCTATCCCTCCAGCATGTGCTGTTTATTGAGGTAACAAGGTTTAGATCCCTAGAGCATGTAGCTTGTAGGGATTGTGATCTGTTTACGTGGAGCATGTCCAACAGCTCTGGGTTTGACATAGCTTTGTATGTTAGGCAGAGGTCACCTCTGGGTAGGCGGTATGCAACACAGTCTAGCTGTGGTTTTGTGAGACGGTCTACATAGGGCATCTGTTTGAGGCTGGTATTACTCTTTGTGAGGTATGTCTGTGTCCTTTCCAGTTGCTGTAGATGTCTTGTGAGGTACATACCACATGGAGCATTGTACTCTAAAATGGGTTTTATGTGTGTGTAGTAGAGGGGAACACTGACCTATATTTCCCTGGATGATACACCTTTTGTGATGACGTGTGCCACGTAGACAGATTACATGACTAGTGTGGCACTGTGATTATCAAAGGGGAGACTACTGTCTACCTGTGTCCCATGGTCTCTTATCACACCTTCGGTGTTAAGTAGACTGCCACCTATGTGGTAGTTAATGGGTACTGAGATTTTCAAGGAGGGATGCCAATGCAGTGTCAACATTGACCTTGAGTCATTGGCTTTGTCATCAGGCAACTGTTGCAGTAAATATGACCCTGTCTCTCTCTCTCTATATATATATATATATATATATATACATATATCTATATATATATATATATATACATATATCTATATATATATATATATATATATATATATATATATATATATATATATATATATATATATATATATATATACACACACACACACATACATATAAACATCCATTGGTGTACATATAGATATACATATAGGCACATATACAGTCCACCTTTCATGGTGGGAATATCAAGTATGCGAAGGTTGTGAGGTATACAGTTATGTCATAATATTGCACAGTGTTGTGCAGAATGCATTGAAGGTGTTCTCAGCCCATGTAGCTTTAGCAGGCCTCACTGGCTGCAACACTGCAAACCTGATGAATCATACCCAGAGTGTTTAACCACCACATGTCATATACCAACACTGTATGCTGTCTGGTTTGCCACATACTACAACCTACATAGAAATATGCACATAACAACCTTCAACAACATATATATGTCCACCTTTCACAAACAGTTGCAGTATGTCCCTTGCTCTATGCACATGTACAGATGCTAATATATCTGACACAGACAGATCTCTCCATATGTGTGTGCCATACACACACAAGGACCACACTGTTGTAAGTCCGTGTACCTCACGGCTGACCTATTGGGCCTTACTGCAACATGAACAGGTGTCACATGTGAGCACACAGTAATATTAGAGAGTGTATATATAGCTGTAAATGCTAGATTAGCATACTAGCCTGGTACAGCTGTTGCCAATGCTAAGCTACACATTAATATGACTATCATGCATTTGTTACTCTGTCACATCCATGTTTATATAACTGTATGCGCTATTCCCCAAACAGACATTGTACACATTACTGTACAGAACACAGATAACATGGATCAGATGTTTGACATTTAATGCTGAACTACATATGTCACAGTCATATCCCACTGCACACAGCTACACACTGATTTCTCCATGGCAGTAGTTATGCAGGGCATCTGTGCATAAATAGTACTGCTGCCACACTTCGATGATTCAAACTATGTAGAGTACTCGTCAAAAACATCTACTACATGCAGTAAATACATATATGTCACATACCTTTCCTTTATATGTGTTTGTAGTAGTCAGTTCCATGTGTTTTGTACACTTTTTTTTATATCTTAGTTTTTTTTTTCAATATTTTTTTCAATATATATTTTTTTCAATATATATTTTTTTCAATATATATATTTTTTCAATATATTTTCTTTTATATCTTTTTTTTCTGTTGCTGTGGTCTGTGTCTCTCTGTGTCGCTCTCTCTCTCTCTCTCTCTCTCTCTCTCTCTCTCTCCGTACCTGCAATTAAATGATTGCATGTGTGGACAGCAAGTACAGCCTGCTTTTATAGGTATCTGCACATGTGCATGTGATGGCCTCTGCACCAATTGTTGGCCACCATTTGACAATTGCATGCAGCCTGCTGTGTGGTACTTGCAGTACTCACTGTCATAACAACCAAATGCTATAAATTGCTAGGTCAGGTAGGCATAGCCCTTTCAGCTTTCCAAAGTGGGGACCATGCTTGTTTGCTGTGGACACCATTGTGTAAGTCAGAAGGTTGGCATACTTCTTGTATCTGATGCTAGGGATGTAGCCAGTGATTTGAATGTTGTACTCAGACCTGAATGTTGCCACTTCCAGTACACAGTGGTCAGTGTAGAATTGTACTCACCCCTACAAATGCTAACACAAGATACATGGGAGTATGTAGTTTCTTTTCTACTTATACAATTAGCTGTCATACATACGTAGTTATTGAGATGTTTTCATTTGGCACATGAACTGTTTGTGAACTGCTATACTGTGGATACTAATGTACTCACTTCTGCACAGTTTGTGTTTTTTTTTGTTGACATTAGCACAGGATGCTCATGAAAACTGGACAATTCCAGTACTGAATATGCCTACCTACATCCTTGCTGGACCTTGAACTCACAGGTATTTTGTACATTTGGGTGAGGATTGTCCTGCTATGATACTGTGTGGGGGTTGTAAAGTGCTGCTGTAACATTATTTACTGCTAAAATGGCTGGTTCTGTTATCACAGTCATATAATGCAATTCCACAACAACTGCTGGTAAAGTTCCACAGAACAGGTTTTGTGTTATGGCATTCCTATCTTTCCTTTACATTCACTCATTCTGATGCATGACATATATATTTCAGCAACAGCCTGCAGTATATCTACTGTAGCCTAGTGGTACTTCATGCAGTCTAGTGTGTACAAGTTCCGGGGTTCGAGACTGACAGTGGTGTTTTATTTTGCTGCTGAGCAGAACAAGGCCTCTCATATGCAAGGTGACTAAGGCACTTTTAAGCAGTTGTAAGTGGGTTTGCGGGGGGTTGCGTGACGCTTAGCAATACTTAGCTAAGTGCACACAAGCGCGCACTCACACAAACCCGCTAACTACTGCTTAAAAGTGTTTACTCCCGCTAACCCCCGCACTCATTTCTTTGAAAGAAAAGAAAATAGAGAGATAGGACAGTGGTGAAAAAGGGGCACAAAGAGGGAAAGACAGTAAGGAAAACAGCTAGGGATGTGCAGGACGGGTATAGGGAAGGTCCATAGCTGCCCATTTCTTTAACAGCAACAGCTGTGCATATACTAGTAATTTGGAGGGAAATTTGAAACCTTCCACCCCTGAGAGAGGGGTGAGGACAACGAAGTATGTTGTACTGCCAATTAAATTTCAGTTTATATGTCCAGCGGACATGTGTGCAAAATGGGCAGCTATGTATGGAGTGTAATTTTTTTGTGGGAGCAGATTACCCATTTTTTTTTCAGGTGAGAGTGGAATGTGGGGTAGGGGAAGTAGGTATATTTTGGGAGGTAGGTTGGGGAGGTAAACAGACAAGGCAAACAAGACGCATACAGGGTCAGAATATGACACATGGGGTGGGTGAACGCCATTGACGGGGAAGGATGTTTGGAATTCGCAAGCCCATGAGCCCACAGATGGCAACAGTGGAACTGAGATCCCCACCCATGGGCAGTCACTACTGCACCTTTACAGCCCAGAGGGTGGCTGTGCTGGGGGCTGCATAGGAGGGGCAGGCTCACCCGTGAGTCACGCCACTCTTGCCTCGAGCTGGCGTAGAGGATCAGCGACTGAACACCCAATCTCCCTACGCACCACAGCCCGGACCATTCAGAGGGTGATAGGTGGCCCTCCTCCGGCCACGCTTGCACAGGGGGGATGAACCCCATCCCCTGCAGCACTTCCACCTGAAGGTGGTACAGGACCAACGGAGGAGGAGGTCCCGGGCTGGGCACCAGACCGGCTGGTGCCAGGTGCCATCGCCAGCTGAGGTGGGACAGGTGGGTCCGCTGGGACCGGCCTTCCCATACGTTCTATGTTTAGGAGTATTTAATGACAATATGGGTTAGTAATAGCCAACGGCATTCCAATTTAGTTGTAACAGCATACAGTAGTATTCCCATTAACCCAACACACCAGAGTTCCAACAGTTGAACAGCAAGCATAACACATGCATATATAGAACAACAGTGGACATTCCAACAGCATGCAGGATTGATTTGTGGCAACAGGCCACCAAGATTGTGGTATGTGAACAGGGCACATGCATCAAAGTAAATGCAGATATTTATAAACCAATAGGACATATGTCCCAACAAATGTTATGAAATTAGACATACCCATTGAGGTGTGGAATTGCATTGTTTATGCATATACAGTAGGGTGTAAAACGATACCTCCATTAACAACTTATATATACTTATAGTTTACACTACATTCCTATTGACTGCAGTTATATATCCCCTACATGTATTATTACACTAGGCAATGTCCGTTAAATTGTGAAATGGGTTTTGCTAGTTCTTGATATACCTGACCTGTATCTGACATACAAACTGTCCAGGATGCAGATGTTACTGCTACATATTTATATATTTCATTTATATTTATATATCTACATATCTGGATGTGTTCCGGTGACATTATCAGGTATATTTTAACAGCCCCCTACACTTCTAGCAGCACACTGACATTTCTGGGGAACACAATAACAAGCTACTCATGTGCCAGATTAACCTGTACATGCCGGCCATGAACCGACAGTTGAGGACTGTATATATGCTTAACAGCTACTGGCACTCCCTTCATCCACTTTATATGGGCCTACCCATGTGTGGGTTGACTGCGCTTAATACAGCAGTACTATTTCTATAATGCAAGGGTACAACAACATATCGAAGAAAGTGACACGGACACACTCCAGGAATTATACCTTTATTAATTACATTACACACTTTTCTAGTGGCTCTCTCATTTATTTGATATATCAGTGCATGCAGAGGACCTTTATTCAAGACATATTATACCTTTATTAATGGGTTACACCACCTTTTCACGCTGTCTCACTTATTTTATATAACAGTACATGCAGAGAAGTTATTCAACACTTATTATACCTTTATTAATGGGTTACAACACTCTTTTTCAGGCTCTCTCACTTCTTTTATATGACAACACATGCAGAATAATTACTAACCTGCCTGGTGGCACAGCACTAGCAGCCTATCTGCATAGGCTTGCTGATTCGCAGCACGGACACCTGCAGCTGTGAAGTAAATGAAGTGATATTGAGACATACCTATCCATAATATAGACTACAATAGCAATTCTTACATACTTCATTCCATGGCTACATACTCAGTAGTGGGGCATTTTCCATTTCACGGGACTTCTGTATCCACTGGTTCAGTCAGTCCTCCTTGTGTCTCTTCAGGTCTGAGTAGTGGTGTCTGAACTGCTCACCAGTCCAAGGGATGCCTGTGGCACTGGAGAGATCATGTGCTAGATGGTTCCAGGCTACCGCTTTGTACTCAGTGCCTTGAAACTGGCCCTGCAGGAGTCTTGCATCATGATGATGGACGAGGAGCCAAACCATTACTTTTGGCTCCTCAATGCCCCACCGTTGCGCTCGAAAATGAGATCCCTGTTCAACACCGGCCATACTGTCTGCAGATGGGAGCTACAACCAGTTATGGCAATTATTCCTGCCTATGGAGCTTAAATATGCCTCATTTCCCGCACTTATTTGTGACTGGCCGGTTTTGAAAAATCTCAGCTAAAAGCAAACCTGCTTAGCAATGGGTAAACTTCCATTGATATATATGAGTGTGTTGGGAATGCATCCATTTGTAAAGCTGTCATGGCTTAGTGGTTTAGTACTGTGATTATGGTGCACAGTATCCCGGGTTTGAGGCCTGTCATTGCTTTTTATTTTACTACTGGCCAGACCGGCTAGGAGGTGTGGCTATGTTTAGCCAACTTTGCTCAACTTTGCCCAATATTGTTCGACGTTGCTCTACGTTGCCCGACGTTGCCTGATGTTGCCCGATGTTGTGCTAATTAGCGCGGTGCACAGCTTCGCACAAACATGTTTTGTTTGAGCTAGTTGGCACGATGCTCAGCTCCATGCAAAGCCATTGCGCTAGTTAAAGCAGTGCTAAGCTATGAGCAATTATACTTAACTGTGCTTAATACTAGTAAACTTTGCTTAGCAGTACTTCACATCGCTTAAGATATGTTACTTATGCATTTATCAGTATGCATGACCATTCCACCTTCATATATATATATATATATATATATATATATATATATATAAAAAATATCGTTCATTACCACATAGGCCATTTCAATGCATTTTACTAAAATTTAAAAGGTAAATGTCAGGAATTATTTTTATGCACAGATTTCCTACAGAAAATGGGAAGGGGAGTGGTGAGACTCGAACCGGGAATGCCTCCTCTTTGTGCGAAGGCTCTACCGCTATGCTATTGCTATTTGGCTTAATTTGCATATAAGTAGTTTATTATCCTCTTTGATGTCTACACTGCTAACTGTAGCTAAGCAATGGGCAAACCCGCACATACACGCGCAAATACGGGCAGCTATATCGGGAATAATAAAAAAAAAAGGAAAGATTTACATTTTAAACTTGTACAGGGATTTAGAATGTGGGGGAGTGTAGTGTTGGGTATGTAGACATCTGAGTGGACTCTCTCATTTCAGTTGACATTTGCAGTTTAGTCACTTGCAGGGGCGTGGATATTTGGACTGCTCACCAGTCTGACACGCCCCCTGCACTCGTGCACGCTCCGTGTTAGCCTTAGAGTTGAGTCAGCGCACCCTTATGAATATGCATGATGCGCTGATGTCATACTCTTAGGCTACGGTTTCCGAGTAAGACTTATTTAGTCTTACACGGAGGATTAGTGAATCCCGGCCAATATGTTTGTGCATATACTGTAACTTGCTTGTCTTTATCTGTTTGTAAGTTTGGAGCTTTGCTTCCCGGGCCTCTGCTGAAAATGGACATGTATCCAGTCGGACTATCCCGGTCAACAAATGTAAAATAAATAAATATTTCCTTGCTTTATTTGCTAGTCTGTACCCTCTTTATTTATTTCTTTTTCATTTTACAATTGTTGACCGGGAAAGTCCAACTGGACAACTAGTCCATTTTCAGTGGAGGCCCAGGGAGAAAAGTTCCACATAATACAAAAGGCAGAGAAGTACTACATATAACAGATTTGCATGTCTTAATACAAAGCAGCAAAACAGTGTATGAAACATAGTTATATGCCTTAATACAAAACAAAGAAATAGTACATGTGTTACAGGGCTATAAGTCCTGGTATATGCAAAAGTTGCTCAAGCAAATAGAAAACCTATAAACTGATGCTTTTTAACATTAACACTAGATATAATATAAGCATATTGAGAATATAATATAATAAAATAAGATTAAAAATTCCTCAACACAGCTCAGATTAATACAAAGTGGAGAGGTTATAAAGTTAAATCACTTGTTCTGTGTAACCTACTCACTAACCAGGGTCAGTGCAAAAACAAATCCATGTGGTCGATAAGTGGAACCTACAAATATCCTTGTCCTGGTCCTTGTGCATTTATATTTAGATACATCATCTGTTTTTTATAGTTTCTATCTTCTCTTTTAGATGAAGCCCATGAAACCTCTTCACTTTTCACCAAACAGGAAATCATTTAGTCTCCTGTCTGTTAACTATGTTTTTCACTACTTAGTCTGCAGTTTATCATTTCCTCCCCTATACCTCTTCATATATATAAAAACATTTTTATCAGTTAGTCTGATGCCTACCTAAGCCCATATAAAAATATTTTATTGCTGTCCTAAGGTTTTCTTCCTTTGTTGTTGATACTAACTTTTGCCTCTCTTTTCCAATATATATATATATATATATATATATATATATATATATATATATATATATATATATATATATACACATATACATATATAAAGATTGTCATGGCTGACGTGACACATCAACCTCGTGAAAAAATGGGAAAAGGGGGTAATGGATGGATGGAGATACACACACACACACACACACACACACACACACACACACACACACACACAAATGGAGAAGGCTTCAAAATTCAAAAAAGATACCAAATGCTCGCATAAAAATTTGCCAAAGGATCCACACCAGAAATGTGTTGTTTACTTAGCACCAGAGTGCTTTAATGCTCAGTGTGGCATCTGTCAGTCCTTTGGTCCATGGTCCCTAATGAACAGAAGGAATGCAGTTAGATTAAATATATATATATATATATATATATATATATATTTTTATATATATATATATATATATATATATATATATATATATATATATATTAAAAGGCCTTCTCTCTGCTACCGTGGGAGACTCAGCTACTGACTCTTCCTCTTCATTACCTAAAATTGATGATACAAACAATAAGGAGATAATGAATTAGAAGGAGAACAGAAAGAGGCCATTAAATGCTCCTTGATTTCCTGTCCATACCAAAGATGTCTAGACCTTTCAGGCAAGTTCTGACTGTAGCTCTGACCACTTCAGAATGATATTTTTTTAAACCCTCAGTGTCAACACCTATTGACACCAAAACCATTATTATCTCCGAAAAAGCATAAGATAAGTCCCACAGAGATGCCTTTCCAGACAGAAATAACTGCCCTTTTAAGAAAATATTCATATATCTTATTTTATTTTATAACTAAAAGCAGTATTTCGACTTTAAGAAAGCCAGTATTTTTTCAGTAATGATTGAAAGTTTTCTGTCAGGGATTGATATTTTTTTAATTAGGGCTAATTTTGTGGTAAAAGTATGCTGCTTGTGAGAATCAAAAGACAGGGAGCCTTTCAGAAAAAAGGGAACAGTCTAATTACTCAGAATGACTATGCTGGTAGTCTTTTTAATCCTCCCTCCTTCCCCTTTCTTTCTAAATCTGTTCCAAAAGCTGGCTGTAAATATTTCTCTTTACAAACCTTTCAACCTTTGAATGCAAGAAATCTGGGCAAAGCCAAAAATAATGGGGGTACAAAGGCCCAAAAACAGGGAATTTATTTTCAATATTGCTCTAATAAACTTAGAAAGTTGATAGAATAACACGTTTTGCATTAACATGTGTTTCCCAAAGGGTATGAAGTCTGAAACTCAAATATCTGTTGTTATTTGTGACTTCAATCCTTCAAGATCTGCCTGAAAACTACATTTTTTTTGACAAATAGACCAAACATATGAGGCAAAAATCTGGACATTCTGTGAAAATCTGGACAGTTGAGAGGTATGCCCCTTTGTCAACAGATTGTATCTGATTTTTGGGTGATAAAAGTGGTTCAGGAGGGTAACATTTGACATTGGAAACAGATACTACCTTTAGGGGAATTCCTCCCCCTCCAAACCAGAGTTGTTTGTTTTTGCTTAACCAAGGAGTCATAAAACCACTTTGTTTAGATCAAAGGGGTAAATGCTTCTACTAAAGAATTGTTCTGGCGCCAAAAAAAGAGCTTTCATGGAGAGCAGTTCTATATCATTCTTTTCTCAGTTTATATGAGAAAGTGGCAAATTGCAAAAAGTTGACCTTAGGAATCTGTTATCTGCAATCTCTCATTGTAATTTTATGGTAACATTAGATCTAAATAATGCTTGTCATCAAACCCCATAGCCACAAGCTTTAGAGCATTTCACAGATTTTCTGTGTCTTGAGTCATATTATCACTTTTCTACATTACTCACTCCATGGGTGTTTACAAAGTGTTTAGCTATGATGATACCTCATTGCAGATTGCAAGGCATTTACATATTTCTTTATTTAGAAGACTTACTTATCATTGCAGTCTTCTCCTAGATGTCAGGAGTCCTTAAAGTAGGTCTCTGCTCTCCTTACCAAACTGGGGTCCCAGACAAATGTTCTAAAATCATTCTTGACGCTACCACACAGGATAGTGTTTGTAGGCTGCCTTCTAGACACTTGTCAGCAAAAAGTTTTCTTGCCCAGGAAAAGGTGGATTTTTATCTTGAAACTTTCCTGAGTTTCTTCAATCAGTCTCAGACTATGGCAAGATAATATCTCAGAAACTTAGTGTTCATGGCTTCTGCGATTCCCCCAATTCCTTTTACCAAGTTACACACGAGGAAATTCAGTGATGTGAAGTTGTTCTGTCTCACCATTCATTCTTTACTGATGGTTTCGGAGCCGATCCCTCAACTCTGAATTGGCCAGTTGCAAAGCTCGAGGTCTTCATATAGCTCAAGGCCAAGTCCCTATCCCATGATGCACCTAGAGTTACCCCAGATCTAGTTTGCTGCTGCAATAGATCGGAGGTTCTGCTTTAGCTTGGGCCAGTAAAACTTTTTCATATATTTCTTGCTTATATTGATATTTAGGTAGTTTTAGATAGTTTTAGATAGTTTTATAAAGCTCTTATAGCTTATTGGTGTGTTTACCTATATTGCATTCCCTTCCCTTAGTGTTTATATTTCTAACTGGCCTCTTGTTTTAGGCCTAGTTTAAAGATTTTCTGATTACTATAGTGTTTAGTCAGTGACCTTTTGTCACAATTTATACTAAAGAGCTAGATAACTGTATAGTCAATGTAATATCTAAATAGTTGTTTGCTGTGTGGGTGTTACTTAAATTTCTAAAGAATTACTGTTAAGGATTTTTGCAGTTGCAGTTGACAGTAATTTTTTGCCTGATATAATTACTTTTTAGAGTGTATTAAACACTTAGATAAGGCTTAGTGTGTTTTTATAGCAGCTATCTCTTTTTTCATTGTATAGTCTGCTTATCTTTAATATTGTGTGCTTTAGACAGACTTATTTTTCTGTCAATTTAATATTTAGATTATTATTAATCTGTGTGTGTGTGTGTGTGTGAGACTTAGCCTGAATTTTTAAAGGACTTTTATTTGATAATTACTGTTAAGGATTTTTTTCTTGGTAGTTGACAGTAATTTTCTGTCTGAAATAATAATGGCTGACCAAGATAAGCATCCCAAGTCAGGCTTTAAAAAGTGCCCTAAATGTGGCCAAAAGATGTCTGTAACTAACAGCCATGTCAATTGTGTGTACTGTCTAGGAGCCCTGCATTTACAGGATAGCTGCTCCATATGCCATTCCTTCTCCTCCAGAGTCCTTCAGGAAAGAAAAAGGAAATTAATAGACAGAGGTATGTTGAAACCCTCCTTCCATGAAGCTTTGAGCAATCAAGATGGATCCAGCAAGTCCTCAAAGTCTTCTAAGACTTCTGAGACAAAAAAATCAAAGATATCTTTGACTTCAACTCCACAGACATCGGAACTGACAGTCTTTTCTTTTTGGAGCCGGTCCCCAGTCTTGGAACCGGTATCCAAAATTCCTAAGAGTCCATTACTACAATCGGTACCACCTTTGGTCCATTCATCTCGGTCCTCTATTAGCCTTTCTGATCTGGATGTGGATCATGTGGTGCAAAAGCTGTTACAGGCACCAGCCTTTGCAAAAATTTTATCTGCTCCAACCCAAATGGCTTTGGAGCCGAAGACTCTCACACCAGCTAAAACCGTTTCTCCTCTGAGCCATACTGGTCCTTTGGAGCTGGAGGAGTCAGACTTGTTGATTGTGGAACCCTCGGAGCCGACGCCTACTCCAGTGTCTTCAGCTCCGTTCACTCTGACATCCTCAGTGATGATCGAGGACTCCAGGAGCCGACACTCTCTGGTTGATCCAGGGAGGATAGTCAGACCAACTTGTCAGTTCTGACTCTGCCTCTCAGGGCTTTGGCTCGGATGAGCTCGGCTCCTACCTCTGGCTCAGAGCCCACTGTCCCAGTGCTGGGGGTATCGACAGATGTTAAGTTATCTATCTCGCCTTCATTCTTGGTAGTTGGGTTCAGAGCAGTTCTTCGGCTCCGACTCTGCCATCTTCTAAAGCTCGAGAGCTATATACTGGCTCGAGGCCTCCCCATATCCCATGGTGCCTGGTGCTAGAAACCCAGATCTCGTTTGCCACTTCTGCTGCAAGGTTGCTCTACTGGCTCAGGTCATATAAAACTTTTATATTGTGTCTTTTTCTGTCTTAAAACTAGTTATTTTTAGCATAGAAATTATCGTTAGATAGATCTTTGGTAATTATAGTGTGTTCGTGCCTGACTCCTTGTCTTTTCCCCTCAGAAACTTGTTTTTATTTAGAGAGTTTCCCCTCCCCCCTTCCTCTTTTCTCTTAAGGTTCTCCATTTAAGTTAGAGGATAACCTTACATCTAGAAGGTGTCTGTTTAAGTTAGAGGATAACCTTTTTTTTCTTCCTATCTCCCTTTAAAAAAAAAAAAAGTTAAAGTTAGTTAGTTAGTTTTGCTATAGTTCAGTATAGTTTTTGTAGTGTAGTGGTTCTGGTAACTGTAGTATATTTTATTGTGATTTGTTACCTTAACCTTTTGGTGTGTTTTTTCCTTGTTTTTTTCTTCTGTTAGGATGTCCAAGGATCCTAAGCCGTCCGGATTCAAAAAGTGTGACTCATGCTGTCAGAAGATGTCTCTGACAGATGGTCACACTTCTTGTGTTTATTGTCTGGGCGCCATGCACCTGCAGGACTCTTGTTCGATTTGCCATGTGTTCGGTCCAAGAGTCCTGCAGGAGTGCAAAAACAAATTGATCTTGAGGGGTCTTCTTAAACCCCAAGATTCACCAGCGAAGGCTCAGCCCGTGAAATCTTCTGGGCCACCTAAACCCTCGGCTCCCAGTTCGGAGCCATCGTTGAGTGAAGCCATACCATCCATCTCAGCTCCGGCTGGAACCGATGTTCCTCCCTCACAGTTGGCTTCAACACGTTCTTCGGAGCTGTCTGAGAGTCGAAAAAGGTCCAGGTCTCCTTCTCTGGAGTCAATACATTCAGCTCCGAAGTCGCCTCTGCTCCAGTCGGAGCGTAGTCATCACTCATCTCACTCTTCTCGGTCCTCAAGACTTTTGGACCATGACTTGGAAAGAGTGGTCAGTAGGCTGCTGAAATCGCAGGCCCTAGCCAAAATGTTGTCCAGCCCCCCTCATCAGGCATCGGCTCCGTCCATAGCTGTAGATATTCCTCCTCCGACTCATTCTACGAGCTCGGAGCTGGAGTTCATTGGGGTTCGAGTCGTGGAACCGTCGGCTCCGATAATTTCTCCTTCGGTGCCATCGTCAGCTCCGATCCCTTCCATGGTACGGTCCATGGAGGGATCTGGGCACCGGGACTCCCTGGTCGGCTCTGAGGGGGCTAGTGGCATCGGACCCTTGTCCGACCCCGCTCTCCCCCTCGGCACTTCGGCACGGGTGAGCTCGGCTCCCACTTCTGCCTCAGAGCCATCCCCCTCGGTACGGGGAGGGGTTCTGGTTTCTTCGGAACCGGAGCCAACTCTGCATCTGGGCAGGGATGCCTTTGAGGTGATGAGGAGTGTACTGGCCCCCGAGTCAGTCCCACGATCGACCCCATCGGCTCCTCCCCCTAGGGTGCCTGCATCAGCCTCTGTCCCTCTTCCAGACCCCAAGCATGGGGATTCAGCGCTCCAGGACAGCCCCTTGGGTGTATCCTCCTCTTCCAAGGCCTCCCCTGATCATTCAGAGGAGCCACCTCGCAAGAGGAAATGCAAGAGGAAGCATGTTGACTCCCCCGAGTCTGTCACATCGGATACCAACTTAGAGGAGTCGGAAGGGTCCCCAAGATCCCCCTCTGAAGATGTCTCCTTCTCAGACATCCTTGAGATGCTTAGGCAGAGGGGGAACTGGACTGCCCTAAGCTCTTCCGATGATGAGTCGGTATTCCTGGGCGCGTTTGGATCCCGACCTTCCACCTCCTGGGTGTCTCCGCCTTTTGACCCACTGATGTCTGTGGTGGCTCGGAAGGCATGGACGGCTCCAGACACAGTGGAACCGACCCCTGGAAGACCAACCAAATTCATTACTGCACCACAGGACAAACAGTTCTTGACCAAAGGTGTCCCTGTTGATGCCATGGTGGTAGCGGCGGCCACAAAGAAGGAGTTGGCTGAAACTTCTTCCTCTGTCCATCCCCCTAACAAGGAGTCCAGGACAATGGACAGATATGGGAAGTGGATGTTCTCTTCAGCGACCTTTTCTATGCAGTCCCTGAATTACCTGTGCCACTTTACCCACCTTCAGAGGGATCTCCTGAAAGAGCTTGGAGATACCCTCCAAGATCCATCAGCTGAGGGGGCCCAGGCTAAGGTAGCCTCCCAGCTGGCGACTCTTAACTCAGTGGTAAACTCCTCCATGAGGCTCATTTCATATGCAGCTGATGGGGCGAGTAGAGCTGCAGGCACAGGCGTGGCCTAAGGAGGCACGCTTGGATGCGGCTATGTAACTTTGCGGAATCTTTCAGAGCATCTTTCACCAACACCCCTTTTGATGGTTCCTCTATCTTTGGATCACAGGTGAAGGATACCCTTACCAGGTGTGAGCAGGAAGGCAAGACTCTCTCTGCCATAGGAGTCCGTTTTTCCACTCCTTCCAGACCATATCCCAAGGGTCAGAAGAGTGGAAAGATGTGGTTCCGGAAATCCCAGGGAGCCTTGCCAGACACACGTGGTGAGTTTCCCTCCAGGGGCAGAGGAGGGAACAATAACAGATGCTGCCCTCATGGCAGAGGGGGTCCACAAAACCAGGGCAGCAGAGAAGCTTTCTCTGACAAGCCCCTCCAGCATCCCTGAAGGGTTGCCCGGCTGCCCACCTCTGGAGGCAGTCGGGGGAAGATTGTCGCTGTACCCAAGAGCCTGGCAAGAAATAACACAAGACAGATGGGTACAGTCTGTTATATCCGGAGGCTACAGAATTCCCTTTGTTCACGCTCCTTTATTGTCAAACAAGTCCCTTCCAGATGTTCCACCCAATCTAAGGGATCAAGCAGTTCAGGAAGTTTCAAAACTGCTAAGAAAAAGGGCCATCTAGCAAGTCCCAACAGACCAGCAAGGATCCAGAATTTACTCAAGGTTCTTTTTGGTACCAAAAAAGACAGGGGACTGGAGACCCATTTTGGATCTCAGCAGACTAAACAGGTCTGTACAAAGAATGAAGTTTCAGATGGTCATGCTACAGTCCATTTTACCCTTCCTGGGTCAGGACAATTGGATGTGCTCCATAGATCTTCAGGATATGTACTACCACATCAAAATGGACAGGTGCTCCAGAAGATTCCTGCGCTTCCGGCTGGGAGCCAGCCATTATCAGTTCAGAGCTCTGCCCTTTGGTCTCACCACAGCCCCCAGGGTGTTCACCAAATGTATGGCAGTAGTTACCGCTCACCTGAGACGGCAAGGATTCCAGGTGTTTCCGTATCTAGACGACTAGCTCCACACTGCTACCACCAGGCATCACCTTCTGCAAGCCAGAGACTATACTATCCAGATGTGCTCCAGACTAGGTATCACTATAAATTTCGAAAAATATGCTTTGTCACCTTGTCAGTCTATCATCTTTATAGGTGCAAACTTAAATACAAAAGACAGGTCAGCCAGCCTTCCACCAGACAGGGTGTTAGTCATTCAGCGGCATGTCCAGGTCTTGTTACAATGCAAGTGAATTCAAGCCAGGTTTGTCCTCCAAACCCTGGGTCTCATGGCAGCAGCAATCATACTCGTCCTGCTGGCACGTTTTCACATGAGGATCCTCCAATGGCTTCTTTTTACCCAATGGTCCTTCCAGCAGCTTCCCATGTCTCACATGATTATCATCACAGAAACATGCAAAAAGCACCTTGCATGGCGGATGGTCTCCACATCAGTTCCCCTGGGTAGACCATTTGTACTTCCCCCTCCAGTTGCTATGGTGACCACGGATGCCTCCCTGATTGGGTGAGGGGGGCATTATCAGGGCAGAACAGTCCAGGGTACCTGGCAACCTCAAGAGTACCATCTGCACATAAATGTCTTTGAGATGAGGGCTGTGCTTTTAGCGTTGCAAGCTCCTCAGGATTCTCTTCCTACCGGGACAATTGCAATTCAAACGGACAATATGTCAGTCGTGTGGTACATCAACAAGCAGGGCGGAACTAGGTCCTACCCCCTATGTCGAGAAGCACTCAGACTCTGGCAATGGGCGATCTCTTCCCAACGGTTTCTGACCGCAATGCACATCCCTGGGAAATCCAACATCATAGCAGACAGGCTGAGCAGAGAGAGCTATTCTCATGCCTCACGACTGGTCTCTGAATCAAGTAGTAGCGGACCATATCTTCTGCAAATGGGGGCAACCTTGCTGCGACCTCTTTGCCACCCCCTTCAACAGCAAATGCAGCAAATTCTTCTCTCTCCTACCACATCCAGAGCATTCCCCCAGAGATGCTCTAGTCCATGATTGGCCTCAGGGACTTCTGTACGCATTCCCTCCTTTTCCCCTAATTCCCAAGCTGATTCGGAAAGCTACCATATTGGGTTGCAGAATGATCCTCATTGCTCCGTACTGGCCCCGACAAATATGGTTTCCATTCCTTCTTCATCATCTTATCGAACAGCCTTGGACTCTGGACCCAGCTCCAGACCTCCTGATCCATCAATCGGGTGGGCTGCATCATTCCCTACAATCTCTCAAGCTCACAGCTTGGTTACTCCACTTCCAACCTTAGCCAGGCTTCCTGATATCTGCCAATTGGTGCATGAAATCATTTTATCATTGCACAAGTCTACCACTAGAAAAACTTACGCTAGTAAGTGGAAACGTTTTTCTTCCTGGGCAGAGGCCAAGAATATAGACCCCTTTTCAGCCCCTGTTCACCACATCCTGGAATTTCTTGCAGAGCTCTTTCATTCTGGGTCCGCTTCCGCTATAATTAGAGTGCACTTAGCCGCAATTTCAAATTTTCACATTGGCCTTTCAGAAAGTAGTATAATGTCTTATAAGCTTTGTAAGGCCTTCCTCAAAGGAACCACTCTGCTCAGGCCCCTGGTTAGGGATCCTCCACCCCCATGGGATCTGAATTTGATTCTATCCTCTCTAATTTTGCCCCCCTTCGAACCTGCATCTTCCTGTTCTTTGAAGTTATTATCTTGGAAAACACTTTTTCTGGTAGCAATTACTTCAGCGAGAAGAGTTTAAGAACTGCAGGCTCTTTGTATCCGCCCCCCGTACCTAGTGTTCCACAAAGACAGGGTTGCTCTTAGGACTAACCCTTCCTTCCTTCCTAAGGTCTCTTCTGAAAATAACTTGAACCAGTCCATTGACCTTCCTGTATTTTTTCCCAACCATTCCAACAGGGGAGAATGTAACTTACATCCATTAGATGTTCACAGGCAACTGCGCTTTTATTTGCATAGGACTAAGGACTTCAGAAAATCGGATCAGCTTTTCCTCTCTTATGCAGAGGGCAAACAAGGCCTACCAGTATCAAAAGTAACTTTATCTAGATGGCTGACTTCTATCATAATCTGTATCTATCAGCTCTGGAAGAAAGAATTGCCTGTTAAATCTAAGGGCCACTTCACCAGAGCATTAGCCACTTCTGTTGCGTTTCAAGCTAGGTTGCCCATGGAATCTATTTGTGCAGCGGCCACTTGGGCAAATCCTCATACTTTCATCTCGCATTATAAGCTGGACATGGTTTCCAGGAGCAGAGCTGATTTTGGTTCCACTGTTCTGAAGAGTCTGTTCCATTGAGCCACCCAGGATATTAGGTGCTAGGGACTCTGTCCCAACCAGCAAGAATGAAGGCGAGATAGACAACTTAACATAAGGAAGTTATGTGCCTACCATAACGTTCCATGTTAGTTGTCTCCTCTCGTCTTCTTTCTTGCATCCCACCCTCCATCCCCCTATCCTACTAGACCAAGAAAAGTTTCTCTATGGATTTACACTGGCTGAGTCTTTTATGACTATCCCACTCTACCTAGTAGTCTCTATACTTTGGCTTAGGTATGATAGGATAGGATTCCTTCATTACTTTGTCTGCTGTTAGTCTCATCAAACGAGATATGGGTTTCTAGTGCCAGGCATCATGGGATATGGGGAGGCCTCGAGCCAGTATGTAGCTCTCGAGCTTTAGAAGATGGCCGAGTCGGAGCCGAAGATCGGCTCCAAACCCAACCAGCAAGAAAGAAGGTGAGAGGAGACAACTAACATGGAACGTTATGGTAGGTGCATAACTTCTTTTTTCCTTGGATCTGTTGGTTCCCTCGCATCAAAACAGAGGTGCTTTCGATGCCATGAGGAGAGTTATGTCTCCTAAGACATCCTCAACCTCAGGTCTGGCTTCCTTCTCCCCTAAAGCACCTGTGTCTGCTTCTGCCTCACAGATCCTGACTGGGTGGTCCTTGCTCTTTCGAGACCTCACCAGAAGCTCCCACTGATGCGGTTCCCAGGAAGAGAGTTTGTAAGAGGAAACATTTAGACTCCCCTCAGGAGTCTCTAACATCTGTTACTGACTTGGATGAGTCAGAAGGGTCCCCCTCTGAAGATATCTCATTCACTGAGAAACTTGAAATCCTTAGGCAGAGGGGTGACTGGCAGTCCAAAAACCCTAGTGAGGACAAGTCAGTTCTCCTGAAGGCTTTTAGGTCTCAGCCCTCCATCTCTTGGGTGTCTCTGCCCTTCGATGTG